>NC_090266.1:299442532-299780032 GCF_040414725.1 Anabrus simplex
CTATGGAAACACATCATCAAGGTTGCCGATGAAACCACCTCTTCCTAAGAAGGTGGTTTACTCAGTCACTTAGGAAACTAAATAAGAGTCAGTGACCAATGCATGGAAGAAATACAAAATATCGTCACTACTATGCCAAAACAATGTGACAATTTTCTTCCTATCCAATATTTCCCTTAAGATTGGTCACGCCTTCCAGCCACATATTGATATGCAGTCCATCAATCCACAATTTTCTTATGCGTATGTATAAAGGAAAATGAACCTTTAATACATCATACTCTAGGAGCGGGTCATGTCATACAATCATACATTCCTATAGTACGGTACAGTAAGGTTGATTTTCCTTTACACGCTAGCATAGGAAAATGAACTCAATGAAATTTGTTCTGCGTATATACTGTAGAACAAGCAGTAAATGTATCAAATTCAAATTTGGAAAAGGAGAGCAAATCAAAACTCAGAGATTTACTGACGATATTGTTATTTTATATCAGACTACAGAAGATCTCCAGAAATTGCTGAATGGTATGGACACAGGTTTGGAGGAGGAGTACAAAATGAAAGAAATAAATCCGAAACTAAAATAATGAAATGCAGACGAACGAAGTCAAGTTATGTTGGAATTATTAGATTAGAAAATGAAGTTAAAGTAAATAGATGAATATTGTTACTTGGTCAATATAATAACTAACAACAGAATAATAATAATAATAATAATAATAATAATAATAATAATAATAATAATAATAATAATAATAACAATGTTATTTTTCTTTACATCCCACTAACTATCTCTTACGGTTTTCGGAGACGCCGAGATGACGCAATTTATTTCTCGCAGGAGTTCTTTTACGTGCCACTAAATCTACCGTAACGAGGAAGGCGTATGTGAGCACCTTGAAATACCACCCGAATGAGCCAGTATCGAACCTGCCAAGTTGGGGCCAGAAGGCCTGCGCCTCAACCGTCTGAGCCACTCAGCCCGGCTTTAACAACAGCAGAAGTAAGGGGGACATAAAATTCAAACTAGCACAAGCAAGGAAGGTATTTCTTAAGAAAAGACTTTTGTTCATTTTGCACAGAGATATGCGTATAAGAAAAGTTTATGATGACTTTTGTGTGGATCGTGGCGTTGTATGGAGGTGAAAGAAGGAAAATAGCTAGCGCAGCAAGAAAGAGAATAGAAGCTTTTTAAATGCCGTGTTATAGAAAATGCTGAAGGTGAGATAAGTAGATCGTATGATAAATGAAGTGATAGTGAATCGAGTTGATGAGAGGAGAACTATTTGGTGAAAATTGACCAAAAGGAGAGACAGATTGACAGGACACATTTTAAGACGTTCTGGATTCACCCAGTTAGGCTTTAAGGGAAGTTTAAGGTGTCAGAACAGTAGGAATAGACCAAGGAATAATTATGACATAGAGGTTAGTGTAATGTAGATACATAGATATAAAAAATGTTAGCACAGTACAGGATGGCATGGACAGCTGTATCAAAAACAGTTTATGGAATAATGATCCAAACAACAACGACAACAACAATATCAGCAGTAACAATAAAATGTTAACCTTAAATTTTCTGTACAGTTTTTACCCTATACGTTTATTTACGTATCTCACTTGGATGGGTCAATGATCCGTTTCATTTTCTTTTGAAAGATGAATAGTTTCATCCCAAATCAAGCTCTACTGAATGCGATTCTGAACGGATTTCTTTTACATTCAAATTGAGAAAAAATTTTATTTCAATTTCAGACATCTTTCTGAATCTTGGCTGACCTTCGCACATACTGCACGGTGCAATTGAGAGAGAACAAACTTCAGCACTGCCTTAATCTTCTCTAGATAGGGCTTCATTTTAATAGACCTCAATCCTTACTATTACAGACCGATTTTCTTTACCATATTCTAGACATCACTTCTTTCTCGGTATTCTATCCCCTCTGTCATGAAATGAACGGAACATGATTTATTCAACAATTTCTCGAGATCCACTGTACACTCAGATAAAATAACAATATCGTTAACAAATCTCAGAGGTTTGATTTCCTCTCTTTGAACTATGATTTGTTCTCCAAATTTATCTCTGATATCGTCTACTGTTTGTTCTATATCAACACATATCATGTGTAGATATAGAAAAAGGCATTTGATAATGTTGATTGGACTGAGGTATTTGAGGTGACTTTGATCAAATGCCGCTGCCTTCCTCCTGAACTTACCAGTAAAAACCCTAGAGCCATTTAACTTATTAGAGATACTTCACAGTCCGACTCTGTGGTGTAGTGGTTAGTGTGATTAGCTGCCACCCCGGAGGCCCGGGATCGATTCCTGGCTCGGACACGAAATTCGAAAAGTGGTATGAGGGCTTGGAACGGAGTCCACTCAGCCTCGGGAGGTCAACTGAGTAGAGGGGGTTCTATTCCCTCCTCAGCCATACTGGAAGTGGTTTTCCGTGGTTTCCCACTTCTCCTCCAGGTAAATGCAGGGATGGTACCTCACTTAAGGCCACGGCCGCTTCCTTCCCTCTTCCTTGTCCATCCCTTCCAATCTTCCCATCCCCAGACAAGGCCCCTGTTCAGCATAGCAGGTGAGGCCGCCTGGGCGAGGTACTGGTCATTCTTCCCAGTTGTATCCCCCGACCCAAAGTCTCACGCTACAGGTCACTGCCCTTGAGGCGGTAGAGGTGGGTTCCCTCGCTCAGACCGAGGGCAAAACCAATCCTGGAGGGTAAACAGATTAAGAAGAAGAGAGACTTCACACAGCATTATGTACGGGGACAGTTCTTCGCAACGTCAATTTGAAGATACTAGCACGACGTATAGAGATATGGTGAGCTGATGACTCAAAGATACCGAACCCAACAGTACGTAATGGATTAAAATATCACAATTGCTGGCCTGGTGGAGATAACTTGGAGTTATCAGCGACATATAGCTGTGCCAATGAATCATTTTCCTGTGTGGTAACAAGATAGCTGCCGTCTTTATGGCGGTCTGACTTTGTTGGACAAAGTTCTTTCGATTGTGCCATGGAAGATCTGCATTCTTGCATGAGGGTTGGAAATCTAAGCCCTCCTAAAAGTTATAATGATAATGTTACTGGTTTTACATACCACTAACTACCTTTACGGATGTGGAGACGCCGAGATGCTGTAACTGTCGTCCCATAAGCATTATTTCACATGCTGGTAAATTTTCGAAAACAAGACTGGAGTATTTGAGCACCATCAAATACTATAGGACTGGGGTGTGATCGAACCCACCATATTGGGCTATGAGAGGCATCGTTCTATCACCTGAGCTACTCAGTGTTGCCCCAAGCCCTTTCCTACTTCAGCTATGGGTGAATGTCGAGGCGTAGCCCAACATGCAGAGAACTTGGTAAGATACCTGGCCCTTCCCGAGATAATTTATCAATTGTAATGGTATTATTTTTTGACATCTCGGTAAACAGCATTACTTGTTTGGCCAGCGGCAGCACAAATGACTCCATTGTCAAAGACTACCTCGAACGGAAGGCGACTGGGGAGCAGTTGAACTCGACCAGCATACCGGCGAGAGTGGAAACGAATGGCGTGCGGAATAGTCGAGTGGCGCTGTGCTAATATACAGCGTGTTCCGTAGTTCAAAGATATTACGACATATATTTTAAGGACCGAAGAGTTTTTCCCTTCTGTCAAAACTCTTAAAATGAGGTGCATGTGGTCAATTATGATAATTTTAAGTTACCGAAACCCCATCCCCATTGATTTTTACAAAACAAAATTTTGCCTGAATTTTAATTTGGACTAAAAGGAGCGTAAAAACGAAATTTCATGTAAATTGGATCAGCTGATTTCCTATGCTGAGGTAATAAACCAATAGCCAGCACGACATAACTTTGGTATTAGTCCCAGCAGTCAAGGAATGATCCAAAATGTTTAGAAAATCTTTCGCGATCAAAGTAACCGACAGACAGACAGACAGACAGACAGACAGACAGACAGACAGACAGACAGACAGACAGACGGATGGACAGACAGACAGACAGACAGACAGACAGACAGACAGACAGACAGACAGACAGACAGACAGACAGACAGACAGACAGACAGACTATCCAATTTTATAACGAACTGTAGATGAACGCCCCTTTTCCAATCCTAGTTCCAGTTACCGAGAAATGCACACAGCAGTACTGAACCCTTGAACTTACCACTCCATCGTTGGTCGGCCACGGCTGCTACAGTAGAACAATATAGAACTCTTAAATCATGGGTCGTTGCGGGAATACATTCGGTCACGATCTTAACCAAACGATGGGGTTCAGAAGAGAGCCTAACTACTTGAAATGAGGAGCAAATATGTGCTTACTAACTTTTATTAAATCAAAATGGCACGACAACATTATTGTTTTAATATATATCCTTGAAAAGAGAGAAAAATTTATAAATCATTTTATTATTGAATGTTTCAAACGCAGTCACATTGCATAGCGTTGATTTATTTCTCACAATATCGAAGAGTTGCTTCGGAGAAAGTAATAAATTAGTGGAGAGCAAAACTGAAAAACTGAAAAAAGGAAAGATCTGAAAACCGGGCACCCATTACTCCCAACGAGAACTGAGAATTAATCCACACGATCCGTGGAAAATCTGACTTTCAACAAGTAGAACGCCTGATTTCCTCTCAATTAAGATTATCCACCAGTCGAATACCCTTTACGGATACGGAACACCCGCCGAATGGACCCTTAATCGAACCAAATTGACTATCAGTTGCTTTGGATAGGTTGCGAAATATTATGGGAAAGCATGGTGTTCACTACAAGTTAACAGCACCATTCACAATTAAAATAAAAATCCACCATGTATTTGTCATTCATGACACCCTTACGTGATAAGGTAATCCCGATGCTAAATGTGCATCACCCAAACAGCTGTTTGGAAGGAACCAACAACAACATGATCCGCGAGGATCTTACGTTACGTCGTTCTGAAGGAACAAAACTGCGAAATGCAGGAAACACTTATTCATCACGCAATTAGAAGAAATGCCAAACACTGAAGTTAATTAAAAAGTGGTCACTTGAAAAGTATTATTATTGAACCGATTTTCAGGTTAGAAATGGTTATGTTACGCTTAATAAAATTACCAGTCCACATTGAAAAATACAACAAAAGGAATTCTTTCCTTTGAAAACAATGACTACCATTACAGATCCATCTACTTATTGTTTGTCCCAACACACTACCTATAAAGTGATCACTTAATCGAATTCAACTACGTATAAAAGTGAAAGAACGACAAAGAGTTGAAAATAAAATAATATTACTGGCTGACGAATCGAAACCGCATTCGCAGCTCAAGTCTCACACTAATACATTGAGTGTCAATATACACACTATCAAAACAAAACGGACGTCAGAACGACAAAACAATTAAGTCGTAAAATAAAATAAAATATCGAAGTCATTTAAACTCAACACGCACGGAGAATTACAGTAAAATATTTAATCTCCATCAGGTCAATATCCAAATGTTTGGGCAACCCTCATCATATTTCATATTTTACTGTAGATGCTACCTTCGCCCAGGTCACTTCGCAAAAACAAAAGAAACATCTAATGTGAGACTTGAGTATGTACAGCTGACATCCCAGACCTATCGTCGGGCTCACTTAAAATCTGTACATCCTAACACTAATCTCTATGTACACGATACCTTCCAAATTCTACCGTCGGGCGTGAACTAGGACGTCTCACCATCAGTAACTCCAAGGATAACATGTGACGTCCTAAATCTATTGTCGGGCGTAAAAATGGGTCGTACTACCCATCCCCTAGCATATCAGGCGAACTAGCAATATTAAACCAACTCTGACATTTCAATTGTAAACCTGGTCAGACTAATAACACACACGGAACCACGTCTCTTACTATTAAACGAATGCAAGTCGAAAAATGCAGTAAGTCTCTATCTCGTTACAATACGTGAACTCGAAAATATATATACGTGACGAACAATTCTCCAACTCAAACACAATCTCAGCATGTGCAATGAATTTTTAGGGAAGAAAATAATAATTCCCAACGCACGTCTACCATTTAGTGGATGTTGCCCAAAATAATAATCACTGTACCGGGCGGTACACCTCCACGCCGCTTATTTAAAATTTGCGCCAGTTGAAACTCCTCTGCTGGAGGAAGCCTGAACTTTATCTACGGTATTAATTTTCTACTTTCTCAGAAGATGTCACTACCTGGAAATTTTGGAGTTTTTGAACTGTGTCATTTTCGACGTATTTTTGTTTTGCTTGTAGTAAGAAGTGTGAACTTTCTCTTCTAGAGGACACTACTGAAGATCAACAATAGTGCACCCTAGTGCGGAGTGAAAGAACTGTTTTTTTGGAGAAAATTTAATTTCAAAAGTTTGTTCTTTGCTAAATTTCCTTCAGTCATTTTTTAAGTTGGCAATATTAACCCTTTCTTTCCCCTTGTTTTGAATTTAGCCAATCCCGAATTTCTTAAATTAATTTTCCACCAATGATGTGTTTCTTCTTCATCTTGTGTAGGGGTTTTCTTTAACCACCAATAAAAGATTGTGGGCGGGTGTTTTCCTTCCTAAAATGCCTCGAACTTTCCGCGAGAGTATATAAACTGCTGATTTTAGGGTCTCTGCGCCACTTCTGTTCCATCTTTTCGTGTGTAAAGTACATAGCAGGGGGCGGGAAGCGCCTCTTTCTTCGGGGGCAGTCAACAACCAGGTAATGGCCGATTAATTACTTCTTTTCTTGCTTGCTCAGCAGTTTAACTCTCGGGTCGGGTCAGAAGTTTTTCCATTATGTAACCTTCCTTAAAATGTAAAGAAACTTGTATCTATTCTATCTTTTAAACTACATATTGGGATAGAGAGTCCTTAACCCTCTCGAGCTCCCACTCATATTGTTTTGAGGTGAACTTATTTTCTCAACCTATTCTTCCTTAACATTATGTAAATTTGTTTCTTTCTAAAGTCACCTCTTTAGTATGGGATTAGCCCTTGCATCAGTGGCCTAGAGCCAAATTAGGTTTTGAAACAAATACATTAGGAGTGCAGTTCGCCTCCTCTCAACTTGTTATTTTAGAGGTCATGTAATTATCCTTTTATCGCTTAATAGACCTCAGTAGGTTGGGTATTTTACCCCTGTGCTTACGTCCTTAGAGGACAGCTTGAAAGTAGAGTTAGGTGTGGCCTTGTGATAGGCTTAAAACTTTGAGAGCGGATCGCTCTTTTGCAATTTGTTTCTGCGTGCCTCTAGGAGGTATTACTGTGTAATTCGGAGCTAGTGCTCCTGGGCATGATTGGGGTTTTCTGCCCCTTTGCTAAACCTTATGTACATGTAAATTCGGGCTAACTGCTCGAGAATTACAAGTTCTGGGCCCGAAGCCCAAAACCTGTAAATACTATTGTTGCTCTTTGTTGCCTTGCTACTCTGTACCTGCCATTCTTGTTATTTCTGAGTTTGAAAAGAAAATATAACCTTGTTAAATTTTAAATTAATTTTACTTTCGTAGCTTGAGACCTGTTCACCACCCCGCACCTTCTTTCACCTCTAACTACCACAAAAACACGGTAACAATCATCACTACCGCATTGGAAACTCCCAAATCGCCTACCGTCAATTCCAAATATTTATATCCATGACTATCCAGTGAAACAAAATTCAATACAACACCAACCATGTATTCTAAATGCTCTTTTATCCTTGAGGTCACATTATCTTAATATTCATACGGGCTTTACGTAACTAGTCACTTGACTTTTACTACCAAGATTTTTAACCTTTACTAGAGTCGTTTTCACTTGGGATCTTACTAGAAATCTACGGTGCCTCACACAGTAGTCGTCTCAAATTTCGGATTGGTAGCGAAAAAACACTACAGCCTGCCACAATACAGCCTGTCTCACAACTCATTCTCCTCGCCTTATCCCAGCGGTGTCACTTAAAATCCAGGCTCCCTTTCACCTTCAGTATTCCTATCCCTCTCACCTCCACATATATAAATTCTTCGCTCTCAATCCATTTTTCTTATATTTCCAAGACCCTTTTCATATTTCAATCCCCTTGTGAAAACAACAACCATTATAAAATACACCTCTTTACCTTACTGTTACTACAAATTTCGGACCTCAAGAATACAAGAACACACCGCGATTTTCCGTATCATCGACATACACGATGTCCCAAAATGTTACTTCCCATGAATAAAACATAACTCTATCGAATTTCCCTGGAATTATCTAAATGCCTGCGATCCTTGTAAAACATACTGGTTAAATGCACTTTCAACATAGGAAAATTTTATCCCGCGGTAGACATTATTATTATTATTATTATTATTATTATTATTATTATTATTATTATTGACAAACATATCTGAATTCAACTGACATTTGAAATTAAGACATTCGCCACGACTATTTTACCATTATAGCTTTCCTAATTTTCCTCACTTCGGACAATATCTCATAGAACATTAACACCAGATTTAAACGTCGCATTTTACAGTTTCTTAACGTGAAATTTACAAAACTAAAATTTTCACACGCTGACCAAAATTATAACACTTTTCGCCTGATAATTACAAATATCAACCCGACAATCATCTTGAAAATTTTGTTGGGACAGACAATAAAATCTAACTACAACATTATACAAATATAGACAGACCTGCAAGCGGCATCATCTCCAGTATTCTGGCTACATTGTCGCCAGCTGACCTCGTGCTTTTAACCGCACATTGGTACAAATAACATCATTTTCTCCAACATATCAATCTTACAAATACTGCCTTTTCACACGATATTAAATTACAACACAAATCACGCACTTTCCTCGTTATAATTTGTACAATAAACCTCCCTCGTTCTGCAGTCAACCTTCTTCCCAGAGTCGTCTCTCTGTGTCACCCTAACACAACAGGTGTTCAACAGATAACGAAATCAGAACTACTCTGACCAGCTTCCCAACTCTCTTAACACTTTCAAACGCACATGAGGTGATACAATAAAATCTGCTGTGTACTTTAACAGACGCCTATGCTTTCACAGTTTGTCGGCAAAAAGTTCAGAAAATTTCTGTCACCTTCCCTTCCTAACCGAAGATGTGGACCTCAGTCACGAACATGTACTAAGTTATTTGTAGATCAATCTGGTACAATTTTCTGCTGACGACGGGCGTAAGCTCCCGCTGCTTCAAAACCCAGATCGACACTGAAAAATATGCAGTGGGGGGTTTCTTTTATAGTCTTATGAGGGACGCTACACACACTACTAAGCTTGATTGCGTAATCTGCTAATTTCGCGTCCAATAGACCGATTTTCATGAAACTTGTTCCAGAATTCCGGACAAACTTGTAATTTATTTGGATGTTAATCTCATAATTTTACCACACTCGCAACAGGTGAAATGAATTATTTCTGCCCGGGCGTTTCGCGGGTTTGATTCATCCATTGACCTTGGCACGTGGTGCTAGTACACTGATCTGACGCTGATTTGTACTTAGGCTTAACTGCATTTATATTTTACCCTGGGAGCTCTGTCTTCACGTAGGGTTTAAGAATAATTTAGATTATTTATTTCTGTATTTTCTGTGTTGCCAAAATCTCTCGTTACGCAGAATTCCGTGAATTTGAAGAATTATTGGGCACTCGAAATCCGCCGAGGTGTCACGGTATTTCACGAGCTTGCCGCGGGTGAGATCATTCCCACGCGACAGCGAGGCTCGGGGAGCGCAACATGGCTGCCCTCAAAAATAAAAGTAGCTTGTTGATTTGAAATAAATATTGAGAAAAATAAAAAAATATTTTTCTCATCGTAGAATTATGGGTTCAGTACATGTACTACCACTATACAAGATGCCAGAAAAAAAACCACACGCTTTGTATGAGCAAGAATGATAAACTCCATGTCCAGAATCCATAAAATGAACCAATAGCTATAGAAACAAGAATGTGCCAACATTTCTATCCGTATACTGGAGTAAAAAAACGAAAAGCCTTCGGACTCCTGTAAACTTTTCACTAAATGAAAAGACTAATTTCACTTCCATTGAGCATCGCACGCAAAAGTGCGTCTTAAAGGTAAGACATAACATTGTAACTTCTGCATTCATTGGTTGTTTTTTTTTTTTTCTTTTTCTTTTTTTTTTTTTTTTTTTTTTTTTTTTTTTTTTTTTTTTTTTTTTTTTGCTAGTAGCACCGACAATGATAGGTCTTATGGCGACAATGGGATAGGAAAAGACTAGGAGTTGGAAGGAAGTGGCCGTGGCCTTAATTAAGGTACAGCCCCAGCATTTGCCTGGTGTGAAGATGGGAAAGCAACGAAAAACCATCTTCAGGTCTGCCGACAGTGGGACTCGAATCCACTATCTCCCGGATGCAAGCTCACAGCTGCGGACCCCTAACCGCACGCCCAAATCGCCCGGTAGTATTTTCTAAGGAAGGTTTACTTGTCTTTGTTAATCTATCTTTTATTTTCCTCTTCGTGGTCACTTTATTTTTCAGATAACAATGTTATGATCCCATATTCCATAGCCGTCGTTAACATATGTGCTATGAATATAATATTTAGGTTTCTTAAACCTTAAGGGAGAAACCTCGGGAGCAATGGACCAATGCTTTACTGGAGAAACCTTAATAAGTAGGTCACCAGGTTTTCTGTATCTAGAATGAACCGTTTAGTGCCTAGCTTAACGTTCACGGAAATATTTAAAGTCAAGTTTTCGTTAATTAAATTTTATCGTGTGCTAAAAGGCATAAATTCATCCATTGCCAAATTTCATCCAGTGCATAGTAAGCAGTTTCCGTATCATTCGAGGACATTTTCATGTGTGGGTGAGATAAGGCTTACCATCGGAATTCAATTCTCGAATCATCGGACACTGCCACAGATCTATTACTTTGACTGAGACTATATATTTTAATTGCAAATTGAATTTATTTTTTGGAAGTTTACCTTCATGGTGGTCAACATTTATTTTATATTTTGTGCTGTCTTTGCAGAACTGAGGGCCTTTCTAGTCTACTAATTAAAGCTGCAAGTTTTTATCATAACGATCCCCAAATCATTTACTGTCTGCTACAAATTTAAAAGGTTCTGTATCTAGATTCACTAACTATCGTTAGGATAGGTAAGAGGTTACATAATATGAACTGAAGTTCCCCTGATCTCGTAATGTGAGGTAAACGTCGGTCGGTAATATCCAATGAACCCACTATCTCCCGGATGCAAGCTCACAGCAGCGGGACCCTAACCACACGGCCAACTCGCCAGGCAGTATTTTCTAAGAAACGTTCACTTGTCTTTGTTAATCTATCTTGTATTTTTCTCTTCTTGGTCACTTTATTTTTCAGTTAACAATGTAATGATCCCATATTCCATAGCCGTCGTTAACATATGTCCCTCGAGCCCCACTGTCGGCAGCCCTGAAGATGGCTTTCCGTGGTTTCCCATTTTCACACCAGGCAAATGCCGTGGCTGTACCTTAATTAAGGCCACGGCCGCTTCCTTCCAATTCCTAGGCCTTTCCTATCCCATCGTCGCCGTAAGACATATCTGTGTCGGTGCGACGTAAAGCAAATAGCAAAAAAAGAAAAATATGTCCTCTGAATATAATATTTAGGTTTCTTAAACCCTAAGGGTTTCTCCTAAAAACTAAAATAAAAAATCTGTCGGTCACAAGATTTGGAGAGCCATGAGATTTAGTTTCTCTGCATCTTACAAAATTTCTCTACATTGGAAATGTCGATGTCATTTCCTTTGAATTCCACCACTTTTAGTTCAGTTTACTTTACTCTTAATGATCCTCGTGCTGTACGTTTTCTTCTTGAAGAGTTGATAGGTCACGGTCCATTGCGATTAGCCGTCTGTCTCCATTCCTTTAAGGCTGCATTCATACTTCGAGAACAGATTCCATAAAATCATTCTAACCAGAAAGTTCCAACACTCATAACAGCCACCCTTGAAAACCTACAACCTGTTTTCCAGTCAATGACCGGGTCAGGGATGGGATGAATGAAGCCCCCAACTTGCGGCGAGGATATGAATTGTGCCGGCTGCCGAGGCCTGTCGCACTCCTCTGGAGGCAATGATTAATGACTGACAGATCAAATGAAATGATAGCGGGGAGTGTTGCTGGAATGAAAGGTAACAGGGAAAACCGGAGTATCCGCAGAATAACCTGTCCCGTCTCCGCTTTGTCCAGCACAAATCTCACATGGAGTGACCGGGATTTGAACCACGTTACCCAGTGGTGAGAGGCCGCCGCGCTGCCGCCTCAGCCATGGAGACTCGGAACAGCCACCCTTATAAAAGACAAACCTCTTGGTCTCTATCTTCCACCCGAGAGATTCGCATCGTATGAGAAATGTCCTCAAGTACGCCCGTCAGTGCTTTGTTTTACAGTTGGCAGGTTCTCTCAAGTTAACTTGGTCAATGCGTTCTCCCCTCCATACCTGACGGAGTAAGATTATTATTATTATTATTATTATTATTATTATTATTATTATTATTATTATTATTATTATTATTATTATAGACAGCTTTGTGGTTTCGTACTGAAGCTGCAGGCAAATGCTGGGTGGGTAGCTTATCGGACGCCACATTCTAAATCCTAATCTGTTCCTTCGTGATTCTCCCATTCGATGGATGGACACGACTGTAAAAGTTGATGATCAATTTCACCTCCCCTGTTGTAGCCAGACTGAGTGTCCATGTCTTCTTCTTACACCGCCTTTCCCACATCCTGGTAAGGTCCGGATGCGAACCCTGTCGCATCTGGTTCTGTTTTACTGCCGGGAGCCCTTGTTGACGGCAACGGTATGTGGAGGGATGTGTTAACTATTGCGTTTTGCTGCCATGATGGGAAGTTTGACGTATTATGTTTGTATGAAAAGTGTGTATTGGGACAAAAAGCGAACACCCACTGCCAGAGAAAGTAACCATAAGGGGGTAAAATCTCTTATTCGACCGGCGATCGAACTATGGACCCTCTGAATCCAAGACCTCGACATTGACCTTTCATCCAAGGAGTCGGATTAGTCGACTTCTTGTTTCTTTATGCCCATTCATAGAGCACGTTTGAATTGTTCATTGGCTTGATGATTTTCCTATTCTTCCAAAATCCCTTCATCAACTCACTGTGTTGCCTCTTCCGTTCTTCTGGCTACTTTATACCAGACCTGCTGCTAGTTTTCACCACAAATACGTGTTTATTTACTGAAGTCCTGAGGATTTCGCGATTTTTCATTATGTCTTCCCTAATGTTCATTTAATTCAGGTCCCCTCTAGTTTCCTCCAGCTAATTTGTTCTCCTGTTTTGAGAATTTATTACACTGGATAATCTTCTTGTGAGTCTATTATTATCTATGCTGAGAATTTGTCCAAAAAATTTCAAGCGTCTCCTCCGTACAGTATTGGGGAAACTACCTATGTGACTATAGAGGTCTGAAGTTCGCCTTTTGATCCAAATTCCATTTTCTTGTGTGGGACAGAAAATTTTCCTAAGAATTTTTCGTTCTTGTTTTTTAATATCTGCAATTTTAGAATGACCTCCTAGAGTTAAGGTTTCTGATGCATATAGAGAGAGGATAATTGTTTTGTACTTTTTTCAATCATTACGTGGCATTTCTCGTTTATTGTAGTGATCTGTCTGAAGATTTGAGGCCTTTTCTGTATTGACCAAACTGTCTAATCCTAAAGGAAGAGTTATTTCTCCAAGGTACTTAAACATATCTGTGAAATTGTCCCTTATTCCGTTTCAATTTTACCCTTATTTCACCTTTGTTGAAAATTCTGCATACTAACTACTTCGTTTTCTCGAACGATATCTGAAGGCCTGGCTGTGATGCTATTCTGCGTAATGTCTCGAGAACATACCTAATTCCCTGCTTGTTCTTAGAGATGTTAGCAACATCATCTGAGAAAGCCAAGCATTTCATTTTGGGTTTGTTCCCGGCTGTCACGATGTTTATGCCTGTGAAATCCTTTTCCCACCCTTCGATTACTTTATCTAAGACTTAAATAGAAGAGAAGGGACTCCCTCTCCTTGCCGAACACCCGTGAGTACTTCAAAAGGATCGGACTATTATTATTATTATTATTATTATTATTATTATTATTATTATTATTATTATTATTATTATTATTTAACTTACTCACTGCCGATCATGAGTGTCTCCCCAAATTCTACCTACAGGTCATATTTGTAGCTGAATAGTCCCCTCTCCGTAGGAATAGGAAGCTGCATCATTCGGAGTCCGAATCCCAGATTCGACTCTTAGCTCTGACAATGGTTGTGCTTGCGATTGTGTGTTCCTCCTACCTCCACCACACTCACATCAAGTAATTGCCGAGGTAGATGTTATTTCAAGCCCCAGATCACGTAATCCAACCCAGTTACTGAATAATTACAGTGTCACGAACAAACACTAACCTTTAACAACAGAGGTGAAAACCTTACCCTACAAACATGCCGATACATGGGACATCGCTCCACATAGGGTTGACGTCAGGAAGGGCATGGATCCAAAAATCCGGGAAAGATCTATATAAGCAATACAGTTCGCACCCACGACGCCACCAGTGTGAGAAGAGCAATAGCAGTAGAAGATACTGGATGGTGGTGCACAGGACTGATGATTGATGAGCAGAGAATTTACATGGTGTAGGAAGAAAGTCACTCAATAACAACAGGCCGTATAAAGAGGATCAATATAATTAACGGTGGACCAACCTTCTCACTTTCAATTTATATCTTAATTCAAATGTGACGTCAACGCAATGTCGTTGTAGACTAGTTCAGAGGTCCAACTGCCTCAAATGGAACCCACGATATCTTAAATCACATTTATGTTGCTAAACCCAGTTATTCGGTATCCCCTACTCGTGGAATATCAAGATCCATCAAAGACAGGGTGTCGAATTTTGGTACAATAACAATGCTCCGTTCGCTTACACCGTCATTCGAAATTTTTAAAAATAAACTGTTACTAAGGAGAAGGACCTCAGAGAAAGCCCTCCCCCCCCCCCCCTTCCACCCTGATGAACTATGGTTGCAAAATTATTTTACCTTACTTTTCTCCAGTTGGCACTGCGCGAAATTTGCGAGATAAGCCGAGTTCACACCGTTCATGTTAGTAGCAAAGGTTGGTGAATTTGTTATCAATATCTCATGTTGGCAACGGATGTCCCGTGTAGCCAACATGAATTTCGTTAACCGCAAGAAGTTGGTAAAAATAAAAACATATAATCGAAATCAACTTTCAGCCTATTAGGTCGTGTTACGTACATATAGTACGTGTTAAAGAGATGCTAAGTACACAACAGAAATGGCCAACTGGACAACAATAGAATCCGAATCCACAACCTCCCGATTTCGCGTCGGTTGCTCTAACATTGAGCTTCGTGGTCTAGGTCATACGGTATTTCTTCTGTTTGAAAGGATCTAAGCTACACTACTGCCATCACACTGTAGATAGCGAAATCGGGAGGCTGTAGGTTCGGATCCCACTAGTGTCTGGTTGGCCATTTTTGTTCTGTACTTAACATCTCTTCAACACGTACTATATGTACGTAACACGCTTTACCGGTAATAGGTTGAAAGTCGATTTGGATGGCAATGCGGTCATGAAAATTCAATATTAATTTAAAACATATTTAGAGAGAGGGGTCGTAACTCTCTGGGTGGGCCCTCTCCACCCCATCAGTGTAGGGAATGTAAACGTATATTTGTTTCCAACACGTATTAAGCCGCGTTTACACCGAATGTTACAAACAAACCTTACACGGAACGATGCTCTGGGGATCGTTCGCTGGCTGGCTGACACAGGCGGGCGATAGCATGATCTTGAGCTGAGTGCTGATGCCCAGGAGGAGGAGCGGGGGGAAATGTTGCTAACATCGAAAATAAAAGTCACACTGATTTTCTATTATAAACATTTGTTACCGAATCGTGTTGGTAGCAAAACGCTGTAAACACTAGTTGCTAACATTCGGTGTAAACATGGCTGTAGAGGGTTTGTTCCTGTCCTGATCCCCGCTATCACCGCCAGTGATGATTGGACGAAATTTTTCCTGCAGCCTGTACTGAGCCTCTAAATAGAATCAACAAGAACACACACTATGACACGGAATGTGTTTCATAGAGGAAATCAGTATGCTACATCCAGGATATTCAATAGTCTTCACTATGCGGCGGATACACAATACAAGACAAACAATATAATGGCAAAATACATCCTGTAAAGGAAAAGACAATGGAATAGGAGAGACATCTCCAGAAAACACTCCCGTCCGTTACAATGAAAATGTTATGAAGGACACTTCCTTTGTGTGCCATATGGCAGGCTGGTCTGTCACCTGACACAGAGCAGTCCTCAAAGGGAGAGTGGAAGTCATCTAGGCCTCCTCCTCCTCCTACCACCAGTACATTTTGTGAGGGCATAGAAAAAAATTGATAACTTGGTGTTTATTCTTTAAAAAACGCTTGAGTTCTCTCATTGGATGTGATGATGATCTTGAGTCCAGGGGCCTGTTCGACGAACGAAATTTGCAACTTTTCGACTTTCCACTTTTCACTTTTCAACTCTTGCAAAGTGCAAAGCCTTCCTGTTCCACCATGATCTAGGTTTTCCTTTTCAATTTCTTCGCAAAGAAAGGCAGGATTAATTTTCATAACCTCCCTTCGACGGAATTTCGCGAGTGTTTTCATATTACCCCAACACAGGCTGACTATATTCTTCAAATGATCGGTCATTTATTGAAATATACAATAAAAAGAAGTCAATCTCTTTCTGAAAAAATAACATATTCTTATATGCTTACATTGGTTAGGTAATGGTGCCCAGCTGCACGGTGTAGCAGCAATGCATGGGGCTTCAAAATCAGTTATTTGCAGAACTGTTACCAAAGTCGTAGACTGTACCTAACATAGTACGTTGCCCTGATTATCCACATAATATAGCGACGGAATTTCTAATGAAGGGTGACTTTCCTTCTGTGTGTGGATGTGTTGACGGTACTCTAGTTAATATTGATGCTTGTCATCATTTGAGAGGTTATTTTTGAAGTTGCCAAAAATGATGTCCCGTTTCTCCTTGACAACTTCTAGCACAGCCAGCTTCTTTGTAATCATCTTTCCTTCCCATGATCAAGACTTTCAAACTACTGGTACCACAATTATACTATCAAGTTCACCGTGAAAAATAAAGAATTTAAAATCATGGAGTATTATACAGTTTGCCCATGGAATAAACTTGATCGGATCATTCATTAATTCTTTGTGCCATTCATGATGATTTAATAACATGTCCGGCTCTATAGCTGAGTGGTCATCGTCGTGGACTTCGGGGTCCCTAGTTCAACTCCTGACCGGGTCGGAAGATTTTAGGTCTGATTGTGCTGTCTCCAACAGTCCAGAAACTCTCACACACCACACGACACTAAACTCTACCGTGTTAGCACGCAGTTTCCTACACATGGCTGATGCCGTCCACCCTCGTCAGAGGGTCTGCCTTGCAAGGGCTGCAACTACCTAGCAATAGACACACGAAATTATACGCAAAATCATCGCCATTGGCTTCTCACCAAGGTTGCAGTGGTTCGAGTCCCGTCCAACGCAGGTAGCTTTTTGAAATTGAAAGTCACATCCCTACGGATCGGATTTCATGTATACTTGGAGGTCCGTTGCTATGATCACAGTATCAAACAAGAGTCACGTAAAAAATTAAGCTTGTGCCGGGCTGAGTAGCTCGGCCGGTAGAGCACTGGCCTTCTGAGCACAACTTGGCAGGTTCGATCCCAGCTCAGTCCGGTGGTATTTACTGGTGCTAAAATGCGTCATACTCGTGTCGTTAGATTTACTGGCACGTACAAGAATTCCTGCAGGTCAAAATTCCCCCACCAAAAACGTAAAAGTAGTCAGGGGGACGTAAAAACCAATAACATTATTATTATTATTATTATTATTATTATTATTATTATTATTATTATTATTATTATTATTATTTTACAGCCTCATTGCCTTTCTATGGGACCATACACTGTTAATGCCAAGAAATGTAAATCCTGTTGGTTTTCACGTTTTCTGTCCTACAGAGACGAAATTAAGCAGATTGATTCTTCCTTGATTACCTTTTCGAAACACCTTCTTGAACTTCTTCTATTTTGTCCTTTATCCCTATTAACTAGGGTAATCACTAATCTAGATTAAGACCTATTTTACTACCAGATCCTTCCAGACGTCAGTTCACTATAGTGTGTTTCTATGGTGGTTTGTAGTGTGATGTGTGCGTATGAAGATATGCTTTAAGGCGATCATAAACAACCAGACTTGGCTAAAATCCCCAGCAGGGCTAAAAATAGAACCTGGAGCCGACCGAACTGAGGGCCACTAACTACGCTGGCAATCCATTCAAGGAGCACTTTCTTGAACAACTGAAATAAAAGAAATAGTAGACAGAATGAAGATATTACTTTACAGATATCCTGCGATATAAGTAGGGCCTATAATAATATCTCCAAGAACTGTTTTAGACGACGTCCCTTGTACTTAAGACATTTCAGCAATTAAGGACAGTTTTAATTTCCGTTCGCACGTAGTATAATAATAATAATTTGAGAAAAAAGAAAGAAAATTCCTCAGGAAGATCTTAGAACCAAAGAAAGTCGCTGGAGAATTTACCTTCCATCAGAGGTCCAACAAGGAAGTTTATGCGAGGATTGAGAAGATAACCACCAAAATGAGGAGGAGGAGATTGGCATTTTATGGACATTTGAATAGAATGGGCCCAGGCTGGTTGAACGAAGTGCATAAAGATCTCAACGAAGGAGGTATCACGCCCACAGAGATTCAAAATAGAAATATCTTCAGTTCGCGGGACTGAGGAATGATCCAGAGAAACGACCTGCGAAACCACGGAACATCTCGGTGTAAGAACGGCAAAGGAGGAGCCAAAGGTTAAGGAACCTTTGGAGAGAATGTAAAGAGAAGGGTATTATTACCTTTAGGAAGAAACGTGGCAGGTAGCTGGTGTATTCCTAGCCCAAAGTTGGCTGTATCGAAAGAAAGAAGAAATAATAATAATAATAATAATAATAATAATAATAATAATAATAATAATAATAATAATAGTAATAATAATCATCATCATCATCATCATCATCATCATCATATGTTGTGCACATGAGCAAGAACTACATTATTATCTTCGTGGATTTCAAGAAAGCTTATGGTTCAATAGATAGAACTTCCTTATTTCACATTCTGGAGGAATTTGAAGTAGATTAAATGTCAATCAATATAATCAGAGATGCTCTCACGGAGACAAAGTTTAAAGTGAAATTCATGGGAGAGATCTCAGGGGAATTAATACTTGTGTGAGACAGGGGGGATGGATTGTCCCCGATTCTTTTGAACTGTGTCTTGGAAAAGATATTGAGATTATTGGAAGAAAAGTTGAAAAAAAGAGGAATCCATCATGATATAACCGTAGGGTAGAAGTTTAACGGGGTAGGTATAAATTGTTTAGCCTTCGCTGACTATATTGCAATTCTTTCTGAGAATATACAAACATCACTTATCCACGTAAACATACTGAAAGAAACTGCAGAGAAAGTTAGACTTCAGATATCTTTTGAGAAGACTAAATGTATGACTATCATTAAAAATTCACCTACAGTGTTAATACAAGAATATAAAAAAGTCGACAGAGTTAAAATTTTAAGTACTTGGGGAAGTAATTCAAATTAATGGTCTAGACAAAGAAGTAATAAATCAAGAGCAAGGGAAATGAAAAAAGCTTACCAACTGACCAAGGATACCTATAATAAGAAGAGCCTCTCCTTCAAAACTAAAATCAGGCACTACAGAACAATAATTAAACTATAATGTCTCTATGTTGCAGAGTGTATGTTTTCCATGAAAACAGGAGAAATAGAGAAAAAGGAAAGAAACATTCTAAGGAAAGTCTCGGTCCCAATAAAGGCTGAAAATTGGGAGTTCAGACACAGGAAGAACGCAGACCTCTACAAAGAGAAACTGAAAGAAGAATGTCTGAGACGACCGGGAAGAGGAGAATTACGTTCCTTGGTCACATAATTAGGATGGGTAACTCCATAAAACAAGAGTAAGAATGGCAATCAGTGGATGCTAAATATATAGAGAGATATCGCAAAGATAGGAATAGCAGCAGGTATAATACAGGACAGAACAACTTGTACTAGATTTATGCAAAATTTCAAGGCTTTCTAGGAGAAGGAAAGCAAAATAATCTGGACAGAAGAGAGGAGGAAACAACGCAGTAAAATAATGAAGAACTATTGGAAAGCAAGAAAGGAAGCAGGAAACAAACCGAAATGAATGCAGTGGGTTACTTTACGTGGTCCTAAAACGGCCAATGTCGATTAAAGGAGAAGAAGAAACTGTCTATTAGAGAAATGAAGAATGGCAAGGCAATTGGTGTAGATAAAATACCAGTTGAACTACTCAAAGTACTGCAGGGAAAAGGAAAGGATATATTTGTAAAACTTTGTCAAGAAATATACTTGAAAGGGAAATGGCCAAAAGATTTTCTGGAAAATATAATAATACCAATAGAAGAAAGGAAAAATAGTAAGAAATGTGAAGAACACAGGACACTAAGTTTAATTTCTCATGCAGCTAAAATACTATTAAGAGCAATAAACAGAAGGATTTACAGACGAATGGAGAATTATATAGGTGAAGAACAATATGGATGTAGGCATGGAGTAGGCACACGGGATGCTATTGGTTTACTGAAAGTCATAGGAGAAAGGTACATAGAGAAGAATAGAAAAGTATACACAGTCTTTGTAGACTTAGAGAAGGCATTTGACAAAGTGAGGTGGGATAAGCTCTTGGAGATACTTAGAAAACAGGGAGTGGAATGGAGAGAGAGAAGACTGATCAAGGAATTATATTACAACCAAACAGCAAGAGTGAGAATAAGAGGAGAATTAACAGAAGAAATCAGACTGGGGAGAGGTGTTAGACAGGGTTGCTGCTTATCACCAACTTTGTTTAATATTTACTTTTAGGAAATTATTTGTGAATGCTTGGATGGTAAAAGAGGTGTCAATGTTGGGAGTAAGAGAATTGAATGTGTAAGATTTGCTGATGATTTGGCAGTGAGAGCTGAAAATGTGAAGGACCTCTCCAAAATGCTGAGAGAATTAAACAAAAAGTGTGAAGAGTATGGAATGAGCATAAACAAAAAGAAAACCAAATTCATGATCCTTGGAGGTAAAGGTGAAAAAGCGACAATCAAGATAGGGGGGAGAAATTATTGAACAGATGAATAAGTTGAAGTAGCTTGGAAGTATTGTGACTGAAGACATTCACACTATAACAGACATAAATGCTCGAATTGCCTTAGCAATGAAAGCTTCAACAAGAAGAAAAAACTGTTTTGTGGCCCGCTAGGGAAAGATCTGAGGAAGAGGCTTGCAAGGTGGCGCTGAAACATGTGCATTAAGGAAGGAAGAACAGAGAAGAATAGAGGTATTTGAGATTTGGATTTGGCGAAGAATTGAAGGTGTTAAGTGGGAAGATAAAATATCAAATGAGGAAGTTCTGAAGAGAGTGGGAGAAGAGAGGAGCATGATGACCGTAATCCAAAATAGGAAGAAAAACTGGATAGGGCATAATCTAAGACACAACACCTTACTACGAGTAGCAATTGAAGGGATGGTAAAAGAAAAACGAGGAAGAGGAAGGAGACAATATCAGTTATTAGACAGCATTTAGAAAAAGAAAGGAAGATTATGCAGAAGTGAAGAAAAGGGCACAAGATCGAGAGATATGGAGGTCACAGCCATGATTGGACCTGCCGAATGGCAGAACAACCTATGATGATGACATTTCTATACTTTCAGTAAGCCTGTTATTCTTATTATTTTATATCTAGGATTCGCCAAAACAAATTGTAGTGTAGCCTGGTACCTTGCTTGCTTTGTCGTCTTGAAACCTTTGTGTAGTATACAGTATTTCTTTCCTCCGACATATACTGTACTGTACATAAATTCACAGGATACGCTATTCTTATTTCTGTTGGTGTTTCCATATTGTTTCACATTTCTGTGATGATGAGAGAATGGCTGAGAGAGGCAGGTATAGGGACTGTAGGCACGAACGGGCATTAAGGAGTATTGGGGAAGAGATTAGCGAGTGTGAAGGAAATACTTAGGCTTTTAGCGGGGGAGAGAAATGAAGGCATGTCTACCTCAACCCATGTTCTGGATGAGGCAGGTAGGCAATAGGGAGGGGAAAGAAGGGATGAAGTTGTGGAAGACAGGTGTTTTAAGGTGAAGGAAAATGAAGGCTAAGACTTTTCAACAGGAAGTGAGTTTAGTAGATTTATCGGAGAAGAATCGGTATGAATCAATGCATTCTTTTCAGAAATTCTCATATATTCATATTTGACTCAAGGTATCTCTGTTAGATATCTGCTTGCTTGCTGCTTGTTGTTTAAAGGGGCCTAATATCTATGGTCATCGGCCCGTGTCAGATACAATTTATGTCAAAATGGACTTTTATGTATCTCACATGGTAATATAGGCCTATGCATGCCAAGTTCGAATAAAATCAGGTAAAAACTGCTGCACTAACAACACTTCGAAGTCTGAATAATAAAGTTTTGAGAAAAATCTAATTTTGGATATAATTACAGTAGTTGCACCAGAACTTCCAAGTACCATATATACCATATATTTCTCCGTCCTTGGCCCTTTTCCTCTCCTAAGCAACAGTTTTTTAATATTCTACTGTCATTGCTAAGCCCTTGCAGATAAAAATACGTATCCCTGGCAAGAGAAGCGATAATGAGCGATCTTTGAATGTTGATAGCTCGTAATATAGTCCACTATGGTAAGCCATATCACTTACTAGGGTTGAGATATTAGATCAAGTTAAGAAGTATTGGTAAATCTAACACACTGAATCCAAGTTTAACTTTGAAGCTTGAAATATTATTCAGCAAACGCAAACAAAAACACAAGGCACCTGTAGTGGGCATTTTCTGCTCGACGACGATTGGACGTCCATAACGGGAACGCGTTAATATGAATATTTCTAATGTTCTTCCGTTCACATAACTACGTACAATGTCCACAGACGGCAGCGCAGACCAGTAATCCTGGAACATGTGGAATTTCAAAAGAGGAAATATAAAATACAATTAAATTCTGAATGCATTCACTGAGAATTGGATTTTTAAATATCGCAGAAGGGCATTTAAAAATGACTGCTCACAAAATAAAATTATATCACCATATGCCCCAACTTTTAGGGTGAAAAATTCAATTTCATTTCGGAACATTTTGGCATATATTTACCAGATATTTTAATAGGAGCTGTGTCGTGGCTGATAAGTTATATATGGACTAGCATTTGTACCCGTTCTTCGCACGGGAATTGGCAGTGGATTACATATTTCCTTCAGGAATTTATGCGAAGTAACATGGCTCTATTCACACGTTTAATGTGATATGTTAAAATTACATTTTTCCTACGACAGCGCTGGGCAGTAACGAAAATATGATGAAGCTGAACAAATTCGAGAGAGAATGAGAACGATTTCCGAATTTATTGTACGGTACAGTTTCTGGTCCGAAGTTGAGCGAAATTCTGCATGGTTCTCAGGTTGCATATTGTATCCCTGACGATTTACGTGGTGCTCCGACGTTGATGATACCTCCCTTAATATCTGCCCTAGATGTTCCCGTCACGCACCTTGGAGTGACATGCACGACATGCACCACGGGCCTTGGACTAAAAATCCAATATTTTTCGTAATCATCTGCCTTATTATCCGTCGTACGATAAATACGTACATGGTATAAAGGAACGGAAATAACACATATTTAAACCTTGTTATATACAGTCTTTTGATAGGCCTAATGTCAACGAAAATATTTGAGAATAATCTTCCTATAAATACCAACTCTATGTGATTACCATGACATCATAGTCACCTGATAACACAATCCGGAGTGAGTAGATTTGGTTGAAATTAAGTCCACCGGTTTTCCACTTTTACCAGTATACAAACGGATAGACAGACACCAATTTGAAAAGTTCTACCTCATATTTCCTCGGTGTTGAGTTACATTAGGTGGGAATATTTCCAAGCCGAGATAAATCTTATGCATCCTCTGATTTTCTCCTGTTATGGATCCTTCAAATAACTGTAGGTGTGGGAGGGTGTCCGTCACTGGCATGAAGCCCGTAGAAAGTAGTATTTTCTCAGTCATTTGAAGAGTAAGCGAAATTAAGTACATAACAAAAGTTATTCAAAATGAAGGGGCGTTTCACTTACAGGGCAATTCAAAATGATAGACCCGATTTCATAAATTTATTCTATGAAATCTAATGAACATATCATACTGTGAGGTATGCGCAAAGAAAGGCAAACTCTCAAAGTTTAGTTGAGTTTAGATTTCATCCCACGTGGTTTCATTTTCAGCCGTTACGAGCGTGCAGGAAGCGAGTAAAGAAAATGGCTGCGGCTGGAGAGCAGAAGTCGTTCTGTGTGCTTGATTACCATGTAAACAAGTCTGTGATTAGTGTCAACGGCATTTCCGTACCAGATATGGAAGGGACCCACCTATTGGAAAAACCATTCGTGCGTGGTATGCAAAATTCAGAGACACGGGCTGCATCTGTGAGCGAAAGTCGCCTGGCCGTCCTTCGACCAGGGAAGAGACAGTGTAACGTGTTCGCGCCAGCTTCATGCGAGGTCCGCAGAAGTCCACCTAGCGGGCAGCGAGGCAACTTGAACTTGCACAGGCAACTGTTTGGCACATTCTGCGGAAACGTTTACGAATGAAACCCTACCGCTTGCAACTGGTGCAGGCCTTAAAGGACACTGATTATGCTGCTTGAGCGCCCTTCAGTGCTGATTTTCACGCACTAATGGAAGAGGATGTGTTCTCCGAAAGAGTAATTTTCAGTGATGAGGCGACTTTTCACTTTTCCGGGACTGTGAATAGACACAACGTAAGGATCTGGGGAACTTCTAATCCCCACCATGTTGTGGAACACCAGCGCGATTCTCCCAAGGTGAATGTGTTTTGGACCCTTTTTCTTAATTGAACCTACTGTGACAGGAACTGTTTTTCTTAACATGCTGCAACAATGGCTCCTGCCACAGCTCGAAGAGGATAGTGCAGATTTCTTCCTTCAACTGGATGGTACCCCTCCGCATTACCACGGCAACGTTCGGAACCATCTCAACGAGACATTGCCACAACGCTGGATAGGTCGTGCATCTCAGGAGGATCGAACTCTCATTCGTTGGCTACCGTGTTCCCCGACTTAACCCCATGTGATTTCTTCTTGTGGGGTTTCGAAAAGGATCATGTTTACGTACCACCTCTTCCACTAACATTGGACGACCTTCGTGCCCGCATCGCAGCAGCCATCGCAGAGATTGGCCGTGACACACTACACAAGGTTTGGCAGGGGATAAACTATCGGCTTGATGTATGTCGTGTTACGCGAGGTGCTCACATAGAACACTTGTGATATGACTGAAAAAACTTTGAGAGTTTACCGTTCTTAGCACATGTCTCACATTACGATATGTTTTTTTTAGATTTCAGGGAATAAATTTATGAAATCGGGTCCATCATTTTGAATTGCCCTGTATAGTCCACAAATGAAAAAAATGGAGTATGGCTTTTAGTGCCGGGGGATCCCAGGACGGGTTCAGCGCGACAGGTGCAGGTCTTTTCATTTGACTCCCCTAGGCGACCAGCGCGTCGTGATGGATGAAATTATGATGAAGACGATACATACACCCAGCCCCGTGACAGCGAAATTAACCAATTAAAGTTAAAATTTCCAACCCATGTGACCAAAGACCAGCACGCTAACCATTTAGCCATGGAGCCGGACATATAGTCCACTGATTTTATATAATCTATATACCGGTAATCAATAGTGTAAGAGGAAATTGAAACATAAACCGACCTCTTCTGGTATTACTATAAACCCCCAGTCTATTCAGTGATTTATAAATGATATGCAAATCGAAACTTGTTCCTGGACGATTAGACGCTAAATATGAAGTTTGGTAGAGATTTAATCAATTGTGCAAAAAAATTAAAAATTCTTCTTTCATTCCTACAAACCCCCAGTCTAGTCATTGATTTTTAAATGATGTGCATATTCAAACCTGCTTCTGGATGTTTAGACTCTACTGGAAATATGAAGTTCGGTGGAGATGTAGTCAACAGTGTAAGCGAAAATTGAAAAAATCTCTTCCGGTCATCCTGTAAATCCCCAGTCTATTCAGTGATGCTTCAACGATATGCATATTGGAACCTGATCTTGGATGAGCAGACTCTAAATATGAAGTGTGTTCAACATATAATCAATAGTGTAAAAGAAAATTTTAAAAAACCCTTCTGCTCTTCCTATTAAGCCCCAGTCTGTTAGGTGATTTTTAAAAGATATGCATATCAAAATCTGCTCCTAGGTGAGTAGAATCTAAATACGAAGCTTGGTTGAGATCTATTTGGCCGTTTACCCGTGATGATGGAACAAACAGACACGACAGGTCTGTAACTACTGATATGATCTCACGTTGACCTAAAAAGGATAAATATATCAAAATTTGGTGAAATAAATGGCATTAAAGACAGCGGACCTCCTAGAACTTTATTTATAAGATGCGGAAATTTTCTTATGGAACTGGAGTGTTCATCGTGGAGAAAGGGTAGGAACGGAAGGGACGGGGTTATTCATACTGGTGAAAGGAGAATTTGTAAACCACAAGAAGAGATGACAAAACATGAAATTTTAGGTGAAAGGCTCATCTCCAACTTGATGTTTTTTGGGGTGTACAGACATGGAAAGGGTGACACGTATGCTGATGCGGAATTATTTGGTAAGATAATCAGCTATGTGGGGAACGACACGGAAAGGAACGTTCCTGTAGACGTCATCTCAATTTGCCAAAATTTAACTGGGAAGATAATACGAATGACAGCATTCATGTCCAACAAATAGTAAAGAAGTTAATCTGGGGAGGACAATTGAATCAGAAAGTGATGGAACCAACTCGAGGGAAAAATATTGTAGAAGTTGTATTGAACCCTTGGGTCACCTCGTCGATCGTCGGTCATCTGCCACAGCTGCTCCGGTAGGAACATTCAACTCTTGAAACCTTTTCTCGTCACTTTGTCGACCGATAGACAGGGTTCAAAGGACGGCGTAACTACTTCAAATGATAGGCAAAAATATGCTTACCACGAACCTACTACGCAGGCGTAGCAGGGGGAGAGGTGATACTCCCACGTGGCGCGTCCCAGGTGGCGGATAGGGGGGTCCTAACCGGCTTGCCGGCGGACTTGAGGGAAATAAAATACCTCTCGCGGACCAAACACACACCCCCTGTGGGTGGGGGAGGCTGACGAATAATACACCCACGGTATCCCCTGCCTGTCGTGCTAGGCGACTAAAAGGGGCGACCAAGGGATGAATGAATTAGAACCATGAAACGACTCTTGATTGGTACCATCATGCGGGGAACACCATGGGTTGCATGTACTTGCGAGTAGTATCACCAACATGGTACAAAGTATGCTTGTGATTCGTTGCAGTAAAAAGCCTGGCCTGGTGGATTCCAGTACCCGTGCATTGTACCCCTGTGGGCAACACCGCGGGTCTGGGCGTAGCCTGTGAGTTGTACCACTATATGAGCGACATCGTGGGTCTGCGTTGCCTGTGATTAGTACTCACTATGTGCGGAACACCACGGGGCCCTTGGGACCGGCACCCGTGACTAGTACCCTAGGTGAGGAAACTCATCGGTTTGCGTTGGCTGTGGGTGGCGCCATTGTGCGCGAAACACCATAGGTCTGCGTTACCTGTACGAAGTACAATACTTGTGAGTAGTACCGTCTTTTGTGGAACACCGTGAGTCCTCGCTACTTCTGATTAATACCCCAACCTGACACATACCATGGTTCTATTTTACTCGCGACATGTACCATTCTGTGGGGCCTTAGACGTGGATTTTGCACCCCCTTTAGACACTAAGCATCATTGTGCTTTATGAGTGGTTCCTTGGTCGGTAATAATGTTATTTTCGTTCTCTGTTGAATCCGATCCACTGGTTTTTGTTTTTGTTTGTTTGTTTTGTGTTTTGTTGGGTTCCTGTCCATCCATTCATTCTTCATGACATTTTTTATTTTTATTTTGGTCAGTGGATGCCTTTGCAATTTTTGTTCTTTCCTTTCGTACCATTAGGGGCCGATGACCTTCGCTGTTAGGCCCCTTAAAACAACAAGCATCATCATCATCAAAATATGCTTACTGAAATTCATTGAACTGAAAGGTTAAATTATATTGATATACGTAAATCTGACATTGACACAAAAACCTAACAGTCACTTGTTAAATGGTACTTTAACATAGCTGGAAAACAAATACATTCAATCTATACAAATTCTTAAGTATATGATTGAAATGTGGGGGCGGTAAAACCATAATGAAATTGCGTAAAACTTGAACGTCAGGAAACTAGATTCCAAATTAAGACTGTGAATTAATCTATTTTATTCATGAAAAATCTGGCTTTAACAACTCAACTCCGAATTTACATTTAATTAAGGTTGTCCACCGATTAAAAATACCAACGTAGGATATTGTAAAGCCAAGGAATGGGCCCTTAATTGAACCAAATTAACATGCGAATACTTTGGACCGGTTATAAAAAGTATTGCAGAACATGGTGCTTTAAAAGTTAAGTTAAAACAACTAATTAAATAAAAGAAAATCGCACCATCTAAGGTCATCACACGGCACCATTAAGCCAATGTGAGACCAATGCTGAAATCTATATTCCCAATAAAGATATTCAGAAGTAACCAATAAATGCTCAAAAAATTATTTTAATTCAGACGAAACCAACATAAAGTTGAAGAAAAATGTAACCAACACTTGAAAAGAAAATGAATTTATTAACTTTCATGTTATGTAGAATTATTATCAATGAAATCACATAAAAAAGCGAACGATGTTATCGAAGAACAAATAAAATATGGGGACACTCCTTCCATTCTACAACTACTGGTCTGTGTAAACAGATTTGTATCCGTAATCTACTTGACAAACAAGAATCAAAATCAAATCGAAATAAAGTAAACTCGCGTGCAGAGAAAATTTAGGGACAGCTGACAAATCAAAACGCCATCCGCAATGTCTAATGAAATAAATAACCGTCAATCGCAGTGCACAACCAATCTTTTAGACTCAGGAGATCAAATGGACTGCATCGCTTTTGACATATCCAAGGCATTTTATAGGACAGATGACCGGAGACTACTGAAGATGATGCCCATTGGACTAGACAAAAAGAGTGGTTGAATGGGTGGCTACATTTCTCAGAGAATTGGAGCAAGTGAAGCATGAGCTGATCATGGAATGATAAAGAGAGCAGTCTCTCAAGGCAGTATTATTGGACCTTTATATATTTTCTTATGTATATCAATGATCTGAGTAAAGAACTGGAATCACAGATACGGCTTTTCGCAGATTATGTTTTGCTATGTACAGTAATAAATAAGTTACAACAATGTGAGCAACTGCAGAAGGAAGAAGATAATGTTGAAAATGGGCAACAGACAGTGGTAAATGGGATGGAAAGTCGGGTAGAAAGTTTCACCAAGAAGAAAATTCCTATCATTTTTTATTACTGTGTTGATTGGGTGAAAGTACCTCGTAGGGATCATTGTAAGTACGGGTAATTAGGTGTTGATATAAAGAAAGATCTCCATTTGGGTAGTCATATTAACGAGGTTGTAGAGGTTGCAGATGTCTTGATATGGTTATGAGGGTATTAATGATGTAAAGGAGAGGGCGTATAAGTATCTGGTAAGACCCCAATTAGAGGACGGTTCCAGCACATAGCATCCATATCAGTATTACTTGATACGTGAAGTGGATAAGATCCGAAGGAAAGCAGCGCAATTCGTTCTAGGCGATTTCCGACAAAAGTGTAGTGTTACGAAAATGTTGGGAACTTCGAGCTGGAAAGAATAGTGAGTAAGGAGATGAGGTGCACGAGTAAGGAGTTCCTAGCTGTCAGTGGAGAGATGGTATGGAATGATATTTGTAGACGAATTAGCTTGGGTGGAGTGTTTGAAGGTAGGTGAAGATAAAGTTGGAATTCAAGAGAACAAATTGCGTCAAATAAGCATTTGTGGGAAGAGGAATTATAATAATTTATCAAGGTAAATGATCGATATATTTTCAAGTTTTGAAATAATTTAAGAAAAGCATACCAAAACAATCCATAGGGAATCTGTCACCTGGGTGACAGCCCTAAGTGGAGATCAGTGTTGATTGGACAAAAACATTGAAATTGTTAGTGTAATAGTGTGATTGACGAGATATTATAATTACGTTTCGCGGAATTGAAATGATATACAAAATCCATGGGCAGTTGCCTGCAGGGGTTGACTAGTAAGTTCAGCAGTCACGACGGTTCTCTTCGATGTTGTATATTGTTGGGTTCTTGATTTGACTATCAGAATCACTTTCGTTCGTATTTTAACAAGTAAAATCAACACACATACTGTACGATAATTCAAACCCGCCACACTGCTGATTGTTCGTTCTTTCTCTCTGACATAAGACTGAGGGTAAGAAGGAAGGAACTCCAGAGGTTATTCCTTCTCCACTCATCACACTACGGCAAGCAGAAGGCACAAATTCCGTGTTTCATTCAGAAAATGATGTGCTGATACAAGAGCTAACATTTGCATGTCCCTATCAACTCATTTTCAAAAAACAAATTGTTTAATTTTTCCACGTCACTATTCAGTTAAGAAACAGTTAGAATATGCCTGATGTGAAAATGGAAAAACACAGAAAGCTATTTTCAGAGCACCGATCGTGGTTTATGAACCGACAATTGCCAGAAAGCAAGCGACCCGTTCATGTAGCTATCTCACTCGGTAGCTAGATTTTTATTTCATCACGAAATATTTATTTATGGAGTGCTTATCCTTTCAGGAACAATAGAGCAGGATTATTTAAGGCTTAAAATCTTCGTAAATTAGATCGTTTACTACCCATCAATTTGTTGTTCCTGTATTCGGCGAACACGTAGTACAGTTCGAGAAAAGGAAGCCAATTAAAACTGCTAACAAAGACACTCAATAAAAATTGAATGTATACGCAAAACTTCCAAAATTTCTACAAAGTAAATAAATCATGATTTTGACAGTACATATTATTTTCTGGAAATAAGAGACTGCATTTCATGCACGGTGGGAAGTGTGAAATCGCCTAATTGGCATCATCATTATAGCGCAGTAGCCACCACACCTGTGTGAAGACGTTCGGAACACGATAACTATGACATTCCAGCAATTTTAAAATATCATCCTCGTGGAAGTGGGATAGTTCGTTAATTGTCAGATCTGAATGCTTTCGAGTATCCATTTGGCTGAATGCCTGAATCGATATTCTAATCCTAAGTGAGAAGCTCATAATAAAGAATGTATGGTTGATTTCGCTGGCACGGGGGCTGTGTGTATGTGTCGTCTTCATCATCATTTCAACCTCATCACGACGCGCAGGCCACCTACGGGAGTCAAATCAAAAGTCTTGCATCCGGCGAGCCGAACTTGTCCTCGTACACTCCCTGCCCTAAAAGCCTTACGCCGTTTCATTTCACTAATCAGGTCATCAACCTCCAGGACTGGATAATGGATAATTTTAAGAGTCGCAAATATCCTGGGCGTAATATCATACTCAGGATGCCTGCTGTTAGTCCCGCGATTTGAATCTCAAATTTACGAACGGGAAAGATTCCAGTCTTGCTGTGACACCAATGGAATATATCTGCTAAGAAGGCAGGGTGTCACATGGACTTTTCTGATCCCCTCGCGTTGCGGGATTTACCCGGGTTCGAACCTCGAACGTACTAACGCATAACCTACCCATTCCTACCATGGATATCGGCTAAGAAAGTTAATTTTCAATTTGCATTGTCGTGTCTTCCCACGTTATAGGATTTGCTTGAGTTTGAATCCCGAACGTACTAATCGGAATGCTTCCAGATCTATTGCAAGCAAGCAATCAAGTCTGTAGATTTACAAGAGCGTTGACGTCGTGATCACAGTCATCGGACCTCTAGTTTTGGATCCGAACCACAATTATTTACTGTTTATATACAAAATCCCACGAACATTGACGGGGAGCCAGTGAGAAGCCAATGATGTCAACTAAAGTACATAAACGCCTAAATGCTGGTAAGTTAAGGTACATGTTCTGGGTGATACTTTCCTCACTTCTCATGTTGATGCTTTTAATAGGTTAATGAACACTGCAATCTGTGTATGGTAGTATTCTTACACCGCGGTCCATGTGGCCTCCGTGTTCAGCCCTACCCAGTGCTCTCCACTGCCATTGTCCTGGGCCATTAATATCTAACCATATCCACGACAGGGTCCCAGAGTTGCCGTAAGCTTCTTTCATAGATGCGTGTGCTCAGAGGCGCAACATGTGAGGTTTGAAAGTCCAAGCTGCAAATAAACTTCCTTGAACGAGTTATTACGTTAGTTCCGCCAAAGAGCAGGGAAACGCGTGTTAGTTGAATGCCATAATTACATAATCTTATCCACAACAGCAAGTTCCTCTCCTCTGTCCAGACAAAAATATACATATATTTTTGCTATTTGTTTTACGTCGTACCGACACAGATAGGTCTCATGGCGACGACGGGAAAGGAAAGGCCTGGGAATGGGAAGGAAACGGCCGTGGCCTTTATTAAAGTACAGCCCCAGCATTTGACTGGTGTGGAAATGGGAAAACACGGAAAACCATCTTCAGGGCTACCGACAGTGGAGTTCGAACCCACTATCTCCCAGATACGAGCTCACAGCTGGGCGCCCCTAACCGCATGGCCAACTCGCCCGGTCAGACAAAAATATGTCAAAGACTAGAAGCCCAGAATGGTGCGGGAATACTCAGTGGCAGAACATTCCCATGGCGGCTTCAAAAGGAAGACTTTTCCAAAATAATATGAAATTGATAGAGGAGTATGTTCCATTATCGTAAAGAGCTAATGATTTGTACTCACTGAATCCCTTTTAACAGAAAACTTACCTGGCCAGTATGGAATCAATAGTTGACTGGAGGCCGAATGGAGGGCGAACTTCGAATGAACCAATTGAGCAAATATTTTTCAAGGGCTAGGAGGGCTAGGAAGTTGCAAAGTTTGAGTATAGGTACAGGGGTGCAAGAATACTAGATGAATGAGAATTCCCGAGTGAATCCCAACAAATCAGGTTTCTTCAAAAAATCTACCATTGTCCTTTCGAATGTCGTGAAAACTTCATACAATCAGACTTCTATAATTGCAATGTCGAACGTTCGATATCTAGAAGGAATGTTTGTTTTACGACGGAATCTTACATATTTTACGTGTTATATATTTTCTGTAACTCGAAGTTACGCAAAACATTGCTTTAATGCCTACTCGGTTATCCCCTCATAAAACTAATATCTGTAGCGGGAACCTGAACTCAAGTCTTTTCCTTATACAAGAATAGAAATTCCGTACATGTTAGTTTGTGTGTATTGTTTGATTAACCGCATTACACAGCAGTTTAAATTCTCACTTTAGGCTACTTCGCAACCCTGGAAAAAGTGTTACATAAAAAGCGGGTATAAGGAAATGACGAACTTCGTGTCAAAGATATGAATTTCTCATCATGATCATGATCATTTGCTCGACGGCCCGTTGTGGGCCTTGGCTTTCCCCAGATGTTTCACGCGGTCTTTCCTTTTCAGTGCCAGGTTCCTCCAGTTCTTCATTCCTGGGATTCTGATGTCCTGAAGCACACATTTCTCCCATCTCTGTTCGGGTCTCCCACCTATTTGGGATCCTTCTGGCAACGCATTAAATATCTTTTTCATCACTCGATTGTCATTGGTACGAAGTACGTGTCCAGCAGACTTGACCTTGATGACTTTAACAGTGCCACTGTCATTAAAAAGCCTGTTAAATTCATGTTTGCGTGGTCTTCTCCACACTGAATTTTAATCTAATGGCCCAAAATATACCTCAAAATTCTTCTCTCAAAGCTTTCATCAGATTTTGACAGAGGCCGGGTTTCAGAACTATATGTTAATATATATCACACTAAGAAGTTGATAATAAATAATTTTGTTTTCCTCTTCAGTAATCGAGACTTCAAATGTTTTTAAGGCTATAAAAATACCTATTTGAGCAGAGAAACCTTTTGTGGATTTCACCACTAACATTAATTTTACAATTGACCTATGATCCCAAGTAGGTGAACTACGTGCAAGTTCAAAATTGTATGAGCCGATTTCAATGTTTGAGGATCTTTCTGCATCGTTTTTCTTGGGGATGATAATGATGCTTTTTGTTTAAGGGGGCCTAACATGTAGGTCATCTGCCCCTAGTGGCACGAAATGTAATGACAGGTTAAAAGTTCAAAATCATCCACTCACCAGAATAAAAAATGTGATGAAGAATGAATGGATGGATGAATATGAATTTAATATAGGCCTAATCAGTGGATCCGACCCAGAAGCTATCATAAACAATGGTATTACTAATCAAGGGACCGCTTCTAAAGCACAATCCTGAATCGAGGATGCTTGTTGTCTAAATGGGTCCAAAATCCTGGTCAACGGCCCCTCATAATAGTACGTATCGCTAGTAAAGTAGAACCATGGTATTTGTCAGGTTGCGGTACTAATCAAAAGTAGCGTAGATTTTTTGCTAGTGGCTTTACGTCGCACCGACACAGATAGGTCTTATGGCGACTATGGGATAGGAAAGGCCTAAGAGTTGGAAGGAAGCGTCGTGGCCTTAATTATGGCACAGCCCCAGCATTTGCCTGGTGTGAAAATGGGAAACCACGGAAAACCATCTTCAGGGCTGCCGATAGCGGGATCCGAACCCACTATCTTCCGGATGCAATCTCACAGCCACGCGCCTCTAACCGCACGGCCAACTCGTCCGGTAAAAGTAGCGTAGACTCACGGTGTTCCACACATTATGGTTCTACTCACAAGTATTGTACATCGCACAGGTAACGCAGACCTATGGTGTTTCTCACATAATGGCGCCACTCATAGGCAACGCAAACCTACGGTGTTCCTCACCTAGGTGTACTAATTACGGCCGCCGGTATTTCCGTGGTGTTCCTCATACAGTGGGTACTAATAACAGGCAACGTCCAGACCCGTGGTGTTTCTCACAATGATACTAATCACGGGTAGTGGAAACTCACAGTGAACCACTCTCTGCTGCTACTTATCACAACCTATTGTGTACCTAACATAGTGGTACTACTCGCAAGTATAGGCGACTCATGGTCTTCCTCGCGTGATGGTACTAATCACAAGTAGTTTCAGGATTCTAATACAATCATCCCTTGGTTGTCCCTTTTAGTCGCCTCTTACGTCAGGCAGGAGATACTGTGTATGTATTCTTTGTCTGCGTCCCCCATCCACAGGGGGTCGACAGAGAGAAAAAAAGAAAAAGAGAAAGGATCCGCCACTTCGAAAATTGAAGTAACGGACGATAAAGTCAAGGGCCACGAAGGGCGTGAAAATTAAAGACTCCCTAGGCCTCGAATGCTATAATAAGTTACCAGCGGGGTTGGAAAAGAAAAAATGTTGATCAAGGGTGGTCGGACAGGATAGATGAAAGAGAGGAGCCTGACGCAAGTAAGTGGAAGCAATGCCAGGGCTCAGCTAAGTGCCCATTGGTCACCAAAGCACGATCCCAAGTTGAGAGCCCCAGGGACCCCTTTTAGTCACCTATTACGACAGGCAGGGGATACCTTGGGTGTATTCTTCATCTGCGTCCCCCACCCACATGGGGGTCATTATTTTTCTTAGTCACAGGCATATACGATCCCAAGTTGAGAGCCCCAGGGGCCCCTTTTAGTCGCCTATTACGACAGGCAGGGGATACCGTGGGTGTATTGTTCATCTGCGTTCCCCACCCACATGGGGTCATTACTTTTCTTAGTCACTGGCATATACGTATTCTTATTTTCATTGACATGCAGATTCATATTTCTTGCTGCATTTTCCACGTTAGTAAAGGCCTCTTACATAGATCTTGGTGTTCTTGCTATGATATCCATATCATCCGCATACGCTAAAATATGGAGTGGTTTATAGAAGATAGCATCTCTAATATTAATTCCAGAATCTCCTCTAGCGCAATATCGAGTATAAGACAGGCCAGTGGAACTTCTTGTCTAACTCCATTTGTATTTGTTATTGGCTTTGACAACATGTTTTTAATCTTAATTTGAGACCGAGTATTTTCCGTGGTAGCGTTTACTAATGAAATCAGACTTTGAGGAATGTGCATCTCCTTTGTTGCCATATGCAGACAATCTCTATCAATACTGTCATATGCCGATCGGAAGTGAAATTCGATGCACTTTTCAAGTATTTGATGTATCGTAAAAATTTGATGGACAGTTGATCTTCCTTGTGGGAATCCACATTGGTAGTCTCCAATGACAAGTTAAGCAAATGGAACAAGTATGTTAAGCGGAATAGTCGACAAAACTTTATAGACAATGCCCTTTAAACTGATTCCCCCTCTAATTTCAACATACCGTGACATCGCATTTCTTGTGGATTGGACATAAAATGCACAAGTTCCATTCATCAGGTGTTTCTTCAGCAATCCATACCTTTGTTATTAGGTTATGGAGGAGTTCATTCTACACTGGTCCTGCATGTTTTACAAGGTTGGACTGGATGAGTTCCATTCCCGGAGATTTGTTATTCTTCAAGTTTGTAATAACAAGGCGTACTTCATCAATGGTTGACACTTCCACTTCAGTTCGCAGTCTTCCTTCCTTGATTTTCACGTATATTTCCATTCAACAGCTCATTAAAATGCCGAGCCCACCTGTCAAGTATCTCTTTATCACTGCTCCAGATTGTGTCATATTTATCTTTACACAGTTCTTGGTTGGAAATCCTTCCTACCCTTGTTTAACTTCTGATTTTAAAAAAGCCTTTGTTTCACTGGAGTCTTTCAGATGCTCTAAATTCAACGAGTTATCTTATCTCACACTCATACTCTCTCTTTTTCTTCTTGTGTAGTCACTTCTATTCCCGTCTAGCCACTAGTGATGGGATATTCGATTCATTTTACTGAATCGATTCATTTGATTCCGTTCACGTTACTGAATCGATACAGTGAGCCGTTTCACGGTTCATTAGCGTCATCGATCCTACTGCTTCTGTGTAGTGTGTACTGATATGACAGCAGCAACAACATTCAATGCTTGCTGCTTCCATCTGGTCTTCATTCTATGAACTGCTTTCCTATGCGTCATCTAGCTTTCAGATTCTCGATCCTTCTGTAGACACTTCTTCGCATCAAGTTTTGATGTTACAAATAGGGTGACCAGATATTCAGAGACAAAAAGCAGGACCTGATCGTAAATACGATCTAGCAGGGAACTTGATCGCCGATTTTTCTCGTTCCTTTTAAGCGATACCAAGCTTAAAAAGCATACAACGAATCGTACATTATTACCCACTACAGCATGATAAAACTTAAAAACACTTTGATTTTAGATTATATAAAAAACGAAGTAATGTGTTCCAATAACAAAAATTATCAAATTTTATTAACCTACTAACCTCTTATAGGGGCTGCTTGGCCGAGACCGTAAAGGCGTGCTAGGACGTGGGTTAGAATCCCCGTCAGGAAGTCGTAAAATTTAAGAAACGAGATGTCCACTTTCGGAGGTGCACATGGCCCTAAGGTTCACTCAGCCTACAACAAAAATGAGTACCAGGGTAATTCCTGGGGACAAAGACGGCCGGGCGTAGAGCTAACCCCTCTACCCCATCATGTGCCGAGGTAACGGATAGTGGTAGCCTTTACCTTCCACCCTCCAAGGGCCTTCATGACCTGTATGGAGATGACTTTGCTTTTGCTTTGCTTTTTACTAACCTCTTATGCTATTAGATTTGTTTACATTACAACACAGTGTTACATTAACACGTTGCAGTGTGAAGTCACTGTGACAGGCTCTCGTACTTTTCACTCGAATGAATTGTCTTCAACAACTTTCGGTTTCCGCTCAATATGTTATAAATCTCTACGCAGTTATAATCCAAGCTGCACCTAGTGATTACCATGTGTTTTACATTTTCAGGCTTTAGCCTGTATTTTTAATTTTTCCAAATATATTTCATTAATGAAAATACCCGTTATGTAGGAGGATTTGTAGCAGGCAAGCTTAACACAAATTCTACAATATCACTTATATTCCTGAAGCCAATATTCCTATCTTCAAAATTAGTGAATATTTCCACCCGCCTCAAATGAGTTGGTGTACGAGCCGAATTCCATTCCTTTACTTCAGTAACTGTGAAATATTCCCTGACATTTACAATCTCATCAAAAAGCATTGTATCACATATGTATTTCCCAGTGTACTTAAGTACAAAGTTTAATGAGCTTTGTACATCACTCAATTCGAACACAGAATTAAGATCTGCCCAAATTAACACACTAAGTTGAGAAAAGTGATAAGTCCACTGGTCTAAGTATTCCAAGCAAGTGGAGTAAAATGTTTCAACATTTTTCTTGAAATGTGAAAGATTAGCTAAGTCATCATTTTCAAGGTTCTTTAGTTCAGTTTGAACAACTGAGGGTACAAACACACAATCTAGCCCATTTGAGAGATTTTTCCTGAGATTCTCAATTACTTTACAAGCATCCAACATAACAACATGTTGCCGCTCTAATAACTGAATAACACTGTGAAATATTGCTGCTTGAGTATGCAAAAAATTCAACCACATCTCAGACAAGGGATCATCAAAGAACTGTTTGATTACAGTTGGACACCTGATTTGTGATTCAGAATATGATTTCAGGGCTGGATACAACTTCAGTACTCGTTCAATGGAAGGTAACAAGCAAAGCCACCTTGTTCTACTGAAACCAAGAACTTTGGAATAGTCAATTTCGACAAAATCACAAAACTCAACCAAGGAGGCCTCACGCACAGTGTAAATGTGAAAAAATGAGTAGTTTTTCTGCACTACACGTTGAACACAAACTGGAAGACAATCCACAGCAGTTTGTATTGCATTGTTGACAATTCGAGCACTGCAACAAACACAACAATCGATTTCTCTAAAGACTTCTGCACGATGGAATAAACATTTTTAGTACCTTTCCGAGATGAGCCACTGAGTTAGTATTAGTGTTGTCTGAACAAAGTCCAACCACTTTACTTTAAAGATGAAAATCCTTCAAAATCTAACAATTTTACCTGTAGTACCTTGTTGTAAATAAAATAGCGAACAAGAAGTGGAAAAGTTTGGTGGGTTTATGACTTGAAGAGTCTGTGTAGACCGAGACATAGTTCACACTTTCCAAGTCCATTTTTACTTCAGATATCGCAAATGGACTAAACACATAAGTGACAGTAGCTTCACAGTTTGTCTTAGCACAAGAATATTTTGGTTCGAAACACTTCTGAAGCAGTTTAGATGTGTAGTTTGCCGAGCGAAATGTTTGGTAATGTTTAACAGGATGGAATACAAAACTGCCTTCAGAAGCTGCCAATTTCTGTTCAGTTGACCCCAGTTCAGCTCCTCGAAAGAAAGTAGTGAGAAATGAGCTGGATGCAGCAGCATTGTCAGCGAGTTTGCGCTTTTTAGTATCCAAATGTTGTACAATCTCGCTTTTCCCGCCGTTTGCTATTGAAAACAAAAACTGAACATTTGGTGCAGCGAACGTCGCTTTTCGATTTATCTGGTACTATAAACGGGTAGAGAAACTGCGATTCGGCATTTAGTGCACATTTACCTTTAACTTTGGGCATGATTACCACGGCTAGCTTAAACCACACTACCTGATCATCTGGATAATCACCAGTACCGTTGCCTACGTTATACTCAAAGCCGTGAAAGAGCTGTTGTCACAACGCCACTACACAACTACACTGCTCCAAACTGCTCTTCCCGTCGTAAAAGTAACGACCGCAAGGACAACCGGAAACGGGACTATTTATATTTGAAGCTGTAGCCAACTTAAAGGAAATATTCGTTATTTCTTCTCTTTTTTTTTTTGCCACTTGCTTTACGTCGCACCGACACAGATAGGTCTTATGGCAACGATAGGACAGGAAAGGCCTAAGAATGGGAAGGAAGCGTCCGTGGCCTTAGTTATGGTACAGCCCCAGCATTTGCCTGGTGTCAAAATGGGAAACCACGGAAAACCATCTTCACGGCAGCCGACAGTGGGGTTCGAACCCACTATCTCCCGAATACTGGATACTGGCCGCACTTAAGCGACTGCAACTATCGAGCTCGGTATTCGTTATTTCTCTTTCCCTTTCATTCGTTTAAAACATTAATAATTACATATACCACATTCTGCAAAAGAAAGGAAACCATTTATAATGCAAAAGTATTTCGCAGGATATTTTATAAAAAGCAGGATATCTATACAATTTTCGACCCTCTTTGCGGACCGCAGGATAGGGTGTAAAAGAAAAGGAGTATGCTGCGAAAAGCAGGACATCTGGTCACCCTAGTTACAAAGCCTTCCCCCGACAGTGACAACTCCATTAAATAAGTACCGGTATATAGAGTTGATGTCGCCTCTGTGGTGTAGTGGTTAGCGTGATTAGTTGCCATCCCCGGAGGTCCGGGTTCGATTCCCGGCTCTGTCACGAAATTTGAAAAGTGGTACGAGAGCTGGAACGGGGTCCACTCAGCCTCGGTAGGTCAACTGAGTAGACGTGGGTTCGATTCCCACCTCACCCATCCTGGAAGTGGTTTTCGGTGGTTTCCCACTTCACCTCCAGGCAAATGCCGGGATGGTACCTCACTTAAGGCCACGGCCGCTTCCTTCCCTCTTCCTTGCCTGTCCCATCCAATCCTCCCATCCCTCCACAAGGCCCCTGTTCAGCATAGCAGTTGAGGCCGCCTGGGCGAGGTACTGGTCATTCTCCCCAGTTGTATCCCATACCCTGAACCTCCAGGACACTGCCCTTGAGGCGGTAGAGGTGGGATACCTCGTTGAGTCCGAGGGAAAAACCGACTCTGGAGGGTAAACAGATTAAGAAGAATAAGAAGAAGAAGATATAGAGTTGATGAAAAATATTTGTACACACCATCATCAATGATCTACATTTAGAGCTGTCGCGAAGGTGAAGGGATTCCGTCTCAATTGTTTGCCTAGTCTTCTCTTAAATGATTTCAAGGAACTTGGAAATTTCATTATGTGATCGGTAAGTACATTATACAAAATAAATGTTTAAAATTGAAATGCAGGAAAAAAAATAGTTACTTGTGCAACACTATACACGCTTAAATAATAATAATAATAATAATAATAATAATAATAATAATAATAATAATAATAATAATAATTTATATAACTCAAACCTTATGGTTTTCCACAGTTCGTTGAAAGTCGCAACTCTATTATATATACAGAATTAGATGTATAATTACCTGTGTCCACAATAAGTAGCCTACATATTAAATATAAATCAAATAAGTTGCTTTACGTCGCACCGACACTGATAGGTCTTATGGTGACGATGAGATTGGAAAGGGCTAGAAGTGGAAAGGAAGTGGCCGTGGCCTTAATTAAGGTACCAAACCCACCAAACCACATAGCACTACAGCCCTTGAAGGGCAGTGGCCTACCAAGCGACCGCTGCTCAGCTCGAAGGCCTGCAGATTACGAGGTGTCGTGTGGTCAGCACGACGAATCCTCCGGGCCGTTATTCTTGTCTCTCTAGACAGGAGCCGCTTTCTCACCTTCAGATAGCTCCTCGATTCTAAACACGTAGGCTGAATGGACCTCGAACCAGCCCTCAAGTCCAGGTAAAAACCCCTGACCTGGCCGGGAATCGAACCCAGTCCCTCCAGGCAAGAGGCAGGCACTCTACCCCTACACCATGGGGCCGGCTAATTCTCTCAGTTCGTATGTCGCATCATTGCAGAATACTTCAATAATCGAATAACGAGATCACCGGTGTACGTGGACAGTGAGTAAGTGAACCGACTGATTCAATAGCTTAATTAAAAATACTGTATGTTTAATCAAAAACCAGTGGGCTACTGTACATTTCGGGTAGCCTATACAAAATATGACGAATTAATCAATCCTCTGCTGATAGAAAAGGACATATTCAAAGACGACCGAGCTAGTTGGCCTTGCATCTATTGTCGCGTAGCTATGAGCTTGCATTCGGGGGATGGTGGGTTCGAATCCCACTCTCGTCAGCTGTTAAGGTGGTTTTTCGTGGTTCCCCATTTTCCCACCAGGCAAATGCTGGTGCTGTACCTTCATTAACACCACGATCGCTACCTCTCCACTTCTAGCCCTCTTCTATCTCATTGTCGCCATAAGACTACTACCTCTAAAATGTTTACATTCCTCCCCCGAAAGGAGTAGGCGGGCCTCTTAGACGGTGACGCTGTCTCTCAGGCCGGGAGCTTTGTTACGGTGACGGAGATGCTCGGAGAAAGTGAGAAGGTTAGCGGCCGTGGCCTACACCAGGAACTGTCCCGGCATTCGCCTTAGTGCAGGAGAATGGAAAACCACGGAAAACCATTCACAGGACAGCCAACGATTGGAACCAGCCTTATCCCGTCTCCCGAATGCAGAAGTGTAGAGCTACGGTAGAGCCGTGGCCATTCATCCTCTGCTCGGTCGGCCGGTCAGAGTGCAGAGCTGTTGGACCACGGACCAGCCGTGGCCTCGCCATAAGACCTATTTGTGTCGGTGTGACGTAGCAGCAAACTGTAAACAACACAAAGGTCCTGCTAACCCGACGCAAATTCTATACAAGTTCTATAAAGCAGTGATATTCAAACTGTTTTGTTGGCGCACCCCCAAAATCCAATTGTTTTACCTCCGTATTCCCGAAGTACGAGTATATTTCGGATATATCGGAAATAACAAGCGATTTCGTCCGGACGCCAAATAATATTAACTATATAATCTTCGTCATGAGCATCATCATCCTCCGCAGCTTTTCCCACTTGCTCAAGGTCCCTCCACACACTGAGTTGTGGCCGGGGATTTAAGGTCGCATGCCCTTCCTGACATCACGTGATTTTCAACTGAAAATCCCACCCCAGCAACACCAGGAATCAAACCACGGTCGCTGGGGTGACAGGCAAGCCGCTAAGCTACTACACCACCCTGTTCCCCAATAATGTATTGTATATAACGTCGCTGGCAAAGGAAACTTCGTAACTCCTTCGGAATAAAATTTACAGAAGCAGTTCAAAACTGAGCGGTCAGCAATGGCCGGAGAAGTGTTCCTGGTATTTTCATTGCTTAATGATAGCCCAGTTATTCGACCATTGGAGTCTCCTGTTACTTTCTTAGGCAACGCGGCAAGCTTTCACAAGACAAATGGAAAAACGTGGTTTTCTTATGAGTGGAATTACAAGGTTTTCATTGTCTAGCAACGATATATATACGAGTATCATTTTTAATGCAAGAATACCATTGTACTGTATACACTGCTACTGAAAAACTGAAGTGAATGAGTGGATTTTGAAATAAAAAAATAAAAAGAGCATGTATCCGTAAGCATTTTTACATAGGCTACCTAGTCAGTGGGAGATAAAAAATGATACATATTATAGAATGAATAGTTCGGAAATGGGACTCTGCGTAGTGGTAGACAAAAACACTGAATCTAAAAAATATTTTATTGAAAATGAGCAGGCTCAACTATTTTTCTGAACTACTCACTGAAAGCAGTTAGAAGCTACGACAGATATTTGCGCAATACTTGAGACGACCTTGGGTACCACTAGTGGTACGCGAACCACACTTTGGAAACCACTGCTATAACGCACCTGACTTCATCAGCTCGCCAGCGAGCCGCCTCCGACTTCCCTGTTGCTGATCTTTCAATTTAAGAGCTTTCATTTGGCTTGAATGTAATTACTGACTGTGCATAAATAAATAAATAAATAAATAAATAAATAAATAAATAAATAATAAGTAAAGGTGTTGATTTTCAACGGATATAATAATAATAATAATAATAATAATAATAATAATAATAATAATAATAATAATAATAATAATAATAATTAGTGGATTGCAAAAACGAGGCGCATTTATCAATTTCAAGTGTTTTGTGTGAACGCTGTAATTTGTGAAAAGTATTGTCGACCACCGTAATACAATAATTCAGCATTTGGAGGCAGAGCAAGGGACAAAATCCCTGCACCTCGGCGGTTTCAAAAATCTCAAAAGTAGGTAGTTGACTTAAAATATATATATATATTTTTTTGCTAGGGGCTTTACGTCGCACCGACACAGATACGTCTTATGGCGACGATGGGATAGGAAAGGCCTAGGAGTTGGAAGGAAGCGGACGTGGCCTTAATTAAGGTACAGCCCCAGCATTTGCCTGGTGTGTAAATGGGAAACCACGGAAAACCATCTTCAGGGCTGCCGATAGTGGGATTCGAACCTACTATCTCCCGGATGCAAGCTCACAGGCGCGCGCCTCTACGCGCACGGCCAACTCGCCCGGTTTAAAATATTTTATTGTTGTTATTATTATTATTATTATTATTATTATTATTATTATTGGAGGCGGAGAGGTTATTACTATCAGAATTCTTGTACAAGGTACCTTATTTTTGTTACTTTCTGCAATGCACGAAAGTTTGACTCATCCACAAGATATATTATGATTTTAAAGGAAAAGAATAAGAACTACTCAAAGAATTGTGGAATCGATTATAGCAGAACTGTCTTAGGGTTGACGCGGGTATGAAATGCTAGAAAGAGGTGTATGTCCTTCAAGTCATTAGTCATATTTTCTCGATGACACTGGCCATGACCCAGTTATAAGCCTACGAAAGAATATTGACCTGAGCCAAGCTTGCCAGGACGCGGTCTACGGCTTGACTTACCTAGATAAATTGCTCCTCGGTGTCTGAACAATTAGATGATCCTGGTCTAAATTGACTGTATTAGTGCTTGAGGATGCAGAACTCGATTGCTAAAAGTTCCAAGTTTCTCCAACTATCTTCACACTAACTCACGACGACAAAATTTACAAAATAAGAATGTTAAGGCTGTCAAAGAGAACTATGTTGAAAAGTGAAAGTAGGAAATAAAGAACTGTAAATAATAGGTGTGCGAGTTATAGAGAACTTGGAAACTGGTCTGGCTGACAGATACGAAGTGAAAACGTGTGACGGCTTGCTGAATACGTTATGACAATAGTCACGAGCTGGGAAGTGGAAAATATCTGTAAAGTTCAAGCTGAGAAGTATAGGAGTACAACGTCTCAAATTGAGCACCGTAGCGAAACAGGGAATTGGACTGGATTAGTTCCACTTGTATAGACATGAAATATAATTATTGGGGATCCTTCTACTGAAATCAGAACTCATTACCATGTACTGAAATGAAGTGTTATGATCTCAATAGCTGAAAGGAAGATTCTAGTCGCATAACTTCATATAAAATGTGCAAAGATAAGAATTAAAAAGCAGCCAGTTTAGAATGGTTATGAAGCGATATTTTGTTCTTCCTAGGAGTATGGCTTTTGCCGAGTTATTCAACACTCCTTCCAGGCATATTCACTTATTTCGAAACCGTTATATTTCAACGAAGCCCATCCCCGGATACTTACTGTTACAGACCGATGACCTCGGTGTGTGCGTGTGTGTTCTTTTAGTCCACAGCGCGAAGGCTGGTTGGACCTTACAGCGCCCCCATCAGCTGTAATAGGTAGCCACGGCGTCACTGAAGAAGTGTATTGGGAAATGTGGAATAAGTTAGTTTCCCGTTCCGTTCCTCACTGAGCCAGAACGTGATAATGTACATCAGTCTGCTGATCCCACTGAAATAAGCACACACACACACACACACACACACACACACACACACACACACACACACACACACACACACACACACACATCAACCGACCCTATAATAGGGACTGGTTGTGTAAGGAATGGCATTGCTGGTATCATTCATTCTAATGAGGTCACTTTTTCTTGCACCAAAACGTGGAACATATTTTTATCTTTCTACCCCTACGCACTGAAATTTAAATTTTGAAAGGTGGTGCTCATTGGCAAAGAATAGTAGAGGAAAAGACAATTTGTGTCAGATTTATCAGCACGGTTATTAATTTTATTTGTATCATGATAATTAGAATCAAGCATAGCTGTATCTTCTGTCATTGACCTACACTATACCCGTATCCGGCCCCATGGCTAAATGGTTAGTATGCTGGCCTTTACTTACAGGAGTACCGAGTTCGATTCCCGGCAGGGTCGGGTATTTTAACCACCATTGGTTAATTTCTCCGACATTGGGGCTGGGTATATGTGTTGTCATCATCATTTCATCCTCATCACGACGCGCAGGTCGCCTACTGACGTCAAATCAAAAGACCTGCACCTGGCGAACCGAACACATCCTCGGATACTCCCGGCACTAAAAGCCATACGCCGTTTCATTTCACTATACCCGAAACATTAAAGGGAGGTGGACGACATTACAGGGAAAAGTGACTTAAAAATAGGTTAGATTTGAACTAGAATATCTTACTCAATTTTTCAATATAAATTAAAAACTCTCAGAACAGGAAAATTTGTACTTTTTATTAACTTAAGTTTTTAATATTACTAGGAAACAGAGTTACTCCATATTTTTTAAAGTAGTACAATATATTTTTAAAGTATTCATCCCAAATTTCACATACACTTTACTAAGGAACTATCAAATATACAGAACTGAAATTAAACAGTATATTTATATGTACTGTCATCTGTAAGGAAGACTTTAAAAATAAATTATTCCTTAGTGACCCACAGCGCTTATTTAAAAAAATATATGTTTCGTCGTTTTCATGATCAGAAATATAAAGTGTCTGAAAATAAAAAGTAAGTACTATTTTTGTTCTAACCGAAGTCTTTTATCACACGCCAACCCTAATAGGCATGATTCTGAAATTTTACTTCTTTTTCTTACAAGCTGTTTTACGCCGCACCGACACATAGGTCTTATGGTGACGATGGGAAAGGAAAGGGCTAGGAGTGGGAAGGAAGTGTCCGTGGCCTTAATTAAAGGACAGCCCCATCATTTGCCAGGTGTGAAAATGGGAAACCACGGCAAACCATCTACAAGGCTGCCGAGAGTGAGGTTCGAACCCACTATCTCCCGAATACTGATCGCACATAAGCGACTGCAGCTATCGATCTAGGTATTACACTTCCTAAAGTACAGCCATTACCTAGAAAAGTGTACCTGAAATTTGGGATGCATACTGAAAATTGAATGGTACCATACCGGTATGTAAAACAATGTAGAATAACACTGCGTATTTTCTAGTAACATTGAAAACTTTTAGGATGATAACAGTTAAGAAGAAGTACAACTTTACCTGTTCTGAGTGTTTTGAAGTTATATCGCAAAATAGGGTAAGATAAGTTCAAATCTTATCTATTTTTTATGTCGCTTTTCCCCCACAATGTCGTCTACCTCCCTTTAAAAGAAGTGTTTTGAGAGATAGGGCTGGAAAAAGGAGCATTGCACATGCCACTGTACGGTGGTGCCACACACCTACATTCAATTCTACTTCCCTTTGCTTCTGGCTCACTTGTTCGTTCGTTCAGATCCCTGTGTTCTCTTGTACTTTACTCAGAAGTGAGAGGTCTGAAAACACGACCCGGCCAGCAGGCTTATCTCCATGGCAACCTTAGCGGGTCCGCTCACGTTTGCATGGCAACCATACCCGCTACACCATTCTCCCCACATCACTCTGAGAACTGTCAGAACGATCCTTCAATATTACAACTGTAGGATTAGGTTAGTTGGAATATTTCCATTGCGCCCATTGCTAATGACAAAAAGTATGTTAATTTTTCATGTCAGTGTTATCTATAAGAAATCAGGACAAAATCGGAGCAAATTTTCAAAAGCGGCACAGTTGACTGTTCCGACAAACATTTTGAAGACGGCGGGACACTGGGTGAAATACCGGGACTGTCCCGCCACAATCCGGACGTATGGCCACAATAATCAAAACTCAGTTTCTTTTATATTTTCAAAGCCAAATATAGAACTAGGAAGTTGGAGGAAGATATTTATTTATTACGAGAGATTACACGGTCGGATTTCGCACGGTTATGTCTTATTTATATTTTAGATTTTAAGATTACTGGACACCTGGTTGTCTCACTACCATGCCTTAGATACACCGTGTATCTGTATACGAAGTTTGATAGGGGGAAGCCTCTTAGTTATTATAAGGCTTAAGCGACACCCGAGCCACTTCGGTTTTTCTTCTCGCGAGGGTCGGACCTATGTCCAAATCGAACTCCGTGTTTCTTTGCCTCGTGTGCTGTTAAAACCTAAAATTGCTAAAACAGCTTAATTCGAGTGGAGTGTAAAGTGAATTAATACGCGAGATACAGTTAAGTACGTGACTAAACTTTGACGAGCCGTAAACATAAATTTCAAATCGTACACTTGTCATTATTAGTATTACGAGGGTAACTCGAGATAACAAGGGGACGTGTAGTAATACAAGGACTACTACGTTCTATTATACAGGGTAATCAAGAGTTGAGTAGTGAATAATTTGTTCGGAACATGTCGTAATACCCTGTATTAATTTTCTTTGATTCCGGGGCTATTGAATCAGAGATCGGGTCGGTTTGTGTGCGTTGACGCAGGAGACCGAAGCAAGGATTAACAGTGTGTGTATCTGTGCCTAGATAACTGAAGATTCCCAGTGCCAGGGACGATGGTTTTTAACCGTCGCAGCCAGCAGATGAAATCAACGGACATCAATGCGGACATGAACCAGCACTAACTCCACAGGATGGGCCACCCTAGCTGACAAAGGTGTTATCCAGGGACAATAAGGCTGAGTAATACCATTCCTTTATGCATGACGTAAATGGGCCACGGATAATTTGTTACAAAACTGTAGCTATTAACTGACCGGGATTTTAGTTTACTTAATTGTAAATATACCAAGGTAATGCAGAGAGTTTTTTTAGTAACAAGTATGAGTGACTTATTTTGTAAATATGAGTAATTTTTTTTGTAGGGAAATTTGTTTTTCATTCCACTTTATTTGGGGTTTATATTTCTCTGTAGCTGTTTCAGTATAATGATTAGTTTTATTTAGCTGTTGGGATAGATGATGTAGGAGGGGCTGGTATTTAACCGGCGGACCTATTATGCATGCTCAGTAGTGTTAGTGTAGATTAAGTTGTGTGAAAGAAGAAGTGCAACTGTGAACAATCGCCCAAAGAGCCAAACCATGACCTCCAATGAGATATTTAGATAGAGACTATCTTTTTTTATTTTCATTTAACATATGTTTGATAACTTTAGGGCTTATTACGCTTTGAATCGTGTGAAATTAACATTGTACTTGTTGTTTTGATTAACGTGTGTGTTTGTTGTGACGTAAATATTAAGCGATGGATCGATGACTATGTAAGTCACGTAGGCACATAAGGTAGACAGTAGGCTCATGTTAAAGGATCCATGTTGATAATCATAATAAAAATAATAATATTAAGAATAATAATATTAGAAGCCGGTGTTTTGATATTCAGACTCCTGTGTTTGCTTGATTACTATTGAACCAGCTGTGTGTAAGATTGTGTACGTAGATAAGGAATATGTCTGTTGAAAATTGAGTCAGACTACGAAGTTGGGATGATTCGAAGTCAGGACTCACGGTGTGAGATATTGACGTCCGATCGTGTTTGTACACATGCGGATGCTTATTAATTGAGAGATGAATTAGGAAGCACCTCACTGTAATGAGGATGTTGTTTTATGTTGCGATTTGATGTTGTGTTATTTTAAAAGGGACGATATGGTTCTCGCCTGACAGCAGCAGTCTGTCCCATTTTTCACGCCGTTCAAGCTGAGAGGGTGGTGGATGAGGGAGCACGTATATTACGAGCCAGCCTCCTTGTACTTTTGTGTGTCTTTGAACACGCACCGACCCTGTAAACCATTATGTGTCCTTGCGGGGAGAGTTTTTGACGTACCTCCTCAGCTGATTAGATAGATGTCGGAAGGATGTGAACCGATTTTCTTTTCTTTATTAATTTTCTTGCAAATAAAACGATCAGTAGGCCTTCCAGGATCCCTGGAGACATCGTGGACACCGGTTCGGTTCTAGGCTTGTGTACGGCAATCTCACAATGTTGGGACAGATGACTTGTGTCTCAGATGTATTTCGTATGTAAAATTTGAATTTCTCATGTCTGCTTGTCTAGTATTGTATTATTTGTCATTCAGCGTCGACAATGGTTTTGACCATTGGTGCAGCAAATGTGTGTATACGGGTGGGGGTTCGGTCCGAACCCGAGACCTCGGAAGCTTGTATTGTTTGTTCTACATTATGTAAAGGTATTCCATTGGAAGATTAATTTCTGTTAGGTTAGGTGTCACTCAGATTTGTTTACATTTGAGTATTATGATTTTGTTTGCCCAGTAAAAGTGGGAATAGCTTCAGTGATTTATGTTAAATATTCCGTACACGTGAAGTCATGACATAGTTATGTTAATCGTGGTAGTTCTCAGTCTTATCCCACAAACATATATTTTTAACAATCCCCAACGATGTAAAAAGCTGTTCTTGTGTATAATTCTTCATCATCATCAGGATCCAAAAATCCCTTTGATTTGTTTTAAACAAAAAAGTATTCTCATTAAACTATATGGCACCGGTCTTCTCCTACATTTTATACCGCTAAGTTATTTTACATCTGATGTCCACTTGATTATGACCCAGTAAGCGACCCTGACGATCTAACGCCGTTGACCCTACGGGTAGGGGGCGGGTGCAATATATTGTTTTAAAATGTGTATTTACATGTATTGATTTTTCCGAGTGTGTCGATTTTTCGTGGAGAAATCCTTATGGCATATTATTCCTCAATTCCATCGTTTTCAGGGGATATTAGTTAAGGCCCAATATAATACTAGATTTGCAATTCACGAACGCTATCTGGGGTGCCATTTTTTATATGCTCCACTTTCTCAAACTTTTAAGACCACATGCCCTTCCTGACGCCACGTGATTCATGAGATGAAAATCTCGACCCGGGATCGACCGGGATTTGAATCTCAGCCTTCCGTGTTGGAAGCCAGCAGCTGAGCCACTGAGCTAATCCCGCCGCCAATTTGTATATGTTCTACCAATGTTATTATTTAATTTTGTGGAATGTTCTGACGCCTTATTATTATTATTATTATTATTATTATTATTATTATTATTATTATTATTATTATTATTATTATTATTTCTCCGTTAGGGTCTTCTAGGGGCCACGTGAGAATTTCAACGCTTCATCTTTTGTTGATTCCTCTTCTTCCTCCAATACTCCTTCATCTTGTCACTATGCCTCCTTTTTGCCCTTCTCGGACCATGTTGAGCCTGTATTTTTTCCCTCCCGACTTTAGAACCCTTCCACTTTTAACACTTTTGTTCTAAAAGTCTCTCTCTCTCTCTCTCTCTCTGTGTATTCTTCTTCCCTTATGTTGTTCCTTTCGAAATCTTTTTTGACTTCATGAATCCAGGTTGTTGTTGACTTCATGTTCGAAAGATATTTGAAGATCTGTTTGGTTAGTCTGTAGCCATTAAATGTCCAAATATCAATCGCAGATTTCGCATTGTATCTGTTATGTTTTCTATGTTCTGTTATATTTCGTCACTACTTCTTGATTTCCAGAGTTCTGTAGTTCATAGCGGACCGAGTATTTTCCGCATAATTTTTCTTTCCAGTAGCCTACTTCTAATTTATTCAGCTTGTAATTCAGTACTAGACATTCACTGGCGTTTAGGCATTCTGGTTTGACTACTGCGTTGTAGTGTATTATTTTGAAGTTTTTAGATGAACACTTTTTGTTGTAGATATTCCTAGTTATGCCATATGCTCTTTCCGTCTTGTGTATCCTTACTTCTACAGCGGATATTTCCAAATAATTTTCTTGTATTGTTTCTCGAAAATATTTGAATTTCTTTACATTCCTTATTCGACCAGTTTCTATGATTATTATTATACAAACACACACACACACTTCTCCACAGGAAATATGGGTAGTAACGGGGCTTAGGATGCACGAAGTGCCTTACAATAATTAATGTATTTACACATTATAATACAAACATTGATGTACAAGTATATACAAAAGTCTAGAACGCGGGATCTTCATTCTTGCGAGAGGGACGATCGCACAACGTTGCATGTTGACAGGAGGGCAGAATGTTGCATAATTTTGTAGATGATCGATGGAGGACCCAGTTAGTGCAGACTCTTGTGAAGTGTGTGAAATGAGGCTGTTGACTGACAGAATAACAGGGACTATCCGTACCAGTTTCACCTTCCAGATCCTCTTGATCTCTTCTGCAAGTTCTTTGTACTTGTAGACTTTTTCATAGTACTTCCTGACGATATTGGTGTCATTGGAGATTGCGATGTCAATAATGAAAGTTGTCCCAGTTTTCTTATTTACCAGTATGATGTCTGCTGTGTTATGGTTGACTGTTTTTTCTGTCACTACAACAGTATCCCAATAAAACTTAATCGACTCGTTCTCCAGGAGTGGCGTTGGATGGTACTTGTAATAAGGGATACGCTCTGAGTTCATTGGTTTTCCTAAACTAGTGATTGGTGTATAATTCCTGAGACATGATTGTGTCGTCTCGTGTATTCTACGGAGGCAAGTACTGGGCAGGCTGGAGTGATATGGTCCATGGTCTCGAGATGAACGGAGCATCGTCTGCATTTGTCGGAGAGTACGCTGGTGTCTTTGATGATGTACTTTTTGTAATTCTTTTTAGCTATTACTTGGTCTTGCATAGCAACTTCAAATCCCTCTGTTTCCCCAATTAAGCGCTCACTTTGTAACCATATGTATGACGCATTCTAATCTATGTTCTGTTAGTTTAGATTGCTGTAGTATTTTCCGTGAAAGGTCTTCTCTTCCCAGGTCCTTTCTCCTGCAGTGGTACTTGGTTATTTGAATGCTGGTGATTTGTATGAGGGTCAGAGGCATTGTATGGATACAGTACAGTGTATATATCAGTATGTACTACAGCTTTATGGAGACGGCTGTTTCCTTGCTTTTTATGGAAGTATATTCTTAGGTTCTTTATCTGATTCGGGAGCATGACTTCAAGATCCAATACTCCTCATCTCCCTATTTGCAAAGAAGAGTGACCCTTTCCATGCACGAATTTGAATGATGTAATCTGTAGGTGGTGAGCAAATTTCTCGTTTTTCTATGCATGCTCTCTATTTCTGTAGCAGACCATTTCGAATTCCGAACGAATAAACGAGATTTGGAATAGCGAACGTGTTTATTGATTTTATTTTGTTCGTGGCATTTAGGAAACTACGCAAGATCTGATGCAACCATGATGTATATTTGTCACTGAGTTCCTGTTTGATTTTCTTGTGCTCCAGAGTTGTATTATGAGCAGATCCAAGGTACTTGTAAGTCTCTGTTTGTGTCATTCCCTCAGTTAAAGATCCGGCATGTAGCTCATATGGTTGGGAGTTTGCGTACCGACCACGTTCAATTGTTAGCAACTTACACTTCTTTAGTCCCAATGTCATTCTCACATCAGATGAGCAGGGCGTTCCTTTGTGTTTTGTTGTGGGCATACACTTTCAGATCATCCATATAAAACAAATGGGATATTCTGTGTTTCCTGTTGTTTTACTTAATATCAAATCCAAAACCAGTAACTTTTAGAAGATTGGAAAGGGGATTCATTGCAAGGCAAAACCACAGAGGACTTAACGAATCTCCTTGAAATATACCACGTTCAATTTTAATTGTGTCGGATATGATACATTCCTTTTCTGTCTTAGTGCAAAGCACTGTCATCCAATTGTTCATAGTAACCCCAAGAAAATGAATTATGGCAGGATTGATCTTGTACAAATGAAATACTTCTTTTAACCATGAGGGGGAACTTAGTCAAATGCTTTCTTATAATCTATATATGCTGTGTACAGGTTCCTTTGTGAGTGTATTTCCTGTTGTGTTACAACGGAGTCGACGATTATCTGTTCTTTGCACCCTACTGATGACCTTTTGCATCCTTTCTGCTCCTCAGTCAGAATGTTATGGTTGCTAATATGTTTATACATTTCTTCTGTGAGTATGGATGTATTATTATTATTGTTACGGAAATACCGTGGTGGACAGAGGTGAAAGAAGGTGCGGGCATGAATGGTTCTACTTAAGACAGTCAAAAGATTAATTAACATTTTTAAATTAGGGTTATATTTCTTTTTTCGTTTTTACAGAAACAAAATTTTACAAAATTCAGGTACCAAATTTTACTTACAAGCTAATTGAACAACTTTTAGAAAATCGAATGACAACAACCTTGAGCTTGGGCTCACTAATTATTCATTATACAATTAGTGCTGCGGCTCCTTTCTAAAACAGTCAAGGAGACGACCCTCCCAATTTCTTTTACAGATTGTTCAAAGTATACAATGTTTCAAGAGCACCATTTGCTCCATCAAATTATGTAGGGGACCACGCCGGACTTTCAAATGCACCATTTAACCATTACAAAGCAGGAGCGTCTTTGTTCTATTAAAATTTTACACTTGGAAACCTAGTTCCAGAAAAGGTCCAGGCCGATCAAAGGCACAACCTACATTTTACAATTCAAACAGTATTCACTGATTTAGACGCTCAACAGTCTAACTTCTTAACATAAAAGAATGAAGTGGAATTTTACAGGAGTATCAAATACCCATTCTACCGGGGGCCTTTGTGAAAAACAACGGGTTAAAGTTTTTTTAATGCTATTTGTTCGGGGCGTCGACCTATGAAGATCTTTTGCCACTACTTGCACCATATGTGAGGAACCTGCGTGTATTATGTAACTGGCGGAAATGTAAGGTGTTGAATGTGAGGAAAGGGACTTTAAGGACGACACAAACACCCAGTCCCCAGGCCAGGAATATCAATCAATGACAATTAAAAACCCCTGACCCGGCCGGGAATCGAATCCGGGGCAGCCGGGTGACAGGCCCCTACACCGCGGGGCCGGACAGGTTAAAGTTATTGGCCCAAAAATCAAAATGATAGGTAAGCGGACACTTGCACTCCTTGAAATTTGCATTTAAAAATTAAAACCCTATTTGGGCTTCTAGCACGAAGTTACAGAGGCTACGCCTAAACTACCGAGGTGACTAGATAGGGAGAAAATTTAAATTACAAGGATTTCCAACTGAAACAGGTTACGAAATCATAGTCACCTCAAAATCAAGTTGATAGCGAACTCGAGAGGGTAACACACTCACTATTCCCCAATTTCAGATAAGTTCTTTTGACTAGTTTGAAAGTTGCATTTTGGAAGATTACAGTTACATTAGTAAAGTTTGAAAATTTAAGGTTACATTATTCAAGATTGGATACCTTCTCCTCGAGTTAGATGTCTGAGACTGTCTCTTAGTTATATAGCGGCTGCCATTACCTGAAGCTGATGGATCGCTCGATGATGGGCGAGACGCTTCCGTCTCCTCTATTAACAGACACTCAGTGGACTGGACGATCAATAAGACAACCAGGTCGAAAAATGTGCCAGATTTTATACCCGAGAGGAAGGTTCTAGAGAGCTCTGGGCTAAGGCCCGACACATCCCCAATTTTCACTGGGTAATTAAATAGCTACAGGACTGCTCTCGTTGGTTAAAAAGTAAATATACAAAAAAATTCTTGGCCAGCCTCCAAATTTGACGGGAAGAGATCGAAATTTTGACAACTTTAACACACCAAAAACAAAGAAAAATCAACTCAGTGTAGTAAATTTTAAAATTTTAAAAATACTTTACGATTTTAATAGTTCCCCTTCACACTAGAGGGCATAACAGAAGTTGTAGTAGAGATATCTGTTGACAAAAATTCAAATTCCCTGCGTCATTTGTTACAAGTTTTATATAGAAATGCCATTTTTCCAGGCGCTTCATTTGAATGAACGGGGCGGGTGTACCTCGCGGTACAATTATAATTTATTATTATTATTATTATTATTATTATTATTATTATTATTATTATTATTAAGTCTCGCAGTTATATGAGGCTAGTAAATGTACAAGTAGAATCGATATTCTTCAACGGGTGTATGTATGCACCTCTCTCCATTATGTAAGAAAGTACTATTAACCTAAGCGACACGGATAAAAAGAAAGTATTACCTCAGATCAGCAGTTGTGGCGCAAGATGGGGCCTGCGTGAACCAAGAGGTGATGTTTTGGTTGACTTCTCCTAGGTCTGCTGTCTACTAATATTTTCGCAACATTGCTATAGATCAGTATTGTTGCGTTTTATTTGTCACAAAACTTCATATAGAACCCTTTCGCGTCAAGAAACATCGCATCTTCCATCATACCTTCCCTGTTAGGTCTACCCATTGCACAAGTCCGAGTTTCAAACAGGTTATTTCCGCTAGTTTACAAAATTCATTACAATGTCTGTTTTTCTTGGAACAGATACTTTTAAATGCTCAGTTGCGAACAGATTTCTGAATTTGCATCTGCCCTGCAGGACAAAATTCCGGCACCTCGGCGTCACCAAAAACCGTAAAACTAGTTGGTGGCACGTAAAACCAATAACATAATAGTCCTTCTTCTTCTTTTCTTCTTCCTATTATTACTACTATTATTAATATATCTTACATCCAGATTCTTGGATGATTGGTCAGCGTACAGGCCTTCTATTCAGAGGGTTTCGTGTTCAATTCTCGGACAGACCAGGGATTTTAACTACGTTCGAACCGGGCGAGTTGGTCGTGCGGTCAGATGCGCGCGTCTGTGAGCTTGCATCCGGGAGATAGTGGGTTCGAATTTCATTATCGGCAGCCCTGATGATGTTTTTCAGTGGTTTCCCATATTCACGCCAGGCAAATACTGGGGCCGTACCTTAATTAAGGCCACGGGCGCTTCCTTCCCACTCCTCGCCCTTTCCTACCCCATCGTCGCCATAAGACCTATCTGTGTCGGTGCGACGTAAAGCCACTAGCAAAGAAAAAACTGAATTCGGTTAAGTCCTCTATCTCGGGGATCGGTTGTTTGTGTTCATCTTAATGCACTTCTCTTCATCTACACACAACACACTACGCAACCATCCACCATAGAAACAAGCAGTAGTGACTATCTCCCTTCATACTCGGTAAGGGAATTCGGCGTAAAAGGTATTATTTATTTATTTATTTATTTATTTATTTATTTATTTATTTATTTATTTATTTATGTATTTATTTATTTATTTATTTATTTATTTATTTATTTATTTAGACCGAACGGAGTGACCGCCAAGCTCTTCATTCGGGAGACGATTGGTTTCGGAACCCTCCACCGGCCGGCCTGGGAACGGTTTTCTGCGGTTTCCTATTTTCACTTCCATGCTAATGCCGGGACAGTTCCAATTTACAGGACACAGTCGATCTCCTCCACCGCCTTATCCCCAGTTTCATTCCCCATCATTTATTTAATTTTCATGAGTTCCTCATCTGATATTGGAGCCAAGGAGAGCATCCGGCAGTCAAAACCACGACATATAAATTCATCCCACCATCACCGACAAACGTTTTATTTATTTATTTGTTTATTTATTTATTTATTTATTTATTTATTTATTTATTTATTTATTTATTTATTTATTTATTTTAGAGGCTAGAGTAGATATCTGTCCTCTGTATGCTGTTTTACAGTCTCTACATGTAATGTATACAATAATTAATATTTTTATTCTAATATTGTGGAATTTGCCAGCAACTAAGTATACATTTATTTCCCAATTTTTTCGCGGAGCTGAGTCTTTAAAAGGATGCAGGATTTAATCCTCTGAATTTCGGATGGTTATCTCTTAAGTCTGACAATGTTAAGTTGAAGCTATCAGTGATCTGTGCAGAATAGGTCTGCGAGGAACTAGGACTCTCATCCTGGATGTTGTTATTCGTATCAGGGGCTTGGGATGTCTACTCTGATCACTAGGGCTAGGATTATTGATGACCAATAAATTATCAAATAAATAATATCGTGCAGTCTATTCACAGTAACTATTCCATGCTTAATAACAAGAATATCCTAGAATCTATCCACAGTTACTATTCCATGCTTAATAACAAGAATATCCTAGAATCTATCCACAGCTACTATTCCATGCTTAATAACAAGAATATACTAGAATCTATCCACAGTTACTATTCCATGCTTAATAACAAGAATATCCTAGAATCTATCCAAAGTTACTATTCCATGCTTAATAACAAGAATATCCTAGAATCTATCCACAGTTACTATTCCATGCTTAATAACAAGAATATCCAAGAATCTATCCACAGTTACTATTCCATGCTTAATAACAAGAATATCCTAGAATCTATCCACAGTTACTATTCCATGCTTAATAACAAGAATATCCTAGAATCTATCCACAGTTACTATTCCATGTTTCATAATAATAATGTCCTGCAAACTTCACACAGTTGATATTCCATGTTTCATAACAATAATATCCTGCAAACTTCTCACAGTTGTTATTCCATGTTTCATTACAATAATATCCTGCAAACTTCTCACAGTTGTTATTCCATGTTTCATTACAATAATATCGTGTGATCTGTTCACAATTACTAGTACATATTTCATAACAAAAATATCGTGAGATCTATTAACAGTTGCTATTCCATATTTCGTAACAGTAATATTGTGCGATATATTCACATTTATTATACATTTCCTTGTTGAAAGGGTTAAATTATATTTCACAGTATACTGAGTGGTAAGCCCAGGTCCGTATGTTGTGTAGCACAGGTTTTTCAGGGCACTGTGTCTTCTGGTATGGACTAGAACAAATTCGTTACTTTCTTTGACTTGACACTTACCGCTGGCTTTAACAATATGATAGTAACCAAGGCATGAGCATTGGCAATAACACCATTTCTTACGCAGCCAGTTCCTGTTATAAATGGTATGAAAATGTTGCTCATAGGGTCAGTTCGTACGTGCATTTCAGCCGACTTAGCACACAAATATGTAGAGGCATGGTTTTTCGCATTCATTTATGTTCGACTTCACGAAAAGGAAACAATTTTTCCGCGTTATCTCACTCAATAGGACTGATCCCATCGCTTTAATTTCGTTTTAATCTTTCTTAGAAGTTATTCATTAAAAATGTTAATTGGTGAGATTTGTGAATTATTTTTGTGAAAGGTAAATAAAGAGGAGCAGTATGGATAATCATTCATTATACCTTATGCAATCTTGATTAGAACTATAATGTATCCTTAATCAAGATTACATAACAAATTACCCTTTTACCCTACATGGCCATAGCTTTCACCGTATATGGCCATACCATTAAGGGACTTTATATAATATTAATACAAAGAGATACTTCTGTCGAAATGAGAAATCGTTATTCTGTCTTCTGTTTCCTTTCACACCCGTGATATTGGAACACAATTTCAAGATCGTTATTTTCCATGCATTTCGCTGCATTTAGGCACTTATTGCAAAATAGGAACATTTCCCTTTAAACTGCCCTTTTCGCTTTAATTCCCGAAAACAAAATCAGTAATTACTTTACCAGAATCAGACTATTCGTTAAGTTATTTCAAAATCTCTTCAAAATACTTTTTGTCGCGTTTATCGTTAAAGCGAAAAAATCATACCTCTACAGATATGTAATAGCACATTCTGGCTGCGTGAGGGAAACAACAGGAAACTACTTCACACTTCATTTACCTTTTCGGTGACACCTACGCTATTTATGCCAACTGATCGTGGAGCTGTTGGGATCCTCTCAACCTTGGGGCTGAGGACTGAACATACAACACTGTGTGATGTCGCTGTGGAGACAATGAAAAGTCTCACTTTCATGGTTTATATTAATGTGTTGTTTCCAATTGGACAGGTATAGTATTATGTGCTTGAGCTTTGATAAGCCGGTGTCAGGGGATTGTTGGGTCGTCTGTGGAAACAAGTAGGAGGTACTGCGGATGTATTGCAATTTTCCTTCCGACACACTTGCTTGTTTTATTTACCATGTCCGTACATCTACTGTACCTGCAATATATTTCTCTTCATCTACCTACAACACATCACATAACAAACCACAACAGAAACATGCAATACTGAATACATCCCTTCAGATTGGTGTGGCATCAGGATGGACTTCCGGCCTTAAAACTGGGCCAAATCAACATCAATACATTGGAAAAACAATAGAGAGAAGAAGAGCTAAAGTAGAAAGCCGGATATATCTCAGTCCGATACACACCGGCGAAAATTATGTGCTCTGAAAAGAAAAAATATACCATTATTAGTGAAATTCCTTTACAAAATCGCTATACTATAGCAGTTTTGTAAAAAGCTTCTGAATTAAAATTAACTTCTAGGTCCTGTACCCGACCACCAGGGCTCAAATTTAATTCTTGGTGCATTGGATTATAAACATAAATGTCTGATATTAAATTGCGGAGTATAAATACAGTATATCGGTATCCTGCGTTATGTGTACAATTTTTTTCATGTTTTGTAGCAACAAGAATATCGTGCAATTTATTTACAGCTATTATTTCAGGTTTCGTAGAGACAATATCGTGCGATATATTTACAACTACTCCTTCAAGTTTCATAACAACGCCATCATGGAATCTATTTTAAACGGCTATGTCAGGATTCATAGCAATATAGTGCGATCTATTTACAGCTAGGCCTACTACTTCATGATTCGTAGCAAAACTATCGCGCGGTCCGTTTACAAAATTGCAATTTCATGATTCATAACAATAATATCGTTCAATGTATTCACATTTAATACTCCGTGTTTCGAAACATTAATGTCGTGCGATCCATTTACAACTACTATTTCATGTTTCATGACAATAATATCGCATGATCTATTTACAGCTATTTGATGCTCAACAACAATAATATCGTGAAATTTAATTACAGCAACTCTTTCGTGTTTCAAAATGATAATGTGGCGCGATATTCTTACAGCTACAATTTCGTGTGGCGCGATATTCTTACAGCTACTATTTCGTGTTTCTTAGGAGCAGTAACGTGCCGTCTATTTATAGCCCATGCTTTATATTCAACAGCAACACTATGTACTATCTCTAGTATTTAAATCCGACATTTCGTATTTCACAACAATACCATGGTATGCTCTGCTATCTTTCATTTTCATAATAGTAATAGTGCCAGAGTTTTGTCTCCACTGGAGTTCTTTTACACGCCCGTAAATCTACCGACACGAGGATGGTATTCTTGAGCGCCGATTATTATCACCGGACTGAGCTGGAATCGAAACCACCAACTTTAGCACAGAAAGCTAGCACTGTATCTTCTACGCCACACAGCTCGGCTTTTTAATTTCTAGTTTTTAGTTATAAACTACTTCTTTGACCTTTCGTCAAGTGAATTTCTCTCTACACGTCAACTTCCGTTTTATTGCAGATTGCAGGTATTTCCACCCTGGTGAGAATCGCGTTGTAATGAGATTCAGTATTAATGTCACAGTGGATCGGCTGGTAATAAGCTTTTCAAATAGAAGTATGGAAGTTCAGTCTCTGGTTCTGGTAGAGATTTAATAACTGTTCCTAAATTCTAATATGACTAACAACCCTTCAAATACATAGAGTTTCCTACGTACTCGAAACTACTCTCCTCCCTTGCACCTGAGGGCAGGAATATGTGGAACCTTGTGTTCTACATATTTTATTGGCTGGCAGAATAGCAGGTGCACTTCACCTTCACAGGAAGACGAAGTAATTTTTTTTAAGAAATTCATTTGGCCATTCCTGGTTTACGACAATATTTCTAAGGTTTCTTGTCAAAAAGAGAATATTTATATCAATAAGGCTACCATCTAATCAATATTTTAAACTTTGTATATACGTGTGTCCGCCTTTGCTGGCAGGACCCGGTGTTTACAGTGCACTATGTCTTCTGGTATAGGCTAGAGCAATTTTGTTACTTTCATTGATCTGTCTCAGTCTTATCCTTGGCTTTGACAATATGAAAGTGACTGAGGTATGAGCGATGCCAGTACTTATGCAGCCAGTCCCTGCTATGAATGGTGTGAAAATGTTGCTCATAGGGTCGGTTGGTGTGTGCATTTTAGTGGGCTTGGCAGACGGATATGTAATAGCAACTCTGGCTCGGTGAAGAAAGCAACGGGAAACTACCTCACTCCTCATTTCCCTAGTACGCCTCTTCAGTGATGCCTAGGCCATCTATGACAGCTGATGGCAGAACTGTTGAGGATCCCACCAGCGGCATCGCTGACGGACTGAACATACATACATATACGTGTGTATGTATGTATGTATGTATGTATGTATGTATGTATGTATGTATGTATGTATGTATGTATGTATGTATGTATGTATGTATCCACTTAGAGGTTCACGCTGGCTACTCTGACCACCAATGCACCCACCATGACGGCAGCAGACTACGAAGGGTGGGAAACGAAGGGCGGAAATCCGTCTAGTGACTTGCTGTTACCTCGGAAACAAAGGCTTCAGTTGTTGGCCAGGTGGTGGGTCGGGAACAACACGCAACTGGGTCGAAACCACTTAAAGTCGAATAAAACACATTTCCTTTATTTTCTTCACACAACGCCGGTTTGCTTTGTAGTCCATGCAATTTGTAGAGGTAGTAAGTGGGGGGAGGGGGATGGGGGGACAGCTGCGCCGGGGTGAGCACTGTAGTACCTTTCAATTACTGCATTAATTGAAGCTCTGTTAAAGGCTTGTTCGCTTGACAATATATATTTAAGATTCTCAGCGAATTTGGGATTCATTTGATTGGAGGTTCAATATTTCTGTAACGTTGAGTACATAGTCGAGAAATTTTCGCCATGCAGTAACCATAAGCAATACTTCCAAAGGTATCTAATAAGTTCAACCATCCACTCGTCATTCTTGCCAGTATCCTACCATAGGGAGGGTACATCAAAGGCTTAAAACACTCCTATCTAACAACGGTAAACTACGACTCCATATTAACCGATTTCGTTCAAAGTTTGGAAGGTTCTACCTCATAAATAAAGGTACGTGTCCCGAGGATTTGTTCCATTGACCCTCATTTAACTATAAAATGACGCTTTAAATTATACCTGCTCACAGTTTGCGTACGTGTTGGCCTACCCGACGAGCCGCTAGTCTGCATGCTTGATTTCCAAGCAGGCATAACGGGTTCGAGGCACGCGTATATCTTATTGTGTTTCTTTTTTCATTTAATGTTGTTTGTATTTGTTTTACGTCATACCAACTCGGAGACATCTTATGTTGACGATGGGGGTTGAGAATGAAAATGGAAGCGACCGTGGCCTTTGTTTCCGTGGTAACAGCAAGTCACTAGACGGATTTCCGCCCTTCGTTTCCCACCCTTCGTAGTCTGCTGCCGTCATGGTGGGTGCATTGGTGGTCAGAGTAGCCGGTCTGCTGTGAAAAAGGCGAACCACGGAACATCTTCTGGGCTGCCGATAGTGGGTTTTGAATCCACCATCTTCCGAATTCTAGCTAACAACTACACACCATGAACCGCTTAGACAACCTGCTCAATTCATTTTTCTTTATTTTATGTACATTTTTCCTTTGTCCACGCGGACTTATTTCTACGAAATGCGCAGATTAAATACAGACTATATCATAAGAAGAGTGTTTACTATCATCCTAGATTGATTATTGTTGTAAAAGCTCACGCAACTGTGAGCCTGCATTCGGGAGATAGCGGGTTCGAATCCCACCGTCGGCAGCCCTGAAGACGGTTTTCCGTGGTTTCCCATGTTCACACCAGGCAAATGATGGCGCTGTACCTTAATTAAGTCCACAGCCGCTACTTTCCCAGCTCTAGCCTTTTCCCATCCTTCCATCGCCGAAAACCTTCAGTGTGTTAGCGCGACGTTAAACAACTGAAAATTACAGGCCAGTCAGTTTGACATGCATTGTACGTAAGCTTTGGGAAAGCATTCTTTCTGATTATATAAGACATGTTTGCAAAATTAATAAATGGTTTGACAGAAGGCAGTTTGGGTTTAGGAGAGGTTATTCCACTGAAGCCCAACTTGTAGGATTCCAGCAAGATATAGCAGATATCCTGGATTCAGGAGGTCAATAGGACTGTATTGCGATTGACTTATCTAAGGCATTTGATAGGGTAGATCATGGGAGACTACTGGCAAAAATGAGTGCAATTGGACTTGACCAAAGAGTGACTGAATGGGTGGCTCTGTTTCTAGAAAATAGAACTCAAGAGAATTAGAGTAGGTGAAGCTTTATCTGTCCCTGTAAAAATTAAGAGGGGAATTCCTCAAGGCAGTAATATTGGACCTTTATGTTTTCTTATATATATCAATGATATGTGTAAAGAAGTGAAATCAGAGATAAGGCTGTTTGCAGATGAAGTTATTCTGTACAGAATAATAAATAAGTTACAAGATTGTGAGCAACTGCAAAATGACCTCGATAATGTTCTGAGATAGACAGTAGGCAATGGTATGATGATAAACGGGGATAAAAGTCAGGTTGTGAGTTTCACAAATAGGAAAAGTCCTCTCAGTTTTAATTACTGCGTTGATGGGGTGAAAGTTCCCTTTGGGGATCATTGTAAATACCTAGGTATAAATATAAGGAAAGATCTTCATTGGGGTAATCACATAAATATGATTGTAAATAAAGGGTACAGATCTCTGCACATGGTTATGAGAGTATTTAGGGGTTGTAGTAAGGATGTAAAGGAGAGAGCATATTTGTCTCTGGTGAGACCTCAACTTGAGTATGGTTCCAGTGTATGGGACCCTTACCAGGTTTACTTGATTCAGGAACTGGAAAAAATCCAAAGAAATGCAGCTCGATTTCTTCTGGGCGATTTCCGACAGAAGAGTAGCGTTACAAAAATTTTGCGAAGTGTGGGCTGGGAAGACTTGGTAGAAAGGAGACGAGCTGCTCGACTAAGTGGTATGTTCCGAGCTGTCAGTGGAGAGATGGCGTGAGAGGACGTCAGTAGACGAATAGGTTTGGATGGTGTCTTTAAAAGTAGGAAAGATCACAATATGAAGATAAAGTTGGAATTCAAGAGGACAAATTGGGGCAAATATTCGTTTATCGGAAGGGGAGTTAGGGATTGGAATAATTTACCAAAAGAGATGTTCATTAAATTTCCAATTTCTTTGCAATCATTTAAGAAAAGGCTAGGAAAACAACAGATAGGGAATCTGCCACCTGGGCGACTGCCCTAAATGCAGATCAGTATTGATTGATTGATTGATTGATTGATTGATTGATTGATTGATTGATTGATTGATTGATTGATTGATTGATAAGTAACAAAGAAAAGTTGTTAAACGTAAACCGTTTCTCTCTCTCTCTCTCTCCAGCTGTTATCATAACTGCTGCTGTGATTATAAAAATTACAGGAAAAGCGAAGATTTGGTAAACCAGGAATAGCAAGATGGGACACGACAGTAAACGAGTTTCTGATACAGCTTGTAATTGATCTGCGAATTTCCTAGTCCGCATGGACAAAAAAAAAGAAAAAAAGAAAAAAAAAGAAAAACAGAGAAAAGAAAAGAAAAAGTGAAAATGAGACGTTGGCGTGCCTTGAATCCGAGACATCGGCGTGAAAGTTGGTGACGCTAACCACTGGACCGGAGATACCGTAGATACATTTTTTCACAAGTTGCTTTACGTCACTCCGACACAGATAGGTCTTATGGCGGCGATGGGCTAGGAGTGAGAAGGAAACGGCTGTGGCGTTAATTAAGGTACAGCCCAAGCATTTGCCTTGTCTGAAAATGAGGAAACACGTAAATCCATCTTCAGAGCTGCCGACAATGAGTTTCGAACCCAGTATCTCCTAAATGTAAGCTCTCAGCTGGGTGCCCCTAACCTCACGGCAACTAACTCGGTCCGTAAATACTCTCGCGCAAACTGACAACAAGTATGCAAGTTCTTAAATTTGAAGTGCCGTCTTTTCTTTAAATACTGTACATCTCAATGCCACAAACTCCCGTACGCGTATCCGTTTACAGTATTTTTGACGTAGATCAACCTCACGGAGTATGAGATGAATCATTTACCCATAGGTAGTACTTCTCATTGTAAGTGTGGGCATAGTCTGCAGTGGCAGAAATTACGATTCAGTATCGTTGCGAACATAGCCGGTAGAAGGCTTTGACAAGACACTAAAAATCAGGAATCCCAGCAATTGGCTGCGCCAGTTGGGTCACGTAGCTATCAGCTTGCATAATGGGTTTTCCGTGGTTTCCCATTTTTGTTTGCTAGTTGCTTTACGTCGCACTGACACAGATAGGTCTAATGGCGACGATGGGACAGAAAAGGGCTAGGAGTGGGAAGGAAGCGGCCGTGGCCTTGATTAGGGTAAGCCCCAGCATTTGTCTGGTGTGAAAATGGGAAACCACGGAAAACCATCTTCAGGGCTGCCGACAGGGGGGTTCGAACCTACTATCTCCCGAATACTGGATACTGGCCAAGCTTAAACGACTGCAGCTGTTTCCCATTTTCACAGCATTCAAATGTCAGGGCTGTACCTTAATTAAGATCACAGTCGGTTCCTTCCCACTCCCAGCCCTTTCCTATCCCATCGTCGCCAAAAGACCTATCTGTGTTAGTGCGACGTAAAGCGAACTGTAAAAAAAAAAAAAAAAAAAACGGGAACGAATTATGAGTTAATAGTCTGTTACACAATATTCCATGAAGCTTTTTTATAGTTATATCTCGGATGACAATACCACCGGGCGAGTTTGCTGTGCAGTTAGGGGCACGCAGCTGTGGGCTTGCAGTCGGGAGACAGTGGGTTCGAACTCCACTGTCGGCAGCCCTGAGGATGTTTCTCCTTTGTTTCCTATTTTCACACCAGGCAAATGCTGCGGCTGTACCTTAATTAAAGGCACGGCCTCTTCCCTCCCAGTCCAAGGCCTTTCCCATCCCATTGTCACCATAAAACCTATCTGTGTCGGTGTGATATAAAGCAAACTGTAATAATAAATAACAATGACAGTACTATTGCCCAAGTCAATCAAGTGGTATATTTACCGAGCGTTTTCATCTTTTAAGATTATCTGTGACATTGCTCTTTAAACATGACTGAGCAACATGGAGATGTGCAAGACATGAAAAGAATTTTGGACATTTTATATGATGATAGTGGTTTACCGTCACAAAATAGCATGTTTCGCATGATTTAACATATAACGATTTTCTTGCACCACCAGAAATATGTGTAACACCCGATGGATTACATTTCTGTTTGAATGAAAACGTGGTCATAATTTTGAAAAGTTTCTTCAACCTGCGTTTTACATTTACATACCAAAATTAATGTAGAAATTGAAATCAATGCAATGGAAAATCTAGCTCAAGTAAGAGAAAAAAGTTTCGAAAAGCCTCAAAAATACCCAGATCAGAGTGAGTGGTACGGACTTCAAAATCCAGACCGGAATTCGTTAAAGATAAACTGACCAGGTTTTTGGAACAAAATTACACGACACTTCCGATTAAATTTATACGTTCCTTTCCTCGACATCTCATTCTGAAGACTGAATTCCCTTTAATAGTAGCTTGCTTTCTTCGAACATTGAAAAAGTCTCCACAGAGTCCAACACGCAATTTGCTTTGATTATGAGCATTGCTCCGAGCGTGTCTGCGCTGGGGTGACATTTTTAACAGTCTATGACTTAAACACAGTGAGAGAAACACTCGTTCTGCAAAGGCTTTAGTGACAGGTGAACAAAAAATGAACTCAATAACTAACCTAATGTTTTTGTATGGTATTTGTGGAAAGGAAAAGTGCTTGAACATTTTCACCAAGTGACGTTCTACACTTTTCAGAGTTCCACTTTACTACTTGATTATCTAACAAAAAATTCTGCACGTAAGAAACTCATCAAACACTTTTCTGGCATCGAAGCAGTGCCTCAACAATCTGAGACAGTCAGTCCGGCAGAAGTAGTTCTGTAGAATAGATAAACTTGAAATATATACTATCCTTTTAATTACACTTAACTTTCTCGATCACAGCAACATTCCTAAATGTTTTTTGTTTTGGTTTTAACAGTCTGCCTTAGTAGGTCAGTACTAGTTTGTGAATAGCCAGATGAATACTCTAGCCAACCAGACAAGAAGCTACTACACCAATCAGCTGACCACGGTGAATGTTGTATATTATTATTATTATTATTATTATTATTATTATTATTATTATTATTATTATTATTATTATTATTATTATTATTATTATTATTATTATTATGCCAGGCTGTGTGGCTCAGACGGTTGAGGCGCTGGCCTTCTGACCCCAATTTGGGAGGTTCGATCCTAGCCCAGTCCGGTGGTATTTGAAGGTGCTCAAATACGTCAGCCTCGTGTCGGTATATTTACAGGTATACAAATGAATTCCTGCGGCACAATATTCCGGCAATTCAGCGTAGTTAGCGGGACGTAAAATAAATAACATTGTTATTAGAGCTAATTCTTTCCTTTCATTTGAGCGCAATAAAGAAGCTGCATCGACTAAAATAATTTACTTAACTGTGTAATAGGAACAGAAATATTACGTACGCATTGTCTACTCCTGCGGCCGAATGGAAGGAAGGAGCCAGTCGTTCACGGCTGGATTGTTGCCATGAGCCCCACCCGTCCATTGTGTTCACCTCTCCCAAATTTGTTCCTCTAATTACCCGACACTTTGTTCGTCTGATACGTCCAACGCCGGTGAATGCGTTGTGTTTCCAGGTTCGGCCTCTGGAAAAACTCCATGAACTTTTCTTTCCGACAACGACAAGGGTAAAGACATTTCTGTTGTGACCACAGTTAGGCAGAGATTGAGTACAAGGACTCAGTACATTTGGATGCCGTTATGCATCACTAGACCAAGCGCCAAAAGTTGGTTGCGAGATAATCGCGTTTAAATTTGGTTCTATGTGTAAATTCGGGCGAACATTATTTTACTAAATATGGTATTACTGGTGTTGTAGGATAATAGATTGTACCTTCTCACCAAATTTCAACATTTTTATAATCGCACTACATAGATTTCCTTCAAGAAATGGCGCTTAGTCTACTGATGCAATTTAAGGTTTTTCTCAAGTGCGAATAATGTATCACGATGCTACACCAATAACACCTAACTGTTGAATATCTACTGAGTAAAACTTCAAAAAAATACAACGTGGCGGCAGCCATGATTAAAAACTGAATCTCCTACTGTCTGGAATGGCCCGCTAAGTGCTTGATCCACCACGAGCCGCGCCACAACTCCGGTACATTATTCAAGTTTTAGATGGATAAATTCTAGAAGGGAAGCTATTCTCTAAAGTCGTTGCTATAACGACTTACTGATTTTAGAAATTTCAACTTATTTGAGTCAAATACAAATGGTAAGACATGAGCCATTCTAGTCTATACAATTTTTAATGGATTTTCCTTCACGATAGGCCTATTATATTCTGAGAGTACAGTATTGACGTGATATTTTTAAGCCTATGGGTAAGTTTTGTTCTGCTTGAGACATAAAATGTGATTAAAGATATTTTCTCCCATAAATACACACAAATCACTGGACAGGTAATAAGATTGTTGCTCTCAGTTCATTCAATCTCGAAATCAGGATCTCCATTAAATTCATCTACGTCATCCACGATCTGAGAATCTGCTTGAAGATTCTGGTAAAATTGTTTGGCATCTGTAGGTATTAGGTGCATCAGCGAACCAAAGTCTCTTAGTTTGGCTTCAGAGATAGGGTTTCCTTTTGGCCACAGAGGTATTAATGCCTGGTGAAATGGAACTCTACTTTCCCGTGGTCGTCCCTGTCTTGACTTATTTAGATTTACTTCCTGAGATTCACCATTCTAGAGAATGATTCTCAGACGCAACCTTCTTAGCAAGCTGCATTAGTAACATTGTCCTTCTCCTTACTTTTGGAAGTACTTGATACATCGCTGAATTTCGTCAGTTGATAAACCACTCAATGTATCAGCACGTAAAAATGTCAGCACTATCGAAAATGCGGGCTCCCACGCTGTCATCCGCGCGCAATGTGAGGAATGTGGCGCTTGATCCGATGATGCAGACTGGTACGTCGCATAGTCTACTGATGCAATTTACGTTTTTACTGATTTCCGCTTTGTCGCTTAGGTTTTCTGTTTACTAACAACTAACGGCCTCTTGTAATGCAGTGGGGAATTTTTTATAAATAGTTCAAGCCTTCCTCTACAAGATGGCGCTAAAATCTCAATTTTCATCAAATGGCGCTTAGTCTACTGATGCATAACGGCATCCATTTAGTATTTAGCAGCAGAGAATTTTATTGCCTATTGTGGATTGCCTTCTTGTTAGGACACGCACTACTGTTATCATGATAAATTATTGATTCTTTACAGCTTCTTGCTTAATGTGACGTCGAAAAGGATTACAACACAATTGCCACAACTAAGCTGAAATTTCATGACAGCCTATCTAAGGATAGGTCAGAGTGACTTAAAACGCTGGGGTTGCAACTATTCACATAACTTAGTCTCAAGTAATTATATCTATTCGCTCTAGTCGTAGACGTAAACCATAATGGTCACCATTCTACAACCTAGTTCCCATTCCAAAGCAAATCTCAAATGGTTATAGCCACTCACCCTAGCCATAAAAAATAATGGTCACTATTCCTCTTCTGGACCTGGACCTAATCTCAAATAACTGAAACCATTCACGCTAGTCGGAACTATAATGTTCACTATCCTACCTACCCCAATTCCAAACTTCAAATCTCAAATAATTGTAACCGGGAGAGTTAGCTGTGCGGTTAGGGGCGCGCAGCTGTGAGCTCGCATCCGGGAGATAGTGGGTTCGAATCCCACTGTCTGCAGCCCTGAAGATAGATTTCCGTGGTTTCCCATTTTCACACCAGGCAAATGCTGGGCCTGTACCCGAATTAAGGCCACGGCCGCTTCCTTCCCATTCCTAGGCCGTTCCTGTCCCATCGTCGCCATAAGACCTATCTGTATCGGTGCGGCGTAAAGCAAATAGCAAATAATTGTAGTCATTCTCGTTGGTCAGAACCATAATTGTCGCTGTTCTATCCTGCCCATATTTCAAATCAAGTCCCAAATAATTGAATCAGTCATTTAAAAAAGGCACATGTCCAGAAATGTAACTTTTGCAGGAGTAATTTTTTTTTTTTTTTCCCTACAATTTGCTTTACGTCGCACCGACACAAATAGGTTTTTTGGCGAACACGGAATAGGAAAGGGCTAGGAGTGGTAAGTAAATGTCCGTGTTCTTGATTAAGGTACAGCCCCACCATTTACATGGTGTGAAAATAGAAAACCACGGAAAACCATCTTCAGGACTGCCGACAGTGCGGTTCGAACCCACTATCTCTCGAAGGCAAGCTGACAGCTACGTGACCCAAACCACGCAGCCAGTCGCTCATTGAATAAAAAACTTATTTAAAGCCCAGTCTTGCTATTTACATTAAATGTATGTGTTTTGGCGTTAGTGTTGATGGTTGTGACAAGGTAACATGATAAAATATTGAGTAAAGATTCAGGACTGTGTGTAAGTTGGCAGACATAGGGCCTTTCAATAATGATGGCTGAATGAATAATGTGTAGTAAGAATGCAGAACAGTTTTACGGCAAAAAGGAAAAAAAATAATTGTTGACCCAGGTTAAGTTCAACACACTGTAACATTGTTCAACAATAATGATCAGTTGAATGAAGACAGTCATTTTGTTAAGAATGAAGCCATGTTTTCCAGTGTTGACTTAGTTAAATGTAACAAAGGCTTTTCAGTCTATCAAACACACAGCAAATACAATGTAAATTATAACACTATAAACATACCTGTAAAATACACACTAACATACAAAGAATGACATGTTTCGTTCTGCAAGAACATCCTCAGATTCTATCAAATTACTTAAAAACAAGCTTATACGTAGCGTAAACAATACTGTACATACATAAGCTTGTTTTTAAGTGATTTGATAGAATCTGAGGATGTTTTTGTAGAACGAAACATGTCATTCTTTGTATGTTAGTGTGTATTTTACAAGTATGGTTATAGTGTTATAATTTACATTGTATTTGCTGTGTGTTTGACAGATTGAAAAGCCTTTGTTACATTGAAGACAGTCAATCAAAATCACCGTCAGTGACTCGAAGTATTTTGTTGAAAAAGTCTTTGTTCTCTCCCCACCGAATGAAAAATTCTAGACACCTTCAATCATAAATGTAATTCAATCATCATCATCATCTTTAGGTCATTTAACTTATTCCCGTAAATAGGAACTGGTTCATCGCAGGTTTGTTCGTTAGGATGCTGAACGTTACTGTCTAGTTGCAAGCGGAAGGTGTGTTCAATAAGGCCATTGATGAAACTCTTTGTCCATACGGTTACTGGACCTTTCAAAGAGTAAACTTGCTTGTTGGAAACAAAATTTTAAGTTACTAGGTACTCCCGCTCCTCGAGATTCATCTGACAGTCCTCTTATAAAATGTCGACCACCTTATAGTGAAGTTCAGGACATCACTAGTCTACCAGAAGGACGGTGAACTTGTAATGACGTTTAGGTGGCTGTAAGGTGATTTCACAATATTTTTTTACGTTCTATGAATAAACATGTGATTCAAGAAAGGGTGCTCTACAAGAATAAACACGCTTTCTTAAACGAGTTCCCCGCTTAAGTGTGGCCAGTATCTTGTATTCGGGAGATAGTGGGTTCGAATCGCACTGTCGGCAGCCCTGAAGATGGTTTTCCGTGGTTTCCCATTTTTACACCAGGCAAATGATTGCGGCTGTACCTTAATTAAGGCCACGGCCGCATCCTTACCAGTCCTGGCCGTTTCCTGTCCCATCATCGCCATAAGACCTATCTGTGTCGGTGCGACGTAAAGCCAGTACCCCCCCCCCCCCTTAAACGAGTTCCAAACCACACACAATTCAACCTTAAATATCGCATGGCACTGATTGGATAACTTCCGTTTCTTCTGTAACAAGATGCATCAGGACGAGTACAATGTTAATGTGAAAATGAAAATGAAAATCGACAGCCTGCTTCCAGTCATTTAACCGGGTCAGGAATGGAATTAATGAAGTCCCCATCCAGCGGCGAGGATAGGAACTGTGCCGACTGCCGAAGCCTGTCGCACTCCTCTGGGGCAATGATTAATGACTGACAGATGAAATGAAATGAAGTGATATTGGAGAGTATTGCTGGAATGAAAGAAGACAGAGAAAACAAGAGTACCCGGAGAAAAACCTGCCCCGCTTCTGCATTGTCCAGCACAAATCTCACATGGAATGACCGGGATTTGAACCACGGAACCCAGAGGTGAGAGGCCGACGCGGTGCCGCCTGAGCCACAGAAGCTTAAATGTTAATATGCAATTCTTAAAAAATGGACTTTTTTTTTGCTAGTTGCTTTACGTCGCACTGACACAGATAGGTCTTATGGCGAAATGGACAATTTGGACACGTGCCCTTTCTTAAATATATCTACGCACAGAACTCTGAAACATTACAACATCCTCAGTTCCACATGGATTTTTATTATTTCTTTCTTTCTTTCTTTCTTTCTTTCTTTCTTAGTTAGGGTGACAATTTCAATGCTCATTCTTTGTTGTTTCGTTTTCTTCCTCCAATACTTCTTCATCTGCTCACTATGTCTCCTTTTCTCTCCTCAGATCATTTTGAGCCTGTTTTCTTTCCCTCCGACCTTGGAATCCTTCCATTTTCAACACTTTCGTTCTAAAAATCGCTCTCTCTATTTCTGCTTCTTTTCTCATATTCTTTCTTTCCAAATCTTTCTTGACTTTATGATACAGGGTGTTGTCGACTTCTTGTTACAAAAATATTTGAAGATGTGTTTGGTTAACCTGTTGTCATCCATTCTGTATAAATGTCCAAAAAATATCAATCGCCTCTTCCCCATTGTATCCGCTATGTTTTCTATGTTCTGGTGTATTTCATCATTACTTCCTGATTCTCAGAGTTCTGTAGTTCTTAGCGGACCGAGTAATTTCTGTATCTTTCCAGTACTTCTTATTTATTCAGTACTAGATATTATTATTATTATTATTATTATTATTATTATTATTATTATTATTATTATTATTATTATTATTATAACTACACTTATGATTTAGAACTACACGTCATAATGGTCCCTATTCAACAGAGCACCTTTTCCAGACCTTGTCACAAAATTATAACCACACAGTCAGGAATCATAATGACCACTGTTCCCTCTAGCCTCAACTCCAAACCTTATCTATAATCATTGTACCTACACGCTCTAATCAGAAACCACAAAGGCCCCTGTTTGAAAATTAATCTCACATTATTCCTACTTACTCACTTGCACAGAAAGTATAACAACCTTAGAGGTCGGACAATATTCACGGGGGGGGAAAAAGTTGGTTGGGCGTAGGATTGCTACATTTCTACATTAGAAGAAATATTACTTATGTTAATTACATTGTAAACCAAAGTCTTGCAGCAGGTATACAAGGAATGAATTAAACCTTTACTCAGTATATCACTAACATAACATTCTTGGTTTATTCAGGTCAAGTTGATTAGTATGCCTATCAGCATTAGTGTAGAAGTAATATCAGAGGTACTGTACAGTATATGAAAGACGCAAACTACAGAGTACTTCACACCAACACCTATTTCCCTTAGGTCTCAGGCAGTAAGCCATCACATCACTTTTTTAATCCGATGTGATAGCCTGCGACCGCTACTTTTCGGGTCGTATAGCTCTTTAGTCGTTGTCCCAAATCTATTCCTGATTCTCAAACATGCCGTAAATTTTGGTCGAACCGGAAATCGAACCGTGGGACTGGTGGACAACAGTTTTATAGCTAATGAATAATATATCAAGGGAAGTGGTTAATCATATCAGAGGATAGGCCTAATCAAATGCTATAATAATAATAATAATAATAATAATAATAATAATAATAATAATAATAATAATAATAATAATAATAATAATAATAATAATAATAATAATAATAATAATAATAATAATAATAATAATATCGTCTTCTATTACTAGCCCTTGTAGGGCAAACACTACCACAAGCGCCATGTATAAGAAACTTGTGAAAATAGTGTTGAATGTGGAGTATCGGCCGCCTCTGTGGTGTAGTGGTTAGCGTGATTAGCTGCCACCCCCGGAGGCCCGGGTTCGATTCCCGGCTCTGCCACGAAATTTGAAAAAGTGGTACGAGGGCTGGAACGGGGTCCACTCAGCCTCGGGAGGTCAACTGAGTAGAGGTGGGTTCGATTCCCACCTCAGCCATCCTGGAAGTGGTTTTCCGTGGTTTCCCACTTCTCCTCCAGGCGAATGCCGGGATGGTACCCAACTTAAGGCCACGGCCGCTTCCTTCCTTCTCCCTTGCCTATCCCTTCCAATCTTCCCATCCCTCCACAAGGCCCCTGTTCAGCATAGCAGGTGAGGCCGCCTGGTCGAGGTACTGGCCATACTCCCCAGTTGTATCCCCCGACCAAGAGTCTGAAGCTTCAGGACACTGCCCTTGAGGCGGTAGAGGTGGGATCCCTCGCTAAGTCCGAGGAAAAAACCGAACCTGGAGGGTAAACAGATGATGATGATGATGATGTGGAGTATCATTTGCAGGAATGTTCAGTAACGCACAAATACCCAGCCCCAGAACCAACGGAATTAATAGTTTACAATTAAAATCCCTCGACCCAGTCGCGAATTGAACCCGAGGCCCCGAGTAACGGAGATCAAGACGCTGACCATTCAGCCATGTTGCCTTGCGCTGAACTCCTACGGGAAGGCAACACAAATCCTGAATGCATGTTTCGTGAAAATACAATAGAGCAGCGTTTCTCAATCGCCGGCCCGCGGCCCGGCACCGGGCCCTGGCATCAATTATACCGGGGTGCGAGATATTTTTCTAAGCATTTTTCTGGAATAAATATTATATAGTGGGAATATTCTTAGGAGAGTAATTATCGTTATTATATTTACAGAGATAGTGATACATTTTTAGCCTGTACCGGGTGGTCCTCCAGCCCCTTGCGATCCAGTTTTATCCCTTCACATTTACTACTACAAGTCTGATAGACATCGGTCCCTCTTCCTAAACCGTGGTAATATAACGAGGTGTGTGTTTACGAGTCCGCCTCTGTGGTGTAGTGGTTAGCGTGATTAGCTGCCACCCCCGGAGGTCCGGGTTCGATTCCCGGCTCTGCCACGAAATTTGAAAAGTAGTACGAGGGCTGGAACGGGGTCCACTCAGCCTCGGGAGGTCAACTGAGTAGAGGTGGGTTCGATTCCCACCTCAGCCATCCTGGAAGTGGTTTTCCGTGGTTTCCCACTTCTCCTCCAGGCAAATGCCGGGATGGTACCTACCTTAAGGCCACGGTCGCTTCCTTCCCTCTTCCTTGTCTATCCTTTCCAATCTTCTCATCCCCCACTAAGGCCCCTGTTCAGTATAGCAGGTGAGGCCGCCTGGGCGAGGTACTGGTCATTCTCCCCAGCTGTATCCCCCGACCCGATGTCTGAAGCTCCAGGACACTGCCCTTGAGGCGGTGGAGGTGGGATCCCTCGCTAAGTCCGAGGGAAAAGCCAATCCTGGACGATAAACAGATTAAGAAGAAGAAGAAGAAGAAGTGTGTTTACGAGCTAGAAGACATCAGGAATCGTGAGCGCCACCATTAATTCATTATGGGTACCTCGAATGAACCCATAAAAGGAGTAAAGATACGCAGAACGCGCACTTTAAAACAGGAGGTGGACACACAGACCGGGAGCACGGTACTGTATATGTGGGGAAATGGGCGCCGTAGTCAAGTGTCGCAGTAGCTCACATGGCAAGCGGGCGGGAAGATATGTGATAGCGGACAGCGCTCGAGGTAGGAGGTTCAAATTCCACACAAGAATTTGTTTTAACAGCCAGTTACCTGGGATGTGGTAAGGTTGCAAACTTGATAGCTTCCAAAGACTGATTTGTTTATATGACCCTGTAAAAGATTGTATGTATCGTTGCATTGGGTATGGTGCTGGGTTGGAAGAGGATGAGGAGGTGATGGTCTGTGGCCAGTTAGCTACGTCGTACATGTTCCAAGCTTCGTAGACCACAGGTAGGGCAAAGTATGTCCCATTGAAACGATAACAACATGCGATGGCAGATAAGTATGCTGCTGCGCGAACTCCCCTCCTTCGAAGCAATAAAGAACACAAAGTTTATTCACTGCCTCGAGATGTATTCCAGCGACGAGTATGGGGATATGTTACTTATCTATGGAGAAGCTAGGCAGAATGCATACCAGGCACAACGCCCGTACCAAGAACGCTACCCGGATAGACGACAACCGACGGGCATGACATTTCGGAGTGTGGAAAGAAACCTGAGGGATACTGCGTCCCTGGGTAGGACACGGCCTGTTCGAGATCATCCCGTGACGTCGACTGACAGTGAAGAGGTCGTGATTGACGGTATCCGGCGTAACACTCTTACTAGTACACGGGCCATTGCACAGGAGTCGATCATCAGCCGAGCGTCTGTAATGCGGATATTGCATACACACCGGTTTCACCCGTACCATCTGCACTTGCACCAGGAGCTCCATAGTCATGATTTCGATTCCCGGATGGCTTACTCTCAATGGATCCTACAGCATGTGGACACTGATCCTGCTTTTCTAGCATTTACAGACGAACCACGATTCCTCAACAATGGAACCGTTAATCGCCATAATGTGCATTACTGGAGTGTAGATAATCCCCATTGGGTGCGACAGATAGCTTCTCAGGTGCAGTGGGACGCGAATGTACGGTGTGGAATCATGGGTGATCACCTCATCGGTCCCCATTTCCTTGAGGGGCATCTGACCAGCCAACGCTATCTACGGTTTCTTCAATATCAACTACTGCCATTTTTGGAACATTTTTTTCCACTCCTTGACCGCTGCAGAATGTGGTTTCAACATGATGGAGCTCCACCGCACGCGGCGTTTGTTGTCCGGAACTATATACATGCGACGTATTCTGATAAATGGACAGGAAGAGGAGCACCTGTCCCCTGGCCAGCCAGATCGCCTGGTCTTACGCCCCTGGATTTTTTCTTTGGGGTCATGTAAAACAACTGGTGTTCGCACCAGAGCCTGCCAGTCCTTGGCACCTTAGACAGCTCATCACTGAGGCATGCCAATCCGTTTCGCCAGAGATGTTGCAACGGGCCAAACAATCCTTACAACATCGCGTGCATCCCTGTATCGACCACGGAGGTCGACAGTTCGAGCAGGTGCTGCGTTAAACGACGTGGATAACTGAAATTCTGTTACATATTTCCTAGCCTCTATCAACCCAGCTCCATACCAACGGCCCTTTTCTGGGCCAAATAAACCAATCAGTCTGTGAAGAATACCGGTATTAAGTACGCAACCTTCCAACATCCCAGGCAACTGGCTGTTGAAAATAATTATTTTGTCGGATTCGAAGGTCCTACCTCGAACCCTGTCCACTATCACATATCTCCCCGCCCGCTTGCCATATGAGCTACTGCGACACTTGACTACGGCGCCCACTCCCCCGCCTATATAGTACCGTGCTCCCGGTCTATGCTTCCACCTCCTGTTTTAAAGTACGTGTTCTGCGTATCTGTACTCGTTTTGAGGGTTCATTCGAGGTACCCATAATGAATTGATAGTGGCGCTCACGATTCCTGATGTCTTCTAGCCCGTAAACACACACCTCGTTATATTACCCCGGTGTAGGTAGAGGGACCAATGTCTTTCAGAATTGTGGTAAATGTGAAGGGATGCATAAAACTGGGTCGCAAGGGGCTGGTGGACCACCGCCATATAAAATTGCATGCATTGCATTAAAAGACATTTAGCTCGTGTATATCGACGCTGTTAATTTTAAACCTGATATCTTCAGAAGTATAAAGTTTTCAGGAAGGACAAATAAAACTGATATAGTGTAATATTAATTAGCAAAAAATTCATACGTGTCGTGTTAATACATATAGAAAACTCTACTGTGGTGTACGTAATAAAAATTTAAAATGATATAACAGAAAAGGGATATACGAGGTTTTGTGACCAACTCTCCGTGTCCAAATCATGACTTTACGAGGTTTCGTAGTAATGCATTCGATGATTTGTATCTGCAGAGATGTGAACATTATGATATTCGCTGTTTTTATTTTGGTTGCCATTACCACAAAAGTTGATACTTATTGCATCCCAAGGTTCCATAGACATTTGAGAATCGATGTACGGTATTTCATTCAGTATACTCGAAACCTCGATTTTGATAGCCGCTGTAGTTACGAAATTTTGGAGTAACTGCGGTGATATGTGACAAGTGCTTCGCCGATAACATGACATCCTTTAGTTCTCCTCCTACTCTACTGACTTTTGTGATGAAGTCTTTCCTTATTTCTTAATCTTTTTACCCTCCAGGTTTGGTGTTTCCCTCGGACTCAGCGAGGGATCCCATCTCTACCACCTTAAGGACAGTGTCCTGAAGTGGTAGACTTTTGGGTCGGGGGATACAACTGGCGAAGAGGGCCAGTACCTCGCCCAGGCAGCCTCATCTGCTATGCTGAACAGGATACTTGTAGAGGGATGGGAAGATGGGAAGGGATAGACAAGGAAGAGGGAAGGAAGCGGTCGTGGCCTTAAGTCTGGTACCATCCGGGCATTTGTCTGGAGGAGAAGTGGGAAACCACGGAAAAACACTTCCAAGACGGCTGAGGTGGGAATAAAACCCACCTCTACTCAGTTGACCTCCCGAGGCTGAGTGGACCCTGTTCCAGGCCTCGTACCACTTTTCAAATTTCGTGGCGGAGTCGGGAATCGAACCCAGGCCTCTGGTGGTGGCAGCTAATCACGTAACCACTACACCACAGAGGCGGAATATTGGCGTATTACAGTGCATAATAATGTTTTCCAATAACATTCTTTTTTTCAATCTAACATCATTAAAATCTTAATATTACAATGATCAGCGTTATGGGTTTTATAACATTTTGGTGGTCGGAATGGGATCACTATGTCGGCGAAAATTAGCTTCAATTAATCAATGATTCTGGCTTGAATAAACGACAAAATTATATTCATCCAGTGACTTATCATAATTAATTAATTTTTTCAGCATATCGCATCTTATTCATAGTGTTCATTTCAGGACCACACAATAGGATACATAATTATTAACACTTACGTTAGTTAAATGTATGAGCATTCATAAAATTGGAAATGTATTTGTGATTAAATTTGTTGGGACCGAGCCCTCGTCTTTTTCTCGTAGAAAAATTATTTGCCGGGCCGCTTCGAGAAAGTCTGAGAATCACTGCACTAGAATATCTCAGTTATTGCTTTTCTTCCGATTCTTTGTTGCAGTACTACACTGGAATAGGAAACAGCTGGAACTTCGAAGGTAGCCATCGTGGTTTTACACAGTTCAAAAAAATTAAGGGAACATGTTTCTGAACTTATGCCATGTTCCACGAAACAAAACCTTACACCCAGGTATATTACCAACTAAACTTTTTTCTTTACCGTTGAAGTATACAAAAGAACATCGATGGATTTGAGTACATTTTTAGAATACAAATGGAAATGTCCAAATAGGGGGCGAAAACAAAGTGATAACAGTCCTCCAGGCTGAATTTTTATCACAGTTGGAGAGCTTCAGTATGGTGTATGTTCTCCACGAGCATTTATCAGAGCTTGGCACCTATGTGGCATGTCCCGTATAAGTCGACGGAGGTCACGTTGTGGTATCAGGACTCATTCTTCAATGAGTGCCTATTCGAGGTTTTGGAGAGTCTGTGGTGGAACAGGACGCCCACAGAAACTTCTATCAAGCCTATCCCACGCATGCTCGAAGGGATTAAGGTCGGGACTCACTGCTGGCCATTCCATATCTTGAATGTCCATTTGTCGCAAGACAGCTCTGGTGCTGCGCGATACATGAGCCCTGGCATTGTCGTGCATGAGTAGGAATTCAGGGCCAACACCATATGCAGCAACCAACACATGCTGTAGCAGTATCTGCTCGATGCACACCGCAGCGGTAAGATTACCACGGATTACCGTACGGCCATCAACACTTATGCCACCCCACACTATCACAGAACCTTGTCCGAATCGGTCGTCTTCCTGGACAACATTTGGCATGTACTGCTCACCACGGCGTCTCCATACACGTTGACGTCCATCACCCTGTGTCAGGGGAAAAGTGGACTCGTCTGTGAACAACACAAGTCTCCATTGGCGAAGTTGCGAGCTGACGTGGGTACGGGCAAACGGAAGGCGAGCTGCACGATGTTGCTGCGTTAAACGGGGCACGCGAACAGGACGTCTGGGTCGTAAGGACACTTCTCTTAACATGTTCCTTACTGTCTGTTCAGACGCCGTGACTCTATTGACCCTCCTGACGTCTTGTTGCAGTTCTCTAGCAGTTGATGAACGATGCCGCAACGCACAGATGGTCAGATATCGGTCATCCTGTGGGGTTGTCATGCGTCCACGAACTCGTCCACCCTTCCTTGTGAACTGGTCTGTCTCATTGTAGCGAATGCACAAGCGTTGAATAACTGATGGAGAGACATTGAGATCCACAGCAACACGGCGAAAAGTCCATCCTTCCTGGATCAACGTGCGGCCCTTGCAACTTGAACCTCGTTAAAATGTCTCAATGGATGTGCAGGTTTCCATAGAACGTGCCCAAGTGACCGCAGTAGTCTGTGTACCTCACAACGACACACGGACGCACCACTATTCACTTTGTTTTGAGGGTTCACCTGACAGTCTAATGCATGGCTACGCCTACAAATGGAGTATAACTTCAATTTGATATACCCTGAGTAGCTAAGGTATGCTGTACGACCATTGGAACCCCATCTACCAAATTAACTTTCATATACCAGACGTCACAAAACATGTTCCCCTGATTTTTTGAACTGTATATTTAGGATACCACCTCAGCGCCTGTGTGATGTGGAAATGATAATACTGTAAATGGAAAACGATCATATTAAGACTGCTGATTGTGGGTAAGGTACGGTAACATAAAGCTACATGACCCATGTCATACAACCCAGGAAAACTAAACTAATTACAATATGTACAATAGAACTAATGATGAGGATAATTAGCCAGACATTTACCTGAAGTATTGGAGACTGTCTAACTGAGATGATGAGGGCGTGGGTTCTATTCCTGTTGAGATGTGACCCCCCCCCCCATTTACAGAGCACACGGCCCACAACCTACAAGAGAAATAAGCACCATCCTAATTCTTGGGGAATTAAGTGGCTGGCCATGGAGTTAGCCATAAGCCTCTTCAGACAGCCGAGTGTCATCACTGGCTTCTCTCTAAGGCGGCCATAGTTCGATTCCAAAGCTCTGCATGTGGGATTTTTGAAATGGAAAGTCTCGTCCTCGTGGTTTAAATTCCGTGTGAAAATGGTGGCACCGTAGTTATGACAGCCATGTAAAACTACAAACTTGATTGCTATTCAGAACTAGAAGTCACTTCCTGAATTTCTTGTCTTCCTGACGGGGAACAGAACCGACGTTATTTTGGGTGAACCGAGTATGTCTTTAATACCTCGGTTACGTAACTCCAAGCAGAGGGGATTTATAATATAAGTCCACCTTTCCAGGGGCGGTGCCATTGGGCGGTAAATCTTGCCTATTGTTTTATTAATACCTACAATAATATTTTTGTATGCCATTCATATTTACATTTAGAAGTTATTTGCTTAATCGTTCGCTATTTTATTCCACGAGTTCGCTAGCGTGAGTTTGGTAAGTTTATATTCATTTTAAATATTTATCAGGTTTTGTGTAATTGTAAGCATTACTTGTACGGTGCATCACATTCTTTAGTCATTTCATGTACACGGCTATTGTTCTTTCGTATAAATTTTAAAACCACCTCTGGCCCCTAGTAGTTTAACTAGAAGAGGAAAATGTTTTAAGTGGTGTTTGCCTTCAACGTCGAACCGCATTACTAGCCATAGCGCACATGGCTATGGATGCAAGTAACAGGGTGAGACGTTCTCCTGATAGCTTGGTCTGCCAGTGACATGCGGGTCACTTCAGGGAGCTATGGGCTCAGGTAAAGTGAGGTAAAGAAAGGGTGAAACCCTTGCCTTGCGTTCTGTCAGTTGTGATCTCATGCGGGTTCTGCAGGTGTCCGTCAGAGCCATATGTATAGACTAATACTCCAACAGCCGGACGCCCCGCATGTGCGACCTTCCCTTCATTAGTTATAGGGGAGGGAGGGTGGTAGGAAATGAAATAATCACATTCTTTCGTTCTCCAACATTGAACGTAGGGTAGCACGCGTACGTATGTGCGAGGGCACAACAGCCGGCTTTTTTAGGAAAGCCAATCTCGCGTCCTTCCTCATTAAGTTTGCTTATGGATATACCACTTTGGCAGTTTTCACTCCACTCTTCCTTAAAGCAAAGGCACCGAAGCCATTTCATACCAGTACATGTGACTATTACGAGCTGCCTAGCCGAGGTGGTAAAGGTGTGATCGGCTCGCCCGAAAAGACGTGGGGTCGATTTCCCTTCAAGTAGCAAGGCAGCAAGACAATCACTTCCCTATTTCCCAGTTGTCTTTTCATTTAAATCCTCTTCCCTCCCCCCCCCCCTGTCTACTTTATCCTTCCCCTAAACGTTTCTCAACTTGGGTAAGAGTACAAGTTACAAGAGTAAATTTAGTTCACAGATAATAATAATAATAATAATAATAATAATAATAATAATAATAATAATAATAATAATAATGATAATAATGTCATTTTGTTTTACGTTCCACTAACTACTTTTAAGGTTTTATGAGACGCCGAGTGCCGGAATTTAGTCTCGCAGGAGTTCGTTTACGTGCGTATAAATTTGCCGCTGTGTGGCTGACGTATTTGAGCACCTTCAAATACACCGGACTGAGCCAGAATCGAACCTGCCAAGCTGGGGTCGGAATGCCAGCGCCTCAACCGTCTGAGCCACTGAGCCATTTTGTTTCGTAAATATCTTTTTTTTTTTTTTTTTTTTTTTGCAATTTAAGTGTTTAGGAGCCTCAAAACTATACTCATTTTCTGTTACATAATGCTCTTTCCCCTTGACTTTTATAACTTTTAGTGTACGAGAAGTTACTGCTAGCTGTAGTTCAGCAGTTCCACATAGTTTTTAAGTTTATGGTAGGTTTCTATTTAATGATCTGTAATTAGTTATTTATCATTCCTATTATGTTACTGCCTAAGTGTAAACAGGGACTGCTGTCCCTAATTTTACCAAGATAAATTATCTATCTATCTATCTATCTAATCTATCTATCTATCTATCTATCTATCTATCTATCTATCTATCTATCTATCTAAATGCAATATAACATAACTTCCGCAAATTATGTTATGGCAGTAAGTACATTACAAAATTTATGTTGAGGATAACCACATTAATATTTTCCCCATGTAAATTATGGTTTATTTCGCTTTTTTCTTATTTTTAAGAATGTACCCCATTGCTAGTCAAAAGCCACAACTGCTGTTTGCCTTTCGTCCATGTTAAAACAAAATGCTATCAAACCTTGCCAAATCTTTTCAAAACTTTTCAAACTTTCAGCAATGCTGAACAAGCTTTGACAAGATTTGACAACTTTTCTTGTGAAGTACTGAACTGAAAGAAAAATTTGATGGTGTACAACAGGCATTAGAAAGCAACTCCGTTTGAGAGTACCGTGTTCATGTGGATGTTACATTTTTGTATTAACTCTATTATTGTGCGATCTGTAGCAAGGTGTATAACTGTCAGTATATGGACCTAAGATTTGAATAGTTGAACCAGGCATTGAAATAAAAGCACACTCAAGACAATAATTCTCAACGGCAGCATTCGAAATTAGATCTTCCCAGTCTTGTCAATGGATGTGATTTCAAATATATGGTTTGCAGATAAAATGAATTGAAGTAGGAGACTACTTTATGGTTCAACTTACGCATTAACGTGGAAGGGATATATCCAGTTTCATTCTGTTAAGAAAATCTGGTTTGGTAAGGTGCAGGCTTCCTGTGCTCAGCGTTGTGGAAATGAATGCGTGATCAGTCGGCTGGCATTTGTGAATACTACATTGCAAGAGATCCATGTTAATGGGTTTATTACCTCAATAAGGAACCCGTTTTTTCAAGGCAATTCCTGTACTTTGGAGTCACTTTAAGATCTCTAGAGGCCGAGCGAGTTGGCAGCTGTGAGCTTGTATTCAGATAATTCTGGGTTCGAACCCTACTGCCAGCAGCCCTGCATGTGGATTTCCGTGGATTCCCATTTTCACACCAGGCAAATGTTGGGGCTATACCTTAATTAAGGCCACAGCCTCTTCCTTCCCACTCCTAGCCCTTTCCTGTCACTTCGTCGCCTTAAGACCGATCTGTGCCGGTGCGACGTAAAGACACTTATAAAAAAATAAAGAACTCTAGAGTTAAACAGAAGTTAAGTATTCGTTTGATATCGAGCTAACAATTATTATTTCCGGAGTAGTAAAGGGCTAGGACAACAAAGAAAGTAGTCGTGGCGTTCATTACGAAAATAGGAAATCACGGATAAGCACATTCAGGCTTAACTTACCGGCGGTGGGATTCGAACTCACCATCTCCAGAATGCAAGCTTGAAACTAAAAGACCGGGACGTTTAAAGCAAATAGGATTGATATTGTTAATCCACCAATCTGACAAAGATGTCGTCATGTGAAGATGTATACGGTATCAGAAGTTCGACTGGGCCTGAGTTTCCACGAAGTGGAGCAAAACCAAATACTTTAATACACCAATATCGGACAGCTTACGGTTTTCAGCGAGAAAGTCGATAGTGCTGCTACCTGCATGGCTTGGTGTGATGTACAATTGAGTAGCATATTGCCACTTGTATGATTCTTGGCGCACTGGCGCGTTTATCATTATTTATTAGCGTCTCTCACTAAATAATTTTAAATAGCAGTTTATTAATGCAAGGATTACGGCTGTCGTTATTTGTGCAGTTTATTATTGCAGCAATTACGGCACTGCAAACTGTTGGAAGTTAGATGGTTGACAAGCCAAATGAGCTTTATATACTGTATGCCAGGATTAGGTTAATAAATATTGCTATGTAATGATTTATTTTTTAAAGAAAAAATGACGTATGTATAAGAAAGAAGGTGGAAAAGTACGAGTAATAAGGGCAAAGAAAGTAATGCACTTGTATCATGCACTAAGTGACTTTGTACAAAATACATGGTGATTGTATTGTTAGAGGAAGTACAACCGGACAACCATCCTCTATTAACATTAATCAGAAAGAAAATGGAAGAGGTCCGATGCTGCGGAGAATGAAGGTATCAGCGAAACAGAGGGAAGGGCTACGAAGGGCGTGAAAAGGAAATACTCCCTAGGCCTCGCAAAACTAACACCGTCGGGGTAGGAAGAGAACAAAAATTAACCAAGAGAGTTCATATAAAAAATGAAACTGAAGAGCCTGACAAGATTAAGTGGAAACAATGTTAGACTCAGCTTGGTGAACCGTAGTCACCAATCCACGCTCCTAAGTTGAGAGTCCCTGGTCCCCATTTTAGTCGCCTTTTACGACAGGCTGGAGATGCCGTGGATGTTATTCTACTCCCCCCATTATCAGGGCGAGCATCCATCGTATCCAAGCCTGTCGTCTAAAAATGGACCAGAGACTCTCAACTTTTGAGCGTGGGTTGGCGACCACGGTTCCCTGTGCTGAATCTGACATTGCTTCAAATTCCATCACCTTTACTATCCGACCTTCCTTGGACAACTCTTATTAGAGGTAACATAAGATGATTGTTTAGTTATACTTCCTCTTAAAAGAGTAATCAGCACCACCACCACCACCCCCACCCCCTACCACGGATGTATTGTACCGCTCGCACCCATAGGGATTGTATGTAATAAATATATAAAGCATAATATAAAATATCAATGGCCACAAGTTATTTAAACACATAGTTCTTACAAATTCTTGCGTTGCTTTGGCCTTTCGTCACTCCTATTACTTAATTACAGCTTCTCATTTCCTCCCCACCCGGTGCTTTGTCTGAATTGTCAGCGTACTCACCCTCGTTTCAGGTGAAGTAGCGTAAAACAATTATTATTATTACTATTGGTGGTAGTAGTAGTATTACCGGGCGAGTTGGCCGTGCGGTTAGGGACGCGCAGCTGTGAGCTTGCATCCGGGAGATAGTGGGTTCGAACCCTACTGTCGGCAGCCCTGAAGGTGGTTTTCCGTGGTTTCTCATTTTCACACTAGGCAAATGTTGGGGCTGTACCATAATTAAGGCCACCGCCGCTTCCTTCCCACTCCTAGCCCTTTACTACCCCATCGTCGCCATAAGACCTATCTGTGTCGGTGCAACGTAAAGCAAGTTGTAAGTAGTAGTAGTAGTAGTAGTAGTTCGGTCTAGAAAGCCAAGAATAACGGCCGAGAGGATTCGTGGTGCTGACCCCACGACACCTCGTAATCTGCAGTCCTTCGGGCTGAGCAGCGGTCGCTTGGTAGGCCCAGGCCCTTCAAGGGCTGTAGTGCCATGGGGTTTTGGTTTAGTAGTAGTACTACTATTCATTTCAGAGGGCCGGATGAGTGGGGATTTATTTTAATCACGTCTCTTAATCCATGTGTTCGTATTAATACACGCGTCACACGACAAACCACCACAGAAACACGCAGTAATGAAAACATACTTCAACGTAGGTTTGACGACAGGAAAGGCACCCGGCGGTAAAATTAGGCTAATTTCATTCAAATTGCTGGTCCCAAGTAGCTGGGAAAGGCCAGAGACTAGGAGGATCCTCAAAAGAATTCGATTTTAATTTTTAAGACCTAGCGAAAGGCGCAACTAGTATAATGCTCATATGGAGGTTTATGAAGGAGGTATTCCATATTTTAAAATTTAATTCTTAATTGTTTAGATCTTTCAATTATTGTAACCAAAATATTTCCAATGAGTGGAGACGCATTTCTCAGAGAGAAAAAGAGACGTATGCAGTTCCTGGGCTTGTCACACCTGCACACTAGATGTCACCACGGCCGCTGTTCCCACTTCGCTCAATGCTGTTGAGATAGAGCTGTCCGATATTGGTGTAATAAAAGTATTTGGCAAGACTACCCCATGCTGACTGGCAGCGTTGAGAGTGGAGGATAGAAAACCTTCTGCCGATATGCGCACGTGATACGGCCTCAGCTACTGGTGCCAGTCTGGCGCTTGCGGTTACCAGTTCTTTACTTCTTTGTTCCTTTCCTCTTCAGCAGCTCCGGACTTTAATTGGTGGAATAATTTTGCCGTTTAATAAGTTATCGATGAAAAAATGAGAGAGGAAGTCCAAGAAGCCATTGATTTTTCTCCAGCAAGAATAAAAGGAAGCATCTGAAGCGAATTACTTTGAATATCTGGTATCCGAAGAAAATATAATACTGTCGGTAGTTTATGTATCTCTCCACTCACCACGGAAGCCAGCTATCCCAGCAGATTTATTGATACGTTAATAACCACCTTTTCGTGACAAAATTCCTTCACATCGGCGTCTCAAAAACGGACAGTAGTTGAAAGAACGTTAAGCACAGGACATTAATATGAAAAGAGCAGAAAAGCATTAAGTCAAAATTGCACACTTTTCTATTATTCAATATTCCGAGGTATTGAACCAAGGGCCTTCGAATGGCATAAGAAGGAATTAAGTCGGCCTTCTGTTTATGGCAGAAACCACTGCTATGTGTAACGCGATCGGAGGAGGAAAGCATTGTCACCGACTTGTTTCCTTTCTGCGCTGTACTTAAAACTTGTGCGTTATGTCTCCTAAAAGAAACAGACAAGACAGTCTTCATAAGAAAAGCGTCATAAAATATGTTATCCGAAAAGGTTTACCTTACATAAACTACAGTGGGAAGAACATTAACGAGAAGAAAACAGACGAAGATTGCAGATTAGTAAACACAGTGTATGTGCCCATAAGTAGCAGCAAGTGCTGGAGTAGTTGTTTCCTTATCATAACAGCTAGAAGGAGGTCTGCCTTGTATTTCTGGTTAGGTGACATAATTTTTGGCCAAGCAATCAGGTTTTGATAGGTTTTATGTAGATATCTTTTCGGTTGTGATATACACCCAGCTGTTTTTTTTCTCACTAATACCGTTGTCTACCAGCGAACTAGCCAGGAATAACATAGCTGGCCCTGTATTGGACTGTTACGTAGAACTGCTTGTTGTTTAAGTATGCGATCACGCAAGTAATCTCATTCAGATTACTTTTTATGTGTGTAGGTGCCGCAAGCGTTGTTTTGAATGGATTGGTGACAGTGATAAAGTAAACATTCTGGTCAAGTTCCATGATCTGCCAAGCAAAGATTCCCGAGATTAGTATTTACTAGGCCTTACTGAAGCAAGTGATGTCAAACAGCGCAGACTCAGAAAAGGAAACGCCGAAGAGAAGAAGCGTTCTTCAAGTTTTCAATATATTATGTCATGATCGGTTCAAGAAGGACATTGGTGTGTCAAAAAGCTTTCCGAAGTTTACATGCTATAGGTATGAAACGGTTATGTAACGTAACTCGTGCTCTGCTTCGTGGAGAAGTGCCGAAAGATAAGCGTGGAAAGAACCTTAAAGTTAACAAAACTTCTGAACAAGTTAATAAAGATATACATGATCACATGACAACGTTTCCTGTGAAATATTCCCACTATGCTGGGAAAGAAGTTCAATATGTGGGTGCTGGCCTCTGTGTGAAATTCCTGTATGAACTTTTCTGTGGCGCATACCCAGACACAACTGTTAAATATGATTATTATAGGAAATACTTCCGTGAAAACTTCGATTATAGGTTGGAAGATCCCAGACAGATGTTTGTTTCCTGTGAGAAGAACTCAGTTAAAATTTAAAGAGTCCTCACATCTCCGAAAATTTGAAGCTTGCTGCAAAGACTGAACTGGAAACCCATCTCCGCAGGAGTCATAAATTGTATAGGTCTTTACGAGAAGTGAAATCCTTATGCGAACATAGTGAGGCCACAGGCGCTATAGCATTTTATTTTATGAAAAATCTGCCTTTTGCCTAGGATTCCATTGCAAGAAATATTTTACATGCGTCAGTTGTAGGTTAATGTATTTAACGTACATGATCTGAAAACTGGACACACTCTAGTCTACGGGGAAAAGCGGGGATAATGAAGTGTGCTCCTTTTTGAACCACTACGTAACACATTATATTCTTCAAAGCGTGAAACACATTCACTTATTTTCAGACGGGTGTCCTGGCCAAAATAAAAACCATACCGTAGTCAGAATGTGTATGGGATTGACAGGCACAGGCAGATTTCAGTCAATCACTCATAGGTTTCCTGAACGTGAACATTCATATTTACTTTGCGACAGAAATTTTGGTGTATTCAAGAAGAAACTGAAAACCGTTGATATACTTTATACAACAAAAACTATGTATAGATAATAGGGAATAGTAGGAAAAATGTTGAAGTTCACATCGTGGAACATGATGAGGTGGTAAATTTTGATGCATAGTGGCCATTGCTGTTCAAGAATATTGTCATCTATAAGGAAAGTATGAAACTAATTAAGAACCAGAAACAACCATTTGCGCCCACTAAATTAAAGCAGTTCATATACGACAGCAAACAGACAGGAGTGATTCAAGTATAGACTCCCCAGTCACGCATACATTTAATCTGAGAAAACCCAAATTTTTAATCATCCCTGTAATGCCTTATGAGAGGGCATATAAGGACAAGGTGCCCATAAACTTAAAGAGGACATTGGAAAAAATACAGTATGTTCAGCACGAGGGACACGATTTCTACCAGAATATTTTGAACTGGCCAAATGCGGCAAATGCAAGTGAATCTTTGCAGTGTTTCATATCATGGGTGGTATTGTAAATTATATTTGTAATGTATTTACGTACGTTTTTATTAAAATACATTTTAATAAAACTATCATGTGAAATATTCATTACAGAAGAATATTAAACTGGCCACGGAGCTGAAAAGCATTGAGTCAAATTCTTTTCATTAATTCTGAAAATAGTTTGTTACTTTAAAATTAACCTTCCACTAACGCAAATATAACGAGAGTATCTGGTCTACAATGTATAATATCAACAATGCGTCTTTCTTACGTTCTCCCTGAGTAATTACATTTGCTCTCTCCTAAAAAGTAGTGAAAACTGACTTAATGCTTTTCAATTATTCAGTTACATTAACCCACCAATAAGGCTTATTTGAAAGAGAAGACAATTGTTAGGGAATCTGCCGCCTGGGTGACAGCCTAAATGAAGACCAATGGTGATTGATTGATTGATTGATTGATTGATTGATTGATTGATTGATTGATTGATTGATTGATTGATTGATTGATTGATTGATTGATTGATTGATTGATTGATTGATTGATTGATTGATTGATTGATTGATTGAAAAGAGCGCAGAGATAAAAGGCTTCTACAATCCAACACCTCAGCACTGCCAGTTGGAGTGGTTCACATAGTGAAGCACAGGCCTTCTGAGCCAGCAGGTTCGATCCCGACTCAGTCTACTGATATTTGAAGGTGCTTAAATACACCAGCCTCGTGTCAGTAGATTTATTGGCACGTAAAAGAACTTCTGCGGGAAAAAATACCGGCAACATGGCGTCTCCAATAACCGCAAAAGTACAGAGGTGTGACAATAAATAGACTCAAAGGAGAAGGTACAAAATATAAGAGCCTTAGTTTTACCTTTCGCCCTCAGTTGTCCTTCGAATTCGCATCATGGAAATTCCTATCGTTCAGTCAAATATTAATTCGACTAAATAAAATTTGTGAAATACGATATTACTCGTATTTTTTAAACTATTACGTTGATATACCATTCTAATTGGTCAGTTGACAATGCAAGTTTCAAATACTTCGTATCCCCCATGGCACCACAGCCCTGAAAGGCCTTGGCCTACCAAGCGACCGCAGCTCAGCCCGAAAGGCCTGCAGATTATGAGGCGTGTGTGGTCAGCACGACGGATCCTCTCGGCCGTTATGCTTGGGCTTCTAGACCGCGGCCGCTATCATTCCGTCAGATAGCTCCTCAGATCTAATCACGTAGGCTGAGTGGACCTGGAACCCGCCCTCAGAACCAGACCTGACCTGGCCGGGAATTAAAGCCGGGGCCTCCGAGTAAGAGGCACGCACGCTAACCCTACACAACGGGGCCGGCAAAAATTTGTATAATACAGTAAATATCATAAAACTCATGTAAAACGAACTATCACAGAACCACTTCATGTGATTCCATTTTATCAAATTATGCTCAAAAGAGAGGTTAAAATCGTCAGCAATGGATTTGAATACTGACATAAGAGTCTAAATTAGCTACAATGTAATTAATGATGTAGTTTAAAGAAAATATAGACTAACTTGTGTTCTATAATTTACTTTAAACAGACAACAATTCACTCGTGAAAGAGTATAATTTGCTTTAGGTCGCACCGACAGAGGTAAGTCTCATGGCGGCGATGCAATAGGAAAGGGCTAGGCGAGGTAAGGAAGCTGCTGTGGCTTTAACTAAGGTGCAGCCCCGGCATTTGCCTGGTGTGAAAACGGAAATCCACAAAGAACTATCTTCAGGGCTGCCACCCGAATGCAAGCTCACAGCTATAGTATCCAGACCATGCCGCTACTTGCTCGGTACTCGTGAAAGTGTTCTACTTCAGCACAAAGATATTTTTCACGGTTATTTTATGGTCACGGAATAAGAAGTAATGCCATAACCGAAATAATCAAAACCCGCCTAATAATTTTTACACCTCTGTAGTTAGTGGGGATTTACAATATTATTATTATTATTATTATTATTATTATTATTATTATTATTATTATTATTATTATTATTATTATTGAGAAACTCCTACAAATCTTTTCTAGGAAGTACGAACGCTTAACCCATTTCCCTTGTCCGTTGTGTAATCAGTTTTAAATTCGTGGTGGAGCCGGGAATCAAGCCCTGACCAAGCATGAGGAAGCTAATATCAAACCCCTAGACCACGGTGTTGGATAATTATGGACAACTAGAGGTACCACTGGATTCCTACTAAGACCACCACGGTTCGATTCCAAGACAATGCAAGGGGAATTTTGAAATCAAAATTCACGTCCCTGTAGTTCCGATTTCATGTAAACTTAGTAGTAGGCCTATGTTGCTATGATCATAGAATTTTCTATCCCATAAATATGCTAGCCAGCTTATATTTTAATAGCGGACCAGTGAGCTTATAGTATGAGTAAAGTAATTGTCGTATATTGTACGTTCTTGTACGTGTATTTGTTGGGATGTGGAAGTCAGCAGCCATGATATTGAAGGAAATAGGATCCTACCATTTGTCTAACTCGTTGTAGTGGGGGTAATGGTGAGAAAATCAATTCATGATGGCCACTGTCGAAACCGATCTGGACAGTGCAATGCCGTGCTGCCTGCCATTTACCTGAAGCAGAAGCTAGAAACCGCTGAAAATCTCTCCTTAGATAGCCAAAGTTATTTCTCTTCTGAGTTGTGTTATTAGTCTAGTTCCTCAAACCAGACATGAATTCGTGCAGAGCTGGGAATCGAACCCGCATTAACCGAAGGAGACTAACCAGTCTCTAGACAGCAGTGTCGGACAGCGGTTAACTCGGGAGGCTTCTGCCCATGCGGTAGACTTTTCCCGACAAAAATTATTTTAAGAGAATGACCGACGTGATCCATCCGAAGAGAAATGCCCTTCATCAAGATCTCTGCAGTGAAATGAATTATGAATAAATCCACCGAGTGAGTTGGATGAGCGATTCGAGCTGCGTAACAGCAAGTTTATATTCGGGATATAATGGTTTCGAACTCCGTCATCAGGAACTCTGAAAATGATTTTCACCGAGCAAGTGGCTGCGCGGTTTGGGTCACGTAGCTATCAGCTTGCATTTGGGAGATAGCGGGATCGATTCCCACAGTTGGCAGCCCTGAATATGGTTTTCCGTAGTCTCCCATTTTCACACCAGGCAAATGCTGGGGGGCTGTACCTTAATTAAGGCCATGGATTACCCTTCCCACTCCCAGCACTTTCCTATCCGATCGTCGCCGTAAGACCTATCTGTGTTAAAGCAAATTGTAAAAAAGGAAATGATTGTTTCCGTGGCTGGCCCAGTCGTACGAGTGTCTAATTATTGGCAGGAAGTACAGTAGCTGGGGAGTTACGTAACTTTCTTCTTTAGCATGCCATTCCTCTGTTTCATAAATTTTCCGATACTACTGGTACGTAACACGCTGGTTCATCATAGCATTCGAGCTACTCTATCCCTGCTCTGAGGCACTGACTGGAATGAGAAGTGTGCATATTTAACGGAATAATGGCAGAGAAGTGTTCACGGCTGTCTGCGGCCTGGTCATTCCAGCTCTGGAACTTTGGACCGTTGGATCAGCACCGTAGTACTGTTCGTTAAAAGTGAGAAAATGTGCAGTTTTTCATTTGATCGAGTATTTTATATGATAACATTGATTTTGATCGCTACATTCTTACTGGCGTTTTTGTAATGACCTATATTGACTTCAGATAGGAAAACCACGAAGTCAGTCTTTCTGAGAATCCCGTAGCGAAACACGGGTACATCAGCTAGTGACAAATAAACTGAATCAGGCGGAGTGGCCCAGACGGTTGAGGCCCTGGCTTTCTGAGCTCAAGTTCGCAGGTTCGATCCTGGCTTAGTCCGGTGGTATTTAAAGTTGCTCAAATACGACAGCTCAGTCTCGGTAGATTTACCGGCACACAAAAGAACTCCCGCTGGAAAAATTGACCTCGGCGTTACTGGAAATCGGAAAACGGGACGTAAAACCAATACATTGTTATTATCAAATGAATCACTGAGGTAGGCATATTATCCTTTTTTTTACAAGTTTTTTGCGTCGCACCAACACAGATAGGTCTTATGGCGACGATGGGACAGTATGGGGCTAGGAAGAGTGGGAAGGAAGTGGCCGTGGCCTTAATTAAGGTACAGCCCCAGCATTTGCCTGGTGTGAAAATGGGAAACCAAGGGCTGCCGACAGTAGGGTTCGAACCCACTATCTCCCGAATACTGGATACTGGTCACATTTAAATGACCGCAGCTATCGAGCTCGGTAGGCATATTTTCATCATTATGTTTCAGAACAACACATTTCAGAATCCTCCATGCATCTATTCTTTTTTCTTTCACACAGTGTATATTGCACTGAAAAGAAATAAGATGAAATGGAATAAATGCAAATTTTAGTAACTGAAATATCTATTCTGGAGGAGAACGTGTCTAAATTGTGACGGTCAAGACGGATTTATTAGAAGGGGGCGTGATAGCCGAATGCATCGCCATGGCTTCCCATCAAGAGGGTCGATGTTGGAATACCGGCCGTTTGGTGTGAAATTTCCTTTAAAAAAGTTCCTGTGGTTTGGATTTCACGTAAGACTAGAGACCCGCGGCTATGATAACAGTCACGTAGAACTACAAGCTTGCTTGCTTCGGATTTATAAGGTCTTCCACACCACAGTGCTGGGGACCTGGCGCTAAGTGATATATAACCATAACTAGGGACATCAGACATTACGATCATCCTACAGTCGCGAGTGAAGACTCGCTCGAGAAAGAACAAAGAAAGGAATCAAAACACGACATGAGAAGAGTCATGAGTCCATGGTAATTACAGTTCACTCTTTTACTGCTCACCGGAACACTGAGCAAGGACGCGACTTAGTTCCAGTACACCTCGTGACCCATGACCTGGCGTTAGTTAGTCCTGTTGACCGACTTCCTGTTGTAGTGCGAGAAACCGTTCACATGTTGTCTACTTCCTCTCACAGGAGTTACACCAACGTAGAATTTATATGGCCTAGAATGTTTTCCTAACTACTTCTTTAGTTGGAAGGACATATTAAAGACTGTATTCATAGCTTCGTTGGCAATCTACGCTAAAGTAAACAGTAGCGAATCTCGGCCCAGTCGGCAGTCATTTAAAACTGCCAAGACTCATGCAAGAAGACTAAGTATCACGGCAAAAAACTCAATTTTACAACAAAATTCCAGCACTTAGGACTCTCTTAAGTTGAAGCAATCCTATAGCATTATGTGGCCTCCAGCTTCCATGCAACATGAACCACAGACTTGAGAAGCCATGAAGGTGTCCGGACATTTGCGGTCTTCACAAAATCAGGGACATTTGCGGTCACTGCAGTAGGGGGTGGGCCTCATTAGCTTAATCTCGGGGTATCCCCGCTAACCTGCCTGAGCTACTGCTCGCTCCTTGCAGATCAACCTTTTTCTATCTCGGGCATTAATTAGAGACAAACACAATTCTATATCGAAAATTCCTGGTGTAAGTATATACTGTTGGGTACTGTAATGGATTTGACATTCACTAATAAGGCAACTGTACAGAAAATATAGGGAAGGTCAACATGAAATCGTCACCTGGGTGTGTCTGAAGGTGAACAAGTCATGTCATGTTTTTGGCAACATACAATTCTGTGGATGATAAATAAATATATTATATTATATTATATTATATTATATTATATTATATTATATTATATTATATTATATTATATTATATTATATTATATTATATTATATTATATTATATTATATTATATTATATTTCCTATCCGGCCTCTCTTGGTCAACTCTTGTTCTCTTCCAACCCCGACGGTACGAAGTTTGCCAAGCCCAGACAGTCTTAAATTTTCATGTCCTTCGTGGCCTTTACCTTCTTTTTCCCTAAAAGAGTATCGGACCTATTTGACTTTTTTCTGGTTAGTTTTAAGGGAGGATGGTGTCACAGCTCTACTTTCTCACAAAAGCAGTAATCACCACCATCACGAAAAGGTCCCGTCACTACCACGATATAAACAATCACGCAGATGTACAACCTCGTATATTTGATATTTAAACTCTAATACACCAAGAAGTGAATTTTTACATACAAACATCAGAGATTAATTCAAAAAATAGGTTTCCTGTTTATTTATCGTGGAATAATTAAAGGTAGCCAAGGTAAAAGACACTGTTTTATTCTACACCAGTCCTTCATTTTTAGGAAAACAAAAGTTAATCCATCGTTAATTTATTTATTTATTTATTTACTTATTTATGTATGTATTTATTTATTTCTGGTAGTCTAATGTCACGCTAACATATTTTTCCGGAGAAAATGGGATGGGAAAGAATTAGACTCAGTGGATCACGCGGTTGAGGTGATGGCCTTCTGGCCCTAACTTGGCAGGTTCGATCCTGCCAACCCATGCTCCCAAGTTGTGAGCTTCCGGGGCCCCATTTAGTCGCGTCTTACGACAGGCAGGGGATACTATGGATGTATTCTTCGTCTGCGTCTCCGACCCACAGGGGGGGAACAACCTCCAAATTCGAGTACATACAATAATTTGGTCGACAGTAAATTGTATGTTTGAAAATGCTGTTTCCCATCACACTTTATCCAGGCTTTAGACTGGCATAAATATTGCATTAAAATATTTTTGGCGTGTTTAAAATCAGCTGAAACTAAGCTTCGTCAATTATTTTTGTCGTCTTTAGGTAAGCGTCGTTATAATTTTGTTCCTTTGTACATACCTATTTACATTAGGAATACCTGAAGTAGCAAGAAGATAACGCTAGTTTTTCTATGTAAGAAATTGCCTTTAAGCAGGACCTCATGTCCCTGGTTTCTCCATATTTCTTAAGGGTTCTTCCAGTCCTGTCATTTTTTTCACATGTTTCGTCTTCCTCCTCTTACCTTCAAGACTGAGCTCCAGTTTCCGGTACATGCAGTTCGTCGCTTCTGCTTCCTTCTTTAAACAAACCACCAAGTCGTCGAACCGAGGATGTGGATTTCCAACAAAAGAGTTGATCTTGTGATGCCATCCCTCTACAGCATTTGTTGTTCAATGTCGCTTTTCGTAACAGCTCCACATAGTGATTGGTACCTCGCTGTTTTCAAACCATACGTCTACAAAATAGTCGAAGAAGCCAGTACGTTTTTCTGTAGAAGAAGCCTGAGAATGTATCACCAGCCATCCTTCACTGACGTCATTTGGCTCCAGAGCAGCGCACATTCGGATTTGGAGATGTATATCTTCGTTCTCCATGTGGTAGCTCGTTAGGCCATGTTCCTGTACTTTTCTCCACAGACATTGCTTCATGTGAAAAAGCAGCCATTTAACTCTGCTGACGGAAATACTTCTCGTAGGGCTGATATCGTAGCTGCTTCGAAGTCAACAGTAATTTTCTTAGGATTCCATTGGGGAACAGTTTCCAAGATAAGGTGAACGAAACGAATGTAAGTTTCTTTCTTTTTGTTAGGCAGGAACGCAAAGACGACTGGATAAACATTGCTTTCATCACTCCGGCCTCCAAGGTCTGGGTAAATGGTGTATATAGGGGCGAACTGTTTGCTGATACTCTTGAACGTGTCATCCGTAAAAAAATAGCGCACAATGCCTAAGACTTTCTCTACCTCTTTCGCCACTGAAAATTATAATTCTTACGGGCTGCCAAAATTCATCCTTAACGCCACTTCATTTAGAATTATCTGAGCACTTGTTTTTGGCTCTACTTGAAGCCCGCGTGCATGATTTCGTTGCCGACGCACTGTTCTTTTTAAAGTTTCCTGAGCTGGCATATCAGTGACAAAGTCGTAGCCCCTGTTATGCAGATCACCCAACTCCTGCACGTAAATCTGTGATAATGGAGTCACTTCTTCTCTTGCTCTCTTCTTTCCCTCTTGAATCTGCTTTTTCACTGTGAAGGCCACTTCTTCAGGAGGTCCACGCTGATGAACGACGGTGTGAAGTATTTATTCGCCTCTTGTCCTCAGCCGCCCTTTACAATTGTTCTTCTCCTTCAGACACACCCATGTGACGATACCAGTTCCCTATACGTTCTGTACATATAACATTTGTAAAGTGCACAACGATTTCCCTGATTAGTAACTGTCAACTCCATTACAGCACACAATAGTAAATACAGTACTCACACCAGGATGTTTCTGTATAGAGTGGTGTCTGTGGCTGAAGGTATCAATCTCTAAATAATACCCGCGGTAGAAAAAATGTTGATCTGCAAGGACCGAGCAATTGCTCAGGCAGGTAAGCGGGGATACCCCGAGATTAACCTAATAAGGGCCAACCCCTGCTGCAGTGACTGCAAATGTCCTGTGACAACAGGGGAATTTCTGTGAGTGGGCACAAGTTTATCTCAGTGACCGCAAATGTCCGTGACCGCAATTGACCGGCAACCGCCATGAAACCCTCTGGAGTGGAGCGAGGTAAAGGCTTCTACTATTCGTAACCTTGTTGCTATACAGGATAAACTGGTTAGCTCTATACCCTGTACACTAAATGATATTGTTGGGAGATCAGAAGAATGCACATGCCCGGTGAGGCACGGGGCGAAGGGGTTTTAACCAGCAGAGCCCGTGACGCAATGGTTACCATAGTAACTCCGCTACTACCCAGGCGACTTTATATTATCTTCTACTAGTAGCTCTTCGCTCTTGTCAGTTGTAATTCAGCAAACTGCAAAGTGTGAGTCAATGTTTTCGTGTAGCAGATAAGAGCAGATAAGAGCCGATCTGTCTGGGCAGAGCAGGAAGTTCGTGTTTGCAGACCACATTCCTCATTCGTGCATTCTTCTCATCTCCACACAGTACACAGTGGTTAGTTCTATACCCTGTACAATAAATGATACACAGTGGTTAGCTCATACCCTGTACACTAAATGATACTCAGTGGTTCGTTCTATACCCTGTACACTAAATGATACACAGTGGTTAGCCCTATACCCTGTACAATAAATGATACACAGTGGTTAGTTCTATACCCTGTGCACTATATGATACACAGTGGTTAGCTCTATACCCTGTACACTAAATGATACTCAGTGGTTAGCTCTATACCCTGTACACTGAATGATACACAGTGGTTAGTTCTATACCCTGTACGCTAAATGATACACGGTGGTTAGCTGTATATGATATAGATGTTGATTCTCATAGGGAACCTGAAACATTTGTTCCGAATGAGTAAATTTATAATACCAATATAAATGGTCCGTTATTGGACATTATAAATTTTCCAGCTAACTCATTCCTGGTTGCCAGCGTTTCGCCCCCGTGTGCTAGGCTGGGCTCCTCAGTTGGTACCTAGCACACCTACCAAGACGCATGGCTAGTGCATACCGTGAAGGTCACTGCATAGGCTAATTGTAGCCACCGGCAGTGCCAATGCACTATGGCAGACTTTGTCTCATTACCAAAGATTGATGCCTGCTTGGGCATCAGATGATAGAGATGTTGATTCTCATAGGGAACCTGAAACATTTGTTCCGAATGAGTAAATTTATAATTCCAATATAAATGGTCCGTTACTGGACATTATAAATTTTTCAGCTAACTCATTCCTATTTGCCAGCGTTTTGCCCCCGTGTGCTAGGCTGGGCTCATCAGTTGGTACCTAGTATACCTACCAAGACGCATGGCTAGTGCATACCGTGAAGGCCACTGCATAGGCTAATTGTAGCCACCGGCAGTGCCAATGCACTATGACAGACTTTGTCTCATTACCAAAGATTGATGCCTACTTGGTATTATAAATTTATTATAATTGTTATTTTATTATAAATTTACTCATTCGGAACAAATGTTTCAGGTTCCCTATGGGAATCAACATCTATATCATCTGATGGCCAAATACTCTTGCAAAATATTCACCGCTCAAAATTGGCTTAGATAATCAGCTCATTAGTCTATGAAAACCTTTATTGCACACACATTTATGTATCACTTTAAACACTTTATATTTTCCTTTAGTCTTTGAAGTCTCTTAAACTAGTAGACAGTTAGATCGGATATTGAAAGCTTCTTTCTTCTTGCTTCTCTCTTGATTCCCTCCCTGTAGAACTCCTTTGGAGTTCAGGACTCGAACACGGAACTCTTTCTATAGTTGACGCGGACTGAGGCAACGTCCCATTAAACACTCAGTGAGCTTTCTACGTACTGTTTTAGTGCTTTACCCTGTGGGACATGGATAACCAATTCTACTGATCGGAAAGCCCAACTGCTGCTTTTTCTGACTGGACTCTCTAACTGATCGTCCTAACTCCTCTGACTGCTCCCGAGTCACCGCTCTGTTCCTCACTGCTTCCTGCCGAGTGACCCCGAGTCCTGAACCTGAACCTCGCATTGCGATTGCTGCCGCTCTTCGAGCGGGTTCTTTCGTGATCCCCGATCTAATTGGTCCTTTATTCCTTTATCTCAATTTGATGTGAGGCCCTGAGGGCGTAGACTTTTGGTTTTGTTGGTAAAATTCCAGTATTTCGAAGGATAGGAGAGGCGAAATGGATCGATTGAAATGTGGTGGTGGCTTTGTTTTGAGACTTCGGTAAAGAGGTTGTCAGTATTTAGGGAGGTGTTCGTGATGTGGTGTGGGATGCGACGGGGGTGTTGGGGCATGTAGTATTGCTGGGTGGGGGGATACTTGGTTTATGTGATATTGGTTAGTAGGAGAAGGAGATGTCTGAGAAGTTGTGTGTTGAGGTTGGGTTGTGATGTGCGGCTGTGGTTGTTTACAGGATAAAGGTTTATGTTGAGATCCAGGAGTGAGGGTATATTTGAAATGTGGTGGTGGCCTTGATTTGAGACTTTGGTAGAGAGGTTTGTTGGTTGTGGTTGTCGGAGATGTTTTCTGGCTATGTGGTGGGCTTTAATAGCTTTTGTGAAGAAAGGACAGCCTGGGTAAGAGGCGGCATGCTTGCCGCTGCAACTTGCACATTTGGGCTGGTCTCGGGGACCTGGGCAGATTGAGTGGTGGTGATGGTCACCACAACGGTTACAAAGGGTTTGGGTTTTGCAGCTTGCAGCTGAATGGTTCAGCTGTAAACGGTTGATACACATAATGAGTAGTAATGAAATGTCGTATGGCTTTTAGTGTCGGGATATCCCAGAACGTGTTCGGCTCGCCAGGTGCAGGTCTTTCTATTTGACTGCCGTAGGCGACCTGCGCGTCATGATGAGGATGAAATGATGATGAAGAGAACACATACATCCAGCCCCCGTGCCATTGGAGTTAACCAATTAAGGTTAAAATCCCCGACCCGGCCGGGAATCGAACCCGGGGCCCTCTGAACCGAAGGCCAGTACGCTGACCGTTCAGCCAACGAGTCGGACATAATGAGTAGTGAGAGAGGTTGAGGCTTCTTTGGTGCGGTGCGGGTTCGGGTCTTGGTTGCCGGAGGTCATGGAGACGTATTAGGAGTATGAGAATTACCTGGAAGTTCTGTGGGTTCAGTTGGTGGATCAGTTTGGATTTCTTTTTCTGTAGTTTGAGGTATGGTTTGGAAACAAGGATCAGTTTGGATTTCTTGTTCAGTTGTTTGAGATGTGGTTCGGGAGCCGCATTCACTGTATGTGGGCCCTTCCTCCGTTGTTTCTTCTTCTTCTATATCTGTGTATTCCGAGTCGTCTTCTTCTCCCACTTCAAGGAAATCTCCTGGCTTGCGGACTGGGTATGTGTCCGATGGATGGAATGTTACTGGTGCAGGGATGTCGTCGAGTGCCGATAAGCGGTCTGCAATATATTCGGAGCGGTGGTCGTTGAGTGCAGTTATTAGCAGTAGGTTATTATGAGTTACTTCTATTAGAGCGATGTGCGTTTGAACAAGATCTTAAATAGCACTGAGGATGATGTACCGATTTAGTGGTGCGGGTCCTCCGATACTGAGGGGGATGATAAATACTTTGGATTTTGGCGAGAATGGGAATGGAGAGTTATTCCTGATATATGTATATGGATATTCGAAATTGTGGTCTTCAATTCTGGGATTACATTTTGAAGTGGTGTCAGACTTGCTAGAAGGCACTGGCGACGGGGTTTTGCTTGAATTTAGATGGCCAGTGGTTGGGGGAGGGGATACCTGGGTTACTTTCTTGGAAGCAGTGTTACTGCGTGTTTGGTAGCTTCTGGTTGTCGGGGGTACAGGGGCCTGGCTACTCGATTCACCGGGCTTGTTCCGCGATCCTGATTTTTGGGGCATAGTGGGATTTCTCCTCGGTTGAGGTTGACTGGGTGTGGTTAGGAATAGGTGCGGATGAATACTGGAGGTCAAACGCACAGGCGGACGGGGCTATTAGTTTTCAACTTGTTGCCGGAGTCGTGTCAGGCTAGATTTTTGAGTGGATTACGCCACATGCAAGGCACGATCTCAGGACACCAAGCTGGCTGACAATTGCTCTGGGGCTACACATGGTGGTAGCGCTGGTCTTCTTGGCTAGCGTCAACTTCGCTGTAGGGACTGGCAAGGAGCGCGACTCTCTGTTACCATTGCTTACCCCCCATTCCAGCGTTTCCCGAAATAGGGAATTAGCTGAGGGAGGGGGTTCATATTCGTTCACGGTGCGTCTGAGCGCTCCTCTAGCGAAGTTAGAAGTTAGGTAAATTACATCTGCTGCCATTGTCATTGTTGAGAATGTGACCAGCACCATTGTCGCGCGTAGGCAAGTGTGGGGGATTTCTGGCCATACGAATGGCATACTTCCGTGCATTATTGACCTTATTATAGAGGTGAAAACTGGACGGTCAATCTCATTCCTATCGTTTATTTCAAATGTGTTTAAATTTTTATTTATATGCCAGGAGAAGGTACTGTAATCTAAGAACGTTCTCCGAAGGGAAAGATGGCTCTTGAAAACGAACCCAGGAAAGATTAAAAATGATCGGTTTATGATCAGAATAAGTACATCGAAAAATCTACAGCCTGTTTCCAGTCATTCGACAGGGTCAGGAATGGAATGAATAAAGCCCCCATCTAGCGGCGACAATAGGAATTGTGCCGGCAGCCGAAACCTGTCGCACTCCTCTGGGGCAATGATTAATGGATGACAAATGAAATGAAATTATATTGGACAGTGTTGCTGGAATTAATGATGACAGGGAAAACCGGAGTGTCCGGAGAAAACCCTGTCCCACCTCCGTTTTCTCCAGCACGAATGTCACATGGAGAGACCGGGATTTGAACCACGGAACCCAGCTGTGAGAGACCGCCGCGCTGCCGCCTGAGCAACAGAGGCTCCTTATAAATACATTATGAACAGTAAAATCAATTGGTCTCAACTCCTTTTACACCCCACCGCCGTTAAGTTTATTTACCTCCCCCCCCCCCAAAAAAAAATTAAAGAAGGCGTGTTTCTTTAGGTTTAAAGGAGATTCCAAACACCATTGTTTACGTCTATTACCTTCAGTTTTCACATTAAAATAATTCACTTTTTTCCCTTTCACACTCCTCCCCCTCCCCCCTCAAGTGAATTTTCCGGCATAAAATACTTGTTTTTTTAATAGTAAAGAATCTTCTAAATACCAATTATCATGACTGTAACTTCTTCAGTTTTTGATTTATGTGTCCTCATGAAAGGAATTCAACTCCTTTTCACTCACGCCTCCCAAGATGATTCCCCCCCCCCCTCCACAAAACGGGCTTTTCTTTGTCTTTAAAGGAGATCCAAATACCAATTTTCACGTCTGTAGGCCCTAACAACTTTAGCTTTTATTAGATGTAAGTATTCTCATACAATTAAGTCAATTAATTTTTCAATTCTTTCACCTCCCCCCTCCCCATTTATTGGATTTTCCGAGAATTCGTGCTTGTTTACTTTCAAAGCAGATTCCAAATATCAAATTTCACGTCTGTAATATCTTCATTTTTGAGATAACAGTAACCTAATTAAAATAATTCAACACCATTTTCAGTCAATTTAACCCCCTCCCCTCCACCCGAGTGCTATATCCGAAAACTAAAAATAGACGTTTCCTTATTTTTATAGAAATAAAAATACCATTTTTCACTTCTGTCACATGTTAAGTTTCTTGAGATATACCGTATAAATTGTCATTTTAAAATTTAACCCCCTTTTTAGTTTCCCTGGAGAGGAGTTTCCAAAAATAAATCGCCTATGTTTCTTTACATTTACAGGAGATTCCAAATATCACTTTTTTACGTCTGTAACATTCTACTTTTCTCAGATATTCTGTAGATACAGTCTTTCAAAAAATTCACCCAAATATGTCACTCCTGTTTAACCGCCATTAATTGGATTTTCCAAAAACAAAAAATACGTGTTTCTTTTTTTTTAAAGGAGATCCCATATACAAACTTTCAGTTCTGTAATATCTTCAGTTTCTGAGATATATGTATCCTCATTAAAGGCATTCAACCCATTATTCACCCTTTTACACCCCTCCTATTGGGATTTTCCGAAAACAAAAAAATACGTGTTTCTTTATTTTTAAAGGAGATTCAAAATACCAATTTTCACATCTGTACACGTTTAAAATTTTAGGGTGTAGATACACTCATTTTAAAAATTTACTCCCCTTTTCACCCCCCATTATTTGGATTTTCCAAAAACGAAAAATACCTGTTTCTTTATTCTTTCAAAGTAGATCCCAAATACCAATTTTCAGGTCTGTAATACCTCAGGTTCTGAAATATAATTAGCCTCATTAAAGGCATTCAACACATTTTCACCTTTTATCACCCTTCCTATTGGGATTTTCCGAAAACAAAAATATACGTGATCCTTTATTTTTAAAAGAGATCAAAAGTACCAATTTTTAGGTCTGTAATATCTACAGTTTCTGAGATATAAGTACCGGTATCCTGATTAAAAGCATTCAACCCCTTTTTCACCCTTTTAAACCCGTCCTATTGGAATTTTCTGAAAACAAAAAATACATGTTTCTTTATTTTTAATGATGATTCTAAATACCAATTTTTACATCTGTAAACTTTCAAAGTTTTGAGATATAGATACACTCATTTGAAAAATTCACCCCCTTTTCACCCCCCGATTAATTGGATTTTCCAAAAACAAAAAATACGTGTTTCTTTATTTTTAAAGGAGATCAAAAACACCAATTTTCAGGTTTATAATATCTTCAGTTTCTGAGATATAAGTATCCACATTAAATGCATCCAACCCCTTTTTCACCCATTTCCACCCCTCCTATTGGGATTTGCCGAAAACAAATAATACGCGTTTGTTTATTCTTAATGAAGATTTTAAATACCAATTTTTACATGTGTAAACTTTCAAAGTTTTGAGATATAGAAACACTCATTTTAAAAATTCACCCCCCTTTCCCCCTCCCATTAATTGGATTTTCCAAAAGCAAAAAATACGTGTTTCTTTATTTTTAAAAGAGATCAAAGACCCATTTTCAGGTCTGTAATATCTACAGTTTCTGAGATATAAGTACCGGTATCCTGATTAAAGGCATTCAACCCCTTTTTCATCCTTTTTCACCCGTCCTATTGGGATTTTCTGAAAACCAAAAAATACGTGTTTCCTTATTTTCAAAGAAGACTTTAAATACCAATTTTTACACTTGTAAACTTTTAATGTTTTAAGATATAGATACACTCATTTTAAAATTTCACCCCCCTTTTCACCCACTTAGCAACGGAATATCCAAAAATCCTCTCTTAGCGAGCACCTACATCTTAATATGAATGTATCCCCAAAATTTCATTTCATTATGCCCAGTAGTTTTGGTTAGGCGATGATGAATCAGTCAGTCAGTCAGTCAGTCAGTCAGTCAGTCAGTCAGGACAAGCTATTTTATATATATACTGTAGATATTGTGTATAGGTGACAGTCTCATGCTTGTACAGCTTGTTTGCGTTCAGTCAGTCAAAATGATGTATTTAATGGAGACGGAAACTATTCGAGCAGTCACATTGCTGCAAGAAGGCAGGACTATCCGTGCAATGCCTGAAATGTGGCTAAACCTGTAGCTGGTAGGGCTACGAAGCGATTTAGGGAAACAAACATTGTCCACTAGGAGTCCAGGTCAGAAAAGAAAGCGGAAACTTCACTCACGGAAGACCTATACGTAGTCAAGTGCGGGACCACCGAAATAAACTGAGAGCAGCAACCTGTGCAAATGTCAGAGACCAAATTGTTTGCAACAAACTTAGAGAAACAGACTTTAGGTCCCGAAGGTCTCATGAAAGTCTGCGACTAATGCCTCGTCACAAGACAACTCGACAGAGATCAGCGCAGACACATCGGAACCGGCAGCTCCGACAATGGTGTAATGTGCTGTTCACAAAAGAATCGAACTTTCACCTAATGCATAGCGATGGACGTTTCCGAGTATCGTCGCCATGGAGAGACGTGTACAGTCGCAGCAGTCTGGGAAATAGACACGTTTGATGTTGGGTCTGTCATGATATGAGGTGACATCAGCTACGATGGCCGAACGGACCTTGTGGTGGTCAGACACGAACTTAACGGCTGCCAGTTATATAGAGAAGATTATACTCTATTATTTCATGCCCATTAAAGTGGGGATGGAACCCTACTTTTTACTGCAGCAAGTTAGGGCAAGGGTGCATACAGCAGCGACCATCAGGGTGAATTGGCCCGCTATGAGTCCGAACATCAGTTCCATTGAGCACTTATGAGATGAGGTGAACCTACAATTCCTACGTCATCCTAAAGCCCCTCAGACACTTCAAGAAATCGCTGATATTCTGATCGACGAACAGGAAAATATTCCACAAGTGAGGGTGCGTCGATTGATCAGAAATTTGCCTGGGATGTGTTAGACATCCATTTGAGCACACGAGACCATATTGAAGGTTTGTTAATGTGGAAATGTAGCATTAATATATGGTAATTTTAGTTTGTTTTAGGATATAGATTTTAACTTCTGCTTGCAGTAACGATGAGTCAATACGACTTAAACAATATGTGTACTCCTGATCGAAACAGGTTTGAATTGTTTGGTATCACATAATAATCACTGTAATCACAACACGTGCAACAATATTTGTGTTTCAAATCTTGCTTCTCAAATTGCTTTTAGTAGGGTATTTGGTCTTGATTCCCCTTATTCCCTGTGATTACAATTAGCGGCCTTTCTCGTACAATCTGTATGCAGGAATGGTTAAACGATGACACGCTAAGGAATGTGAAGTTTACCTTATACAGTGTGATTGTCAGACACTCGATGTGTAGTGAAATGAACGGCTTGACAAGCGAAATTTGGCCAGGATCTCGATCAGAGAATATTAAACAAGTGTGCATTCCTCATTCACCTACAGTTCGATACCGGTACTTCACAAACCAGACGTGCAAGTTGTGCAGCGACCTGAGTGAAGATTTATAATTTGCAGTCGTTACGTGTAGGACTTAACAATTGCCGGTATACGGCTTCCGTGAACATAGAAGAAGAAGAAGCAGGCAGGGATAAAATAGCTTATTATTTATTGGAAGTGGCTTTAGGTCACACTAAATCAGGTTTTCGGTGACAATAAATTAGAAAAGAAGTAGGATTTCGAAGGACGCGGCTGTATCTTCAATTAAGATACAGCCTTGTGGTGCGAAAATTCGAAGCCACGGAAATGCATCTTCAGCTGTGTGACGGTGGGGCTCAAATCCACCATCTTCTGAATGGACGCCTACGGCTACACGGCCCGTACCATATACATGGCCAAGGCGAAATATCACTTAAAGATCCTCCAAGAATTATGTGCCGGTTTCATCATAAATATGGTTGATTTAAGACCGCAAGTCTTGCGCGATTTTTCCCGTAATTGATTGATTTTGAGATTAACTCTCATTTCTGCGACAAAAAAGAAAAATGAGCTTCTTAGATTTTCTATTCGGGAAGTATATTAATTTTTAAAATGTTAGCTACATGGTAGTCTGGATTGGCGCTTCTCTCTTACGTGGCATATGTGTCCATTTCCTATTCTTTCCGCAGGTATGGTCTTATATTTATGCCTGCTTACCAGTTTCAAAAGCGGATTGACAAAGATTTTTTAAAAACTATAGTCCTGTATCCTCAGCTATGAGAAGAGTATCCGAAATATGTCACTTCATGTATGCTAATAACTGTTTTTGTATACAGTTTTGTTATCAAACATGCTGTTCTTGTACAAGACTGAACTAAGTAAAATGACGAGGCTAATTTACTTGCAGTAAAACTGAGATTTCGTTTGCCATTTATGTTACTCCATTGCTAACTGAAGCTTGTATATGGTATTAGATGGTGCCACGTTTAGAGAATAATAAAGTCACGCAATTTTCATGAAATTACTAGCATATTTGAACCACAAATGCGACTGTTTTTCATGAAAAAGCATTCGGATATTTTGAAGTAGCATTTTGGTCGTCTTAGCATCATTATTAATGAATTCATATGCTATTAAACCGGTTAGAATATGCAGGAAATTGGCTCCGTTCCATCAAAGTATTTAATAACTTATAATAAGTTTCCTTATTTAAGAACAAATTGGAGGCTTGAGCTATTTAAAGCTGTCTGCTTTGGAGTATGGAAATCACCTTGTTCCTTATATCACATGACGTGCATGTACTGAAACCGGAGGCTATGATTAAAAAATATGTATTGAAAACAGACTGGAAGATCACTCACTAGTAAGGTGAAATATATGGAGGTATAAATCTAAAATGCAGAGAAATCACCTGAAAACTCTAAGGTCTTCAGTCGGAACTTAATTTGTTATTTTCAGAAGAGTATTAATAATGTTAAAACTAAATATACAACTTTTAATCCATGAGATATTTGACTTGAAGGACGTCCTAACTCAAGGGAACTGAATTTTTTCAGGAGACACATAAAGCTTAATTATTCGTAAAGAAATTGGTATAAGACGCTTATGTTTCACTGTGAAAGAAGTATGTTGGCCGATAGTAATTTACTGCAAAACGCATTTGAATACTTAATCATTTTATTTTATTTTATTTTATTTTCCTTGTTTTCCTTCGCTATTAAAGCTTACCTTACCGAGCTCGATAGCTGCAGTCGCTTAAGTGCGGCCAGTATCCAGTAATCGGGAGATAGTGGGTTCGAGCCCCACTGTCGGCAGCCCTGAAGATGGTTTTCCGTGGTTTCCCATCTTCACACCAGGCAAATGCCGGGGCTGTACCTTGAATAAGGCCACGGCCGCTTCCTTCCACTTCCTAGGCCTTTCCTATCCCATCGTCGCCAAAGACCTATCTGTGTCGCTGCGACGTAAAACAAATAGCTAAAAAAAAAAAAAATCGTCCCTTACACCAATCCATGATTAATAAATACACGAAACGGATCCAATTTTCCGTAAGTACGGATTAATTAAAAAACTAATGTACAAAATAATTACAGGTGTATTAGAAATGTTATACTAGTACTAATAATAACAACAATAAATGATGCATATTGTCCGACTCGTTGGCTGAATGGTCAGCGTACTGGCCTTCGGTTCAGAGGGTCCCGGGTTCCATTCCCGGCCGGGTCGGGGATTTTAATCGCTTCTGATTAATTCTTCTGGCTCGGGGACTGGGTGTATATGTCCGTCCCAACACTCTCCTCATCATATTCAGACAACATACTACACTACCAACCACTACAGAAACACGCAATAGTGCTTACATCCCTCCATAGAGGGTTGGCGTCAGGAAGGGCATCCGGCCGTGAAACAGGGCCAAATCCACATGTGCGACGCAGTTCGCACCCGCGACCCCACTGGTGTGGGAATAGCGGCAGGAAAAGAAGAAGAAATGATGCATATTATTGTAATAATAAATTTAAAAGTAGTTACCGTCCCAATATGACTTAACTGCGTTAAAAATTGTTTGCTGGAGTTGGGAGGTTCTTCAGAGAGATGAATGAAAAAGATGAATAATTGCTTCTTGGAACAAAGGTCATGGTGAAGTTATATTTAAAATGCACTTTCGCATAAGTGCCATTGTGCAGTTAGCCTGCATATAAGAAAAGTAACAGTGAGAAATAGGACTTGATCTTTTAACTTACTTTGTATCAAAATTAATGTCACTCTCTTCGCCAATCTCTTCCTCATTCGTTTTCAATTTTAAGTTTCTTATGTATTCCACGGTGTTAATTAATATATTATTACGTAGTTTAAACAAATCTATTATTTCTTCAGCTCTAACAGGTACTCTGTCTTAGTAAGACCTTTGTATATGTGATGGCAGAAATGGTGAGACATTGTACTTCAGCAGGGAAAATATACCTCTTCTTCTTCTTCTCCTCCTCTTTCTTCTTCTTCTTCTTCTTCTTCTGGCGCTTTCCCCACACATGTGAGGTCGCGGGTGCGAACTGTGTCGCATATGTGGATTTGGCCCTGTTTTACGGCCGGATGCCCTTCCTGACGCCAACCCTATACGGAGGGATGTAATCGTTATTGCGTGTTTCTGTATTGGTTGGTAGTGTATAATGTTGTCTGAATATGAAGAGGAGAGTGTTGGTACAAACACAAACACCCAGTACCCGAGAAGAAATAATCAGACAGGATTAAAATCCACGACCTGGCCAGGAATCAAACCCGGAGCCCTCTGAACCGAAGGCATCGACGCTGACCATTCAGCCAATGAGTCGTACAGGGAAAATATACTTGAAAATTCAAATAATAATATTATTATTATTATTATTATTATTATTATTATTATTATTATTATTATTATTATTATTTCGCGTGAGTATTGATAGCCTGCTGAAGCCTTTGTAACCTTCCTACGAGGGTGGGCGGTATCTGCCGTGCATGGGAAACTGCGTGTTATTGTGATAGAAGATGGTGTTGGGTGTGGTTTTCGAGGTTCAGGGATGTTGATGACAGCACAAATACCCAGTCCCCAAGTTAATGGCGTTAAGCATTTGAGTTTAAAATCCCCGATTCGGCCCGGAATCGATGCCTGGACCAACTGAACCGAAGGCCACTGCCTGGCTTTCATTTAATATTTGTGGTTCAACAAAAAATGTGAAGTGTTGTACTTATTAACGTTTGAATATCTCTTTATTCGTTGTTACAGACTCCAATCAAGAATATCACCTACAGACTATTTAATTACTGGAAATTTTCTCTCTACTTGCTGCTTCCGGCCTTCAAACATTTCCTTTCTCTCTACCCTCCACTTCACCTTTTCGATAAGAGGAAATTTGCCCTTTGGTGTCAAAAAGTTTAAACTCCGTAATGTTTGGAGACTGTTCCAACTCCAGGTGTTGGGAGTTGGGACGTTCATTCGCTGAAAGAATTGTAAATGAACTCCACTGTCATAAAGAAGCAGGAATAGATGAAATTAGACCTGAACTGATGAAATATAGTGAGAAAGTAGGGATGAAATGGTTGCATCAAGTTATAAGATTATTATGGAATATTAATAAGGTACCTTCTGTTTGGACGAACGCACTAATTGCGCCTGTCTATATGAAAGAGAACAGGAAGTTGTAACACCTATCGAGGTATTTCATATATCACTATACCCGGCAAGGTGTTTTAAAAGAAAGTGTGCGATCAGTGGTTGAGAGTAATTTAGATGAAAACCAGTGTGGTTTCATGCCACAGAGTGGCTGTCAGGGTCAGATGTTCAATATGCGCCAGGTAACTGGAAAATACTACGAGAAGAAGGCAGTTTCTCAGATCTAGAGAAGTCATATTACGGAGTACCGAGGGATAAATGTTAGCCGTACGAGGGGATTATGGGATTAAGTGTAGATTATCAAAAACAATCAAAGGCATTTATGTTGACAATTGGGCTGCAGTAAGAATTGGTAGGAGAACGTGTTCTTTGTACAATATAACTTAGTTACAGGGTTTAGACAAGGCTATAATATTTCACCTCTGTTGTTCACAGTTTAAATTAATCATCTACTTAAAGGTTTATGGTGTCAGGAAGGAATCCAGTTAGATGGAAATGTAGTAAGCAGTTTGGTCTATACTGACGTCTTTGTCTTAAAGCCAGATTATGCTGAAAATGGCTGCAATGACTGTGATATGAAAATCTGCATTTCTGAGAATAATGCAATGTCAATAAGGAAGGGATGTCAGGTTGGAAATACAAAACTGGAACAGGTAGATCATTTCAAGTATTTAGAATGTGTATTATCCCAGGATGTTAGTATAGTGAGTGAGATTGAATCATAGTGCAGCAATACCGTTAGCTCGGAGTTGCGATCAGAATTATTCTGTAAGAAAGAAGACAGCTTGCGGGTGAAACTATCTTTACACCGGTATATTTTCAGACCGAATGTGGTTTACGGGAGTGAAAGCTGGGTGGACTCAGGTTATAAGTTAGAATTAATAGACACGAAAGTAGTGGGAATGATCGCTGGTATAAACAGGTGGAGAGCATGACAAGAGGGTACTCATAATAAGGGGATAAAGGCTAAGTTAAGAATGGACTCAATTAATGAAGCTGTACTCATAAATCGGATTCGGTAATGGTGTCATGTAAGGTGTATGGAAGAGGATAGGTTACCTAGGAGAATAATGGACTCTGTCATACAGGGTAAGAGAAGTAGAGGGAGACCAAGACGACAATGGTTAGGTTCATTTTCTAATGATTCAACTATAAGAGTTATGTAACTAAACTGGGCGACAGAGCTTGTTACAAATGGAGGATTCAGGATTGCTGAGGCATTGATTAAATTCACAGAGGCTTGCAGACCAAACGCTGAAGCCCATACCAGTCTATAACGAAGATGTATGTATGTATGTATGTCAAGCTGAAATCCTCGAGGAGATTCTCTCTTAAGCGGGGTGCATCGAATATTGTTTCAATACATAACACACTATCGTACCGGTTCTATAAAGCGGTAGTTTTTAAAACTCTTCCCAAATAAAGCCCCAAAAAATACAATAAACTGAATGATAAATTTCAGCTCTCGCCATCCAAGGAACTGCATCTTACGATTGCTGGGTGTGAAATATTTCATCATTATACAGGGAGATTATGGGCACTCTGGATTCGCTCCTAGGAAGGAAGGTCACAAATCATTGTTATTAATAAGTGCTTATGTTTATGAAATGTATTCATTCCCGTTATGGATGAACAAATTGCTGTAAACGTAATCACGTCCTATATTAGTGTTCTATTTTCATCCTATATGGCAGACTACGACGGCAGTTTTAAATGCTGCTAAGCACGGCAATGCACCACCGAATATGGCAATTTCTAATTCTTTTCTGCATTCTGCATCGCCGCAAATGCTGCACTTTATTTAAACAGTCACCATCCTCGTCACTCGGTCGAAATATTCAGATCTATTGTTCAGTCCATGAATGGCTACTTCATTAGCATTTCAGAGACACAGCGATGAAGGCAGTCATCACATATTTCTCTTTATATAGGTCGAGGATTTAGCAACGTACCTTTATGTTGTACATGGCGTAACTAATCGTGACTCCATGTAATGATTAATATTGCCGACGCCAAAATCTTATCTGTTTCGTTCCAAAGAGCGCACACTTTTTTTACTATCTTTATTAATGCTTATGTAAGTTTGCATGCATTTCCTGTAACCTCTAGGGGGAGAAGAATTGAATTCAACTCATTGTGCTCAATGTCTTCCTTTCTAGTCATTCATTCTAAGATCTTGGCAAGGAATCAAACATTGAGTGGTTCGATCTTAGATGCCGCGGACCTGTGTATGTTACCTGGAATGTACAATCGGTTTACTCTCAAGCATAGGCTAACACACAGTGTCTCAATTTTACATCACAGGTTGAGTGAACAAACCAGCATATGAATAATAGATCGAGCCCGTATGAAACTCAAGCACTCTCCTTGAACCCCAAGGCCGGCCCAATGTGTTTACAAAGTGAATTCATCTATATGACGGTACTTGGTCCTCCAATGCATTTATATCGATGTGGAAGACGAAAGAACACAACGTATCTGATTAATCAGATGAATATAATAAACAACACTGGAACAGAAATGATGATCGTTGTTGTTTTAAGGGGCCTAACATATAAGTCATTGGGCCCTGTAGCATAAATGTTTACTTGAATTAATCGATGGAACTTCTTGGCTGAATTGTCAGTGTACCGGCCTTCGTTCATAGTGTCCCTGGTTCCATTCCCAGAAGTGTCTGGTTAATTACTCTAGCTCGGGGACTCGGTGTACACACAGTATATCACATTTCCAACCAATGCAGAGCACTGAATAGTTAAATACATACATCCACATAGGATTGGCATCAGGAAGGGCATCTGGACATCAAACTAGCCAAGTCCAGATTTCCAGCACAGATCGCAAGGGGTGTGGGAAAAGTGGCAGAGAAAGAAGGAGAACCGATGACGATCCTCGTACTGAAGGGATAGACTGAATGTATAATTAGGAATCAACATGACTTTCAGTTAGTTGGGGAAATGGGATGTAACGTGATGTGTAGAGTTGTATAGATTCTGGAGCAGAAGGAACGAAAAAATTAGTGAACCAGTAAGATGCTACATGAAGTATTAAGGGATTTTGCACAGAAATATTTGACGCCGGATGAACTGCGAATTTGAACTTTTCTCTGAGCAAGTGTGTCACAGAAAGTCCTGAAAGAGAATAAAGTTGCAAACAACATTATGATAATCATATTTCTAATAATGATGACGATGATGATGATATGGTCAGTGAAGATTACTAACATGCTGTTTCTTTCCTTGTGAACTTCCTCTCCAGTAAGTGTTTCGTTTCATGGACTTGTATTCCGTCTTCTTCTTCTTCTTCTTCTTCTTCTCCTTCTTCTTCTCTACATCTCTTTCTGAAATTCATGAACACCAACTCGTAACGTTAGTTCACATTATTGAGCTTCCATCTTTCTCGCTTCACAATTCCGTTAAGCCCCTCTGATAACGTCTATCGAATTGCTTCCCGCAGTTTGCGGTTTCGACCAACTACTTCACATCGAACCATACTGAAAAGTTACCACAAGTTCAATCACCGCAATTCGTTATAAATGGGTCTAACGGTCCTCATCATCTTCTTCTCACAAGTCACTGTGCGCAGATTCAGACCAACGTTTTGAATTCTGTTTATCCTTTCAACAATGATAGGCTCAAATCAAAATTAAAATGGACTACTGAAGTAGGACGTGAAATAGAGGTTGTTCCCAATTTTGAAACTTGAAACATCGTAATCAATACTCTTAGAAGATAGATAGATAGGTAGATATCGTAATAATAATAATAATAATAATAATAATAATAATAATAATAATAATAATAATAAAATGTTTACAATTTTCCTTTACGTCGCATCGACGTAGACAGATCTCATGGTGACGATGTAATAGAAAAGGCCAAGGAGTGGGAAGGAAGCAGCCGTGGCCTTAATTAATGTACAGCCCCAGTATTTGCCTGGTGTGAAAATGGGAAACCACGGTAAACCATCTTAACGGCTGCCGACAAAGGGGTTCGAACCCACTATCTCCTGGATGTAATCTCACAGCTGCGCGCCGCTAACCGCATGGCCAACTCGCCCGGTAACAATAATTAAAATACTACTACTACTACTACTACTACTACTACTACTACTAATTTTAATACTCATAATAATAATAATAATAATAATAATAATAATAATAATAATAATAATAATAATACTCACTACCGGGAGAGTTGGCCGAGCGTTAGGGGCGCGGGCCTGTGAGCTTGCATCCGGGAGATAGTGGGTTCGAACTCCACTGTCGGCAGCTCTGAAGATGGTTGTACGTGGTTTCCCATTTTCACACTAGGCAAATGCTGGGGCTGTACCTTAATTAAGGCCACGGCCACTTCCTTCCCATTGCTAGGCCTTTCCTATGCCATCGTTGCCATAAGACCTATCTGTGTCGGTGCGACGTAAGCAAATAGCAATATATACCCTATATACATTCACTCACAAGGGGCTGTTTGTGTTGGAACAGACCGAATAGTAAAATGATCGATGAAGACATTAAACATCGCTGCACCGGGCAAGTTGGCCGTGCGGTGAGGGACGCACAGCTGTGAGCTTGCATCCAGGTGGTCGTGAGTTCGAACCCCACTGTCGGCAGCCCTGAAGGTGGTTTTCCGTGGTTTCCCATTTTCACACCAGGCAAATGCTGGGGCTGTACCTTAATAAGGCCTCGGCCGCTTCGTTCCCCCTTCCCACTCCTACCCCGTTCCTATCCCATCTTCGCCATAAGACCTCTCTGTGTCAGTGCGACGTAAAACCAATTTAAAAAACCATCGCTGCACGCCTCTTGTTGTTACATAGGTTGTCAAAAGTATCGGAGAGTGCCGACTGCACGCATGGAAAAGATTTTACGGGCTAAAAGTCACTAGCTGCGCGCAGTGGTCACTTTTGAGTTCACGCCAACTGTGTGCGACGCATAATAAACAATCCTGCATTATCTTTCCCATTCTCCGAGACTTAGAACTGTTTTATGTCTGCTTGGTGACAGTCGTTAGTACGGTGTCCGGCTCCATGGCTAAATGGTTAGCGTGCTGGCCTTTGGTCACAGGGGTCCCGGGTTCGATTCCCGGCAGGGTCGGGAATTTTAACCTTAATTGGTTAATTTCGCTGGCACGTGGGCTGGGTGTATGTGTTGTCTTCATTATCATATCATCATCATCATCATCACCACCACCACCACCACCACCACCACCACGACGTGCAGGTCACCTACGGGCGTCAAATGAAAAGACCTGCAACTGGCGAGCCGAACTTGTCCTCGGACACTCCCGGCACTAAAAGCCATACGACATTTCATTTGATTTACGGTTACAAATGCAGTGTAATATTCCCGTTCGCGGTATTGTTCGACTCATTGGATGAATGGTCAGCGTTGAGGCCTTCAGTTCAGAGGGTCCCGGATTCGATTTCCGGCGGATTTGGAGATTTTAATCTCATCTGATTTATTCTTGTGGCTCGGGAACTGGGTGTTTATATCAGTCCCAACTCCCAACACTTTCCTCCTCATATTCAGAGAACGCGCTACACTACTAACCACTACAGAAACACGCAATAATGATTACACCTCTGCGTATAGGGTTGGCGTCATGAAGGGCATCCGGCCGTAGAACGCAGTTCGCTCCCGCCACCGCAAAGGTCTGGGAAAAGCTGTAGAAGAATAAGGTTTTCGTCCCCGATATCGGGTATTTGTGAAGAAGGTAAAATTTGTGAACCCGTGTAAGCGTAGTTGTCGATAAGTTAAAATAAGTAACTGTAGACATGGCATGGGCCCGTTATATTTATTAGGTTGCTACTTATTATAAAAATAAGGGACGCCTTTCAGGAAATTCAAGCGTATGATATTCCTACGTCTTTATTTTAAAAGCAGTTTCTCCATGAGTACTTCCAAGCCATTCCAGAATTGGGTTTCTCTGTCTTTTCTATATTTTTGACTTTTTTCAACAAACAAACTTTGGCGTCTTTGACTTATTATATGTTGCCAAGTATTGTCCATTTCTCTCAACATATGAACTCATGCAGGCCTACTATGAACACAATTACGCACTTGCAACACAACACGCCGGTTTTATTTAATCGAAACCACTTACTACCGTTATCAGTGTTAGCACACATTACAACAAAACCATATTAAACTACTTTCATCTGGTTCTTCCTTGGGCGTTTGGCAGCAACTCCCGTTATGGTGCAGGTGGTACTACAATACAGCGAACTGGTGCGGAGGTTGATCGAGGTGGGTCGATTTCTGTGCACATACCCCGTAAGTTAAGGAGCACTGCTGAGGTTGACGGTTGTAATGGTGGTTCTGTTGGTGGCGGCAGCGCGCAGTTAGTACCCACCCTACAGCTTGACAACACGATTGATTCTGAACTGGAAGTGGCAGTTTCCTTTTTTGCTCTGATTAACGACATGAATGCATTTACATGCATGGCCAAGATCTCATATCACACGATACTTTAGTTTTCATTATAAACAATACAAGAATATTAAACCCTAATATTTTGTTATGTTTTTATACTGAACGTCTTAGTTAAATGGATTTGTACCGAGCGAGTTGGCCGTGCGGTTAGGAGCGCGCAGCTGAGAGCTTGCATTCGGGAGACAGTGGGTTCGAATCCCACAATCTCACACCTCCACGCCCCTATCCGCACGGCCAGCTCGCCCGGAAATAATAATGAAAATACTACTACTACTACTACTACTACTATTACTACTACTACTACTACTATTAATAATAATAATAATAATAATAATAATAATAATAATAATAATAATAATAATAATAATAATAATAATTGTTACCGTGGTTTGGTGGACCAGCAGAGGTGAAAGAAGGTGCCGGGATGAATGGGTCTAACTACAAAGTCAAAGTTAATTAAAAATTTTAACAAAGGTTATATTTTCAGTAGAAACAACAAAATTATAACAACTTTTCACTTGGTGAAATAACAATTTGGAAACAAGATTTAGAAAGATCCAAGATTTCAGAATTTTAACACTCTTGGGCTACACGCCCTAGTATTATAATTTTGAGCTCCTAGCTCAACTTTTACAGGCGAGCACAAATTGTTCAAAGGGCAGAAAGCCCCTAATCCCTGGAGCACTTGCTCCCAACTTCAAGTATCAAGCCTCCCAGAGGCACAGTTACCACACTAGAAAAGAGCTGACACGCTCTCAGTTTTTCAAGCCTATTTAAGGCAATACCAGAAACTTACAATTATTTGCCATCAAGGCACATCTTACAAAAAAGGAACAGTGTACCTAACCTACGGGGCCTTAGCAGAAAAGAACAGGTTAAGTAAATGGCCCGAAACACCTAATTGAATGGAGGCGTGTACATGCACTCCTAAATATGCATTCTTAAAACCTAAAAGGCACTAGGCCGATGAAACAGGGGCTATTCCCAAACTACGGGGGTGACTCGTATAAGAATAATTTAATACATTACGGAAAAGAAGAAAACCAGTTACAAACGTAGTCACCTCAAACCAATATGAAGGGGAACTCGAGAAGGTAAATCACTCTCTATCCCCGAATTACAGTTACCGATTTTATGAAATTTTCACATTAGCCGGCAGAATTTACATTTTAGAGAAGTTGGTTACATTTTAAAGTTTCGGACCTATCCCTCGGGTTAAACTGCGGAGCTAGCAAGAAATAAAGATGTTAAACGGCCATTACCTTGCTGAAGAACTGCTGCCTGCAGAAAGAAGCACCTCCCGCCTCCTGCTTCACATACACACACTTAGTTAGATCTTGATCAAATGGCCAAAAGACGTGAAAATCCGCAGTTTATAAATCCTCGGGGAAGGTTCGAGATCTTTCATGAATAATCAAGCCACACCCTCTCAATTTTATTGGACCATTCAAAATTTGCACTCAAAGTCGAAGAAGAAATCCAGGATTGGTCGGAAATTAATTACAAAAATTAGCGATTGGCTGGGTTGAAAACTGGCGGAAAGAAAAGATAAATATTGCCAACCCACAAATGAATGAACAAAATTTAGTAAAGAAAAAACTTACGAATACAAAATTTCTTCAAAGAAAGTTCTTTCACTTCGCACCAAGGTGCATGATCATAGTTTTTGTAGTGACATCTGTTGTAGAAAGTCAAAACTTCTTGATAAATGGTAACCAAAACACGTTGAAATACACACAGTTCTGGAGACTTCACATTCACAAAATTAAGGTAGTGACATCTTCTGAGTAAACGTTTAAGGAGGGCTAGTTCCAAGTTCACTGTTCCTCTAGTAGAGGAGGTTTTATTGGCGCAAGATTTAAATGTGCGGCGTAGAAGTGTACCTACCGGTACAATAATAATAATAATAATAATAATAATAATAATAATAATAATAATAATAATAATAATAATAATAATAATAATACTCACTCACAAGGGGCTGTTTGTGTTGGAACAGACCGATTAGTAAAATGATCACTGAAGACATTAAATATCGCTGCACGCCCCTTGTTGTTACATAGGTTGTCTAAAGCATCGGAGAGTGCCGACTGCACGCATGGAAAATATTTTCCGGGCTGAAAGTTACCAGCTGCGCGCAGTGGTCACTATTGAGTTCACGCCAGCTGTGTGCGACGCATAATAAACAATCCAGCATTATCCTTCCCATTCTCCGAGTCTAAGAACTCTTTTATGACTGCTTGGTGACAGTCGTTAGTACAGTTACAAATGCAGTGTAATATTCCCGTTCCCGGTATTGTTCGACTTATTGGATGAATGGTCAGCGTTGAGGCCTTCAGTTCGGAGGCTCCCGGGTTCGATTCCCGGCCGGGTTGGGGATTTTAATCGCGTCTGATAACAGCTGGGGCTGTACCTTAAATAAGGCCATGGCCTCTTCCTTCCCATTCCTAGCCCTTTCCCTTCCCGTCGTCACCATAAGACCTGTCTGTGTCGGATCGACGTAAAGCAACTTGTAAATAAAAAAATAGATTTTTTGAGCGTAAATGTCTGCTGTCTAAATCTCATTTTCGATATACTTTTATGTTACGATAAAATTGAACAATCAATATTGTCTACGTTTTCATCAGCTAACCCCAGTAGGTACACAAGGCAAAGGCGATAAACATAAAGCGGACAAATTCAGGCCATTCAGCTTCACATGTGTTGTTTGTAAGCTCTGGAAAAGCATTTTGTTTTACTATATTAGACATGTTTGCGTAATTACGAACTAATTTGATACAAAACAGTGCGGAAAGGCACTTTCTCATAGACGCACAGGTCGCCTAACAGGTGTCAACTCGAAAGACCCGCACCAGGCCTCTCGGGAGGGCACACGCCATTATTATTAATCTGAGAAGGTGAATTACTGGATAAAGCATTATTAGTCAGGCTAATTTCAGAACACCCGTGAGATCTCCGAAGTTAAGCAACATTGGGCATGGTCAAGATTTGGATGGATTGCCACGCGCTGTTGGGGGGAGGGGGGGTTATGGAGTGGAGGAGCGCAGAGGAACTGGCCACACTACCGTACGTAAACTCCGGCTCAGGCACACCTCTGCGGAGTTTCGGACCTGCCTTCGCGCAGAATACACCCTTACATTTAAAAAAAATTCAGAACATTATGGCGAATTGGATGAGACAGAATTCCAACTGTAAAGAGGAAAAAAGGATGCTTGGAAAAATAATACTGTATATTATTGTTCTATAATGTTATTTGTTTTATCTCCGTCCTAAACGCTATTTCTTGGCAGACGCCTTGGTGTCGAAATTTTGTCCCGCAGAACTCAACGATACGGAGCTGTTACCTTTAAAACGGCCTCTGAATGTGACCGACCTGAGTCTGGCTCAGAAAGACAACAGCTGACTAACTGAGGTTTGTTGTAATACTGTGTGTTTTGTGTTGTACGTTTCGGTTATGGTCCGCCTCTGTGATGTAGTGGTTAGCGTGATTAGCTGCCACCCCCGGAGGTCCGGGTTCGATTCCCGGCTCTGCCACGAAATTTGAAAAGTGGTACGAGGGCTGGAACGGGGTCCACTCAGCCTCGGGAGGTCAACTGAGTAGAGGTGGGTTCGATTCCAACCTCAGCCATCCTCGAAGTGGTTTTCCGTGGTTTCCCACTTCTCCTCCAGGCGACTGCCGGGATGGTACCTAACTTAAGGCCACGGCCGCTTCCTTCCCTCTTCCTTGCCTATCCCATCCGCTCTTCCCATCCCTCCACCAGGCCCCTGTTCAGCATAGCAGGTGAGCCCGCCTGGGTGAGGTACTGGTCATTCTCCCCAGTTGTATCCCCCGACCAAGAGTCTGAAGCTCCAGGACACTGCCCTTGAGGCGGTAGAGGTGGGATCCCTCGCTGAGTCCGAGGGAAAAACCGAACCTGCAGGGTGAACAGATGATGATGATGATGATGATGATGATGATGATGATGATGACGTTTCGGTTATGGCATATTACAGGCTTTTCCAATGTTGTGTAGGATGACTGGGGTAACAAAACGGATATATGAAAATTACATTAGTACTCTGTATATATGCAAGCTTATTTCTTGATTATAATTCATATCCTCCTGGATTGCAATTACTGGCTGATAACTTTAGCCCCCGCCATCTCGCGTCTACGTACGCTACTACACTCGAATGCATCTCGATCAGGAAGGTCATTTCTTCAAGCCTATCCTTTTTTTTTACCATTGTCCACAGTTTGAATGGTAACTAGATTCTTAAGTTGCGTATATTTGTTTTTAACCGGGTTTCTCAGGGCCGTTTTTATACATGGGCCAGAATGAGCCAAAACCCGCAGCGGCAACTTTGGGGTCGGACAACTCTTTTTTTTCAAATACTCGTAAGATTTTCCTATTATGCTATAAGTAAGAGATTTGTAAATTTAGTATTCGCGCTCATGACACAAGCTTATATTAAAGTTCTCTAAAAGAATGGTGAGTTAAACAACGCCGTAAATACAAATACGTACGAAATTTTATATCAGACCAGACTATAATACCACGCCACGAGCAATGCAGAATTTACGCCTGTAACTACCTTATTGGTACTGGTTAGTGTGATTAGCTACCACCCCCGGAGGCCCGGGTTCGATTTCCGACTCCCACAAAATTTGAAAAGTGGTACGAGGGCTCGAACGGGGTCCGCTCAGCCTGGGGAGGACAACTGAGTAGAGGTGGTTGCGATTTCCAACTCAGCCATCCTCAAAGTGGTTTTCCGTGGTTTCCCACTTCTCCTCCACGCAAATGCCGAGATGGTACCTAACTAATGGCCACGGCCGCTTCCTTCCTCTTCCTTGTCTATCATTTCCAATCTTCCCATCCCCCTACAAGGCCCCTGTTCAGCATAGCAGGTGAGGCCGCCTGGGCAAGGTACTTGTCCTCCTCACCAGCTGTATCCCTAGAAAGAAAGTTTCACGCTCCAGAACACTGCTCTTGAGGCGGTAGAGTGAGAAAATCCAACCCTGGTTAGTAAAAAGTTTAGGAAAGAAGAAAAAACTACCTTATTGTTAAGGCGCAGATAATATTACTTCAAAGGTAAGTAACATGTGCTTTACGCATTTGATTCAACAAAACGGTTTGAAAAATGAATACCATGCGTGTACATACGTTTGCCTTTTTACCCGTGCATCCCTGAATTCAACGGTTCGGCCGAACGTTCGTTTTCGTTACTGCGACGAATAAGAATTTATCTTCGTTCTTCTCCTTCTGTGAAAAGTTTTTATGACCTTTATCCTCTGTGCATTGAGAGCTAACTCTTAAAATACATGGATTATGATCATGCGGTCGATTCATTTGTACAACAGGAAATACGAAGAAAGATAAATTAAACCAGCCACAGCCTTTATTGACTTTTGAAGGTTTTTGTATTTATGTGTATATTTTTACTTCATAATGTTTTATATTTGATTGCTGGTTACTCATTTCATTGTTTTCTTTCGATTATTTCCACATATACCGGCAATTTCGATGGTGCAGGTGGGGGTAGGTGGGGATGGAGAGGGGGAAAGCAGTATTTAATTAATCGCCCGGGGTTGCAGACATGTTAAATACGGCCCTCGATTCTCTCTATATTTACCAATAATACCTCTTCAGTTACTAACTTGGTTTGAATTCTATTGTAGACTTAAAGTCTTTTGAGGTCTCATTTTCTATTTTGTTGTTTTCCCGACAGCACCGTCAACCGGGCCTATTACATGGTTAGCGAAGACCATAAAAATTACGTACTCCCTGTTTATAAAAATTTTGAAAACTTTTATTTTTGTTGCATAGATTTATTAAAAATTTGTATGCAGAAGCAGAGTGACTTCATTGCAAACATGGAATTCATCTTCCCATTGTTTCTCAAAAACAGCCAAATATATTTGGCTGTATATTTCAGTGTTTTTCAAATTCATTAATGGGCATAAGAGTAAATTTCACCTCAGCGAAGCCACCGTAAAAACTAATAATAATAATAATAATAATAATAATAATAATAATAATAATAATAATAATAATAATAATAATAATATCCAACGTCCCATCAATTGCTATCGGTTTTGATATATACGCGAATGCCGCAATTTTGCCCTACAAAGGAGTTCTTAAATGTTCTAGTAATTCATCTGACAGTAGTCTCTCGCATTTAATACGCTTCGAGTAAATGCAGATCAACTCAGGCCGAGTCCGGTTCCACGGTTATATGGTTAGCCTGGTGGGCTTTGGTCACTGGGGTCACGGGTTCGATTCCCGGCAGGGTCGGGAATTTTAACTATAATTGTTTCATTCCCCTGGCACGGGAACTGGGTGTATGTGCCGTCTTCACCATCATTTCGTCCTCATCACTACGCGCAGGTTGCCTACGGCCGTCAAACCAAAAGACCTGCACCAGGCCTCTCCGGAGGCCACACACCATTATTAATAATTATTAACTCGGGTCGAAATATGATATTGCAACCATGAGTATGGGAGGCAAGCGCCTAACCAACAATGCTTCCCAGCCGGCCGTGATCAAACCGTGGGCAGAAGAAATATAGGAAACGTACTTATATTTGTCTGTGAGCCAGTAGGATACTTTTGAAACCCCTAGGCGTTCCTTCGTCCCTCTCCACGAACCACGTGGCGCTTCGCCAGATGAAAATGCGTATCGCTTTGTCAACCGAAGAGCTTATTAATGAGATGCGGTGTGTAAACAGCTTATATAACGTCAGGTTCAGTTGCTCGATGAGAGCCGATGCAAGGGATCGGGGGACACTTTCGTGACGACTTCTCGCAGAAGTGCTTGATTAATCATAAAAGAAAGTTAAATTTAGGCCTGTCCATGGAAAATAACGTAGTAAATGTTTCCTGTTCGCTTTCTCTTGGCTAGGACCCACGCCCATTGAGTGTACAGCTCGACAGTCGAGTTTCATGTGCCTGCTACGGCACCCAACGGCACAATCTCCTGTCATTTCGCTCATAACTGAAGTAACTTCGCGGTGAAAAAGCTCTACTTTGAACGGAAATTGCAAGTGGTCGCAGGCAATTTGCAATAAATATTAAAGGCACGATTTCATTGTAACATTTAAATACCACCCGTCACTGACCGGTTACTGGAGAACTTACAAAAAAAAAAAAAAAAAAGGATTAGCAATAAAAGCTAGGACGGAACATTGGGGATCGGTTCAGGTAAATGTCGGCACAGTTCCTATAATAGGCCACAGCCGATCCCTTCTCGTCCTTCAACGCACTTCAAATCACTACCACAAATCTCCTGGTCTAAGAGAAGGCGTCGTCCTCTAAGTGGCCTACCTCACTCCTTCAGGTTAAGGAATGATTTTTTTCTTTTTTTTACCGAGCTCGATAGCTGCAGTCGTTTAAGTGCGGCCAGTATCCAGTAATCGGGAGATAGTGGGTTCGAGCCCCACTGTCGGCAGCCCTGAAGATGGTTTTCAGTGGTTTCCCATTTTCACACCAGGCAAATGCCGGAGCTGTACCTTAATAAAATTAAGACCACGGCCGCTTCCTTCCAATTCCAAAACCTTTCCTATCCCATCGTCGCCATAAGACCTATCTGTGTCGGTGTGACGTAAAGCAAAATAGCAAAAAATGATTTTTTTTAAACAGGAGAAAATAATTAGGCACCACTTACTGTCGAATCTGATCAAGAATGGCTGAAGACCACACAATTTTGAACCTTGCAAAAGCAGTCACGACATGAACACCATCACGCCAGTTATTCGATACCATGACGACTGAGTAATATTTCTATGTCAGTGAAATTCGCCGTTGATGGACTTGGAAAAAATAATCTAAATTAGTGAATAACTCCATTATCTTAGCTTTTAAGGTAAAAATGTATCAGTATAAAAGTTTAGAAATTACATTTTATGCAAATGTTATCATTTACTCTTTTTTTATATAACCAGTATTTCCGGAGGAATTCGAAAATTTATGAATACTGTAATAATCGCGAATATCTTCTTTTTTATTTTATTCCTCGCGCGATAAACTGCATGGAACATAAAAGATCGGAAATTATATTTAGCAATATTAATATAAACTGTTTTTCGATACAGCTAATATTAATGAAGAAATATGGCACTTCCCCTCTGAATAGGTGTATAAAGTTTTATTTTACCTACTTTAGCACTGTCAGTTTGCATTATTAAATACGTCTGCTGTATTATCGCTTAACACTTTTTGATATGTTTAATGTTAGTAATACTTTAATACTTGCTACCTATCCCTAAAATGCTTAAGTCACATTTTACCTTTTTGAGGCCATACTTAGCTAGTTTTTAGGACATATTTGCTTGCCTATTTTGTACTTATTTAGGTCATAAACTACCGATCCATACTGATGTATCTTTATTTTCAGGACAAGCATTGTATTTTTGTGTGCGGGAAGTGTCCTTCGAAAATTCTGTCCTGCATAACATGTCACGTCCCTTGATAGGAACGTTAAGGTCGTTAGTGTTACGTTCCACCGTTCCATGTATGTTTAGTCCTCAGCCAGAAAGCTGGTTACATCTCCTACATTTTCCATCATTAGCTGTCATAGTAACCCTAGGTGTCGCTGAAGAGGCGTACTAGGGAAAAGAGAAGTGAGGTGTTTCCCTACCGAGCTAGCCAGTGCTATTACATATCAATCTGCCGAGCTCACTGAAATACACACACCAATCCACAGCACGAGTGGAACGTTCACGCCATCCATCACAAAGACTGGCTGAGGAAGGAATGGTGGGTGTTGTTAGCATCGATCTTTCCCCAGTCACTGTCATATTGTCAAAGCCAAATATGAGACAGAGACAGATGTATGAGAGCAACAAACTCCCTCCAGCATTTAGATCGTGAACCCACAGGGGTCTGAAAAACCTAGGAGTCACCAAAAATCCCTAACGGCGAAATGAAATGGCATATGGCTTTTAGTGCCGGGAGTGTCCGAGGACATGTTCGGCTCGCCAGGTGCAGGTCTTTCGATTTGACACCCGTAGGTGACCTGCGCGTCGTGATGAGGATGAAATGATGAAGAAGACGACACATACACCCAGCCCCAGTGCCAGTGAAATTAACCAATGCTGGTTAAAATTCCCGACCCTGCCGGGAATCGAACCCGGGACCCCTGTGACCAAAGGCCAGCACGCTAACCATTTAGCTATGGAGCCGGACCCTAACGGCGAAATTTGAGGTTACTCTTTACTTATTGTTATGGTGTCATTAGCAATGAAGACTCCATGAGGATTAGGCATATTTTTCTCAGTTCTTTGAAATGAAGCGTGTGTTTGGGTATTTTGTGATAGGAGTAGTTTCCTCAGTCCATTATAAGAAGAAGACTTTGATCGTTGGCACGCAAAAGGGTTCCATGCAATGGAAGTGAGAAACTAGCGGGCGGATACAATGGTATACGCCGCTATGCTTTTTCGATTGAATAGTGACCTGGGTTGCAATCCTTTGTATCCTCATTTTTGGAGGGAGTTCTCGTATAGGCCTGTTCACCGGAACTACTGCAACTTGGGTTAATATAAGGTTGTTAAACAGTATGTATATTTATAAGAGATCTGCTCAGTTCAGGTCTTTGCGTAAAGAGTTAAAGAGCAGACTATCCAGGAAACAAATCCATAAATAGACCTTGTGCTGAAAGTGGTTTGAGTCTTTATTTTTGAATCCTTTGGTCTCAGACTTCAAAAGCGTGTCATCCAAAGCAACCATATACTTCTCACTGAAATACAATTGGAGAGGCGAGTAACTTTGCAATGAAAACTTTCATTTGCGAGATAGTGTGTTCGAAGCCCACTGTCGGCAGCCCTGAAGATGGTTTTCAGTGGCATCCCATTTTCACATCAGGCAAATGCTGAGGTTGCACCTTAATTAAGACCACGGCCGCTTCCTTCCCACTCCTATCCCTTTCCTCTCCCATCGTCGCCACAAGACCTGTCTGAAACTTCCCTGTAACTTAAGCCGACATGAAATGTTGTCATTATATAAAATATTTCAATATCAATAAAGCAATTATCAGTGTATGATTGAATGAATACTCGAACTCTAATAATGTTACTCTAAAGATGGTAAATGTGGTATTATATTATCAAGTTACCAATTCCATTTCGTTTTGAATGTAAGATAAATATATACTTGTTTAAATTTATGAAGTTTCAATATTTTAAGCTTTGTATCTTCATTTATTTGTCCGCCTCTGTGGTGTAGTGGTTAGCGTGATTAGCTGCCACCCCCGGAGGTCCGGGTTCGTTTCCCGGCTCTGCCCCGAAATTTGAAAAGTGGTACGAGGGCTGGAACGGGGTCCACTCAGCCTCGGGAGGTCAACTGAGTAGAGGTGGGTTCGATTCCCACCTCAGCCATCCTCGAAGTGGTTTTCCGTGGTTTCCCACTTCTCCTCCAGGCGAATGCCGGGATGGTACCTAACTTAAGGCCACGGCCGCTTCCTTCCCTCCTCCTTGCCTATCCCATCCGATCTTTCCATCCCTCCACAAGGCCCCTGTTCAGCATAGCAGGTGAGGCCGCCTGGGCGAGGTACTGGTCATTCTCCCCAGTTGTATACCACGACCAAGAGTCTGAAGCTCCAGGACACTGCCCTTGAGGCGGTAGAGGTGGGATCCCTCGCTGAGTCCGAGGGAAAAACCGAACCTGGAGGATAAACAGATGATGATGATGATGATGATGATGATGATGATGATCCTCATTTTTGGAGAGAGTTCTCACGTAGGCCTGTTCACCAAAACCACTGCAGCTTCGGTTAATGTAAGGTTGTTAAATAGTACATATATTCAAAAGAGATCTGCTCAGTTCAGTTATTTGCGTAAAGGGTTCAATCATAAAAATCTAATAATCACTGTTTTAGCACATACAAGAAGATAGTTCTCTATAAACAGTTTATCTCACTAGGAAAAGATTTGGGCAATTTTTTATTTTCTCTTGTGGTACACACTGACCGTCATTTCTGATGTGTGAGTTGCTACATCTCTGATGCATATGCAAAAACAAAATGGAATTCTTAGACAAGAAATAGTACAGGGTACCATTGGTAAATTCACCTCAGAATGTTGGGCATCGCGAATTAATTTCTCTCAGCACAATCCCGTACATCCCCTGAATTTCAATGACCACAGTTACTGAGTTCGTCAGAACCAGATAAAAGTCAAGTGGCATGACCACGTTATATGGCACAGACCATAAAAAGCTGAAAACAGGCTTTAACCTGTTCTTCAAGCTTCAAGCTCGTTGCCCTTATCTGTGTTTTAATGACTCGTGTCTGTACAGGCCTCAGCAGTAAGCACTACATTTACGACGATGGCAATAATAATAATAATAATAATAATAATAATAATAATAATAATAATAATAATAATAATAATAATAATAATAATAATAATAACTGTACCGGGCGGTACACCTCCATGCCACTCCTTCAAATATTGCGCCAATTTAAACTCCTCTACAGGAGAACGCCTGAACTTTAACAAACTATATTAATCCGATGGTTTCTCGAAAGATGTCACCACAGTAAATTTGGTAATTTTGCAGTGTCTGAAAGGTGTCTATTTCGACTTGTGTTTGTTTCCTCTGGATCAAGAAGTTTGGACGTTCTCTAACAGATGTCTCTACAAAAACTATAATAACGCACTCTGGTGTAAAGGAATGAAATGTCCTGAAGAAATTTAACATTCATAAGTTTTGTTTTCGCTAAAATTTTGTTCTGTGGTTTGAGAGTTGGCAATGTTAATCCTTTCTTCCCGCCAGTTTTGAAATTAGCCAATCCCGAATTTCTTAAATTAATTTTCAGCCAATCGGGGCTTTCTTCCCCAACCTGCTCTGTAACTGTGTTCTGTAACCAATAAACTGCTGTGGGTGTGTCTTATCATTCATGAAAGGTCTCGAATGTTCCACGAAGATATATAAACTGCGGATTTTCTTGTCTCGGGGCCACTTCAGTAACATCTTTCCTAGTGTGATTATGTAGCAGGGGGCGGGAAGCGCCTCTTTCTTCGGGCAGCAGTTCATCTATAAGGTAATGGCCATTTAATAACTTCATTTCTCGCTAGCTCAGCAGTTTAACCCGCGGGGCAGGTTCGAAACCTTTCTCATGTAACCTACCTTTAATATGTAAAAGACATTTGGCAAAATTCTGTCTCTTTAAGTACAATTTGGGATAGAGAGTGCTAAACCCTCTCGAGCTCCCACTCCTATTGTTTTGAGGTGACTTTGTTTTCACAACCGTTTCCTTCTTTCTTAATGTAATAAAGTTTTCTTATACAAGTCACCTCCTTAGTATGGGATTAGCCCTTGTGTATGCGGCCTAGTGCCAAGTAGGTTTTAACAGTGTATTAGGTGTGCAAGTTACGCCTCCAGCCAATTTGGTATTTTGGGCCACGTAATTAACCTGTTTCTTTACTGAATAGGCCCAGTAGGCTGGGTATTTATTACCCCTGTTCTTTGTGTGCCTTGAGGGCAGATTGCAGTGGAGTTAGTTGTGGCCTTTGATGGGCTTGAACTTTGACAGCGGGTTTGCTCTTTCTTAAAATTTGGTTTCTGTGTGCCTCGAGGAGGCTTAACATGGTAAGCGGGAGCAAGTGCTCCTTGGCATGATTGGGGTTTTCTGCCCCTTTGTTTGAACTTGGTACATAGGTAAAGTTGGGCTCATAGCTCAAGGTTCGTGAGTGTCGGGCTCGAAGCCCCAAATTTTGTAACGAACTAAAATTGTACTTTCTTAAGTTGTTGATCTGCTACTTGGTACCTGTTATATTCTGTTATTTGTTTACCGGTAACTTAAAAAGAAAATATAACCTTTGTTGAAGTTTTAAATTAACTTTAATTTGATAGTTGAGACCTATTCCAGCCCGCACCTTCTTTCACCTCTGCAAATCCACAAAACATCCGTAACAATAATAATAATAATAATAATAATAATAATAATAATAATAATAATAATAATAATAATAATAATAATAGGGAAAATAATATAATTCCGAGCGAGTTGGCCGTGCGGTTAGGGGCGCGCAGCTGCGAGCTTGCATTCGGGAGATAGTGGGTTCGAACCCCAGCAGCCCTGAAGATGGATTTCTGTGGTTTCCCCTTTTTCACACCAGGCAAATGCTGGGGCTGTACCTTCAGTAAGGTCACGTCTGCTTCCTTCCCATTCCTAGTCCTTTCCTCCTCCATCGTCGCCATAAGACCTATCTGTGTCGGTGCGACTTAAAGCCAATTGTAAAAAAGAAGAAGAATATATTGCCTAAACTCTTCATATAATCTAGGGGGCGTGAACAGCACTGGTTTAGCTGGTGGCTTTCCACCCAGGCGGCATAAGCTTGAATACGGGTGGATCCTATGATGGAATTTCTACCTGAAAAATGACATGGCACTGGGAAGGGCATCTGACTTTAAATCACCTGATAGGACCGAAAAGGGCTGGGCTGAGTGACTCAAGTGAAGAGCACAGGTTTTCTGAGCCCAGGATGAAGAGTTCGATCCTGACGCAGTCCAGTAGCAACACTAATGAACACACTGCCCGATGTGTGAATTGCTACATCCCTACTACATATGTAAAAGCAAAATTCAATTGTAAGACAGCGTACCGTAGCTGAAGCGCCTCAGATTGTTGGATATGGTGAATTAAGTATTTGAAATACGTCAGCCTCGTGATGTTAGGCCGGCCTCGCGGTCTAGGGGTAGCGTGCCTCCCTATCACCCGGGGAGGCCCCGGGTTCGATTCCCGGCCACATCAGCGATCTTTACCTGGATCTGAGGGCTGGCTCGGGATTCACTCAGCCTGTGTGATTACAATTAAAAAACTATCTGACTGTCAGCTCGTGACCCCGGTCTAGCAAGCCAAGAGTAACAACCGAGAGGATTCGTCGCACTGACCATGCGTCGCCTCATAATCTGCAGGCCTTCGGGCTGAGCAGTGGTCTGCAGTGCCATTGTTTTGTATGTCCGTGATGGTAGATTGATGGACACGTAAGGAACTCCAGCGATACAAACTTCCAAGCGTTTCGGCGTCTCTGAAAACGAAAACGTAGTTAGTGAGACGTAAAATGGTAAAGTCAATAACATTGTTGTTTTCACGTGTGACTTCCTCATCATCGAGGCCAGACTCGTTACTTCGTTGTCCACAACATGGCTGGGGTGCTACACTGTTCGAAGGTGTGCCTGTGCTGATAACAATAATTATCTTGAATGTGTTTTCCTCCACATCGACAGCATCTTACATCAAATACGGAATATGCTATTTCAGTCGCGCATTTGCAGAGAGATATACGAGCGAAAATATTAGAAGTATTCTCGTTATGGCGAAGGTGGTTCGAGTCCCGGCCTATGTATGTGACATTTTCAAAATAAGTTAATCACATTCCTGTGCTTCGGATGCTCCATAAAACTGAGGCCCCAGACTATGCATCTTTAACGCCTAAATAACCACTGTTATAGTTAAAGTAAATATAGCACAAACGGGATCCACTCAGCCTCGGGATGTCAACTGAGTAGAGGGGTTTCGATTCCCACCTCAGCCATCCTCGAAGTGGTTTTCCGTGTATTTCCGTGGTTTCACACTTCTCTTCCACGCAAATGCCGGGATGGTGCCTAACTTAAGGCCATGGCCGCTTCCTTCCTCTTCCTTGTCTATCCCATTTAATCTTCCCATCCCCCTACAAGGCTCCTGTTCAGTATAGCGGTGGGGCCCGCCTGGGAAAGGTACTGGTCCTCCGCTCCATTTGTATCCCCCGACCCAAAGTCTCACGCTTCAGGATAATGCCCTTGAGACGGTAGAGGTGGGATTCCTCGCTGAGTCCAAGGGAAAACCAACCCTGAACGGATTAAGAAAGAAAGAAATATAGCACAGGTTATAAAAATATAAACACTCTAGGCACATCAAATAAATAATGCACAGTTAAATGGCCTAGTGACATTAAAACAAAGCATTAGTAGAAAAAAGACCTAGATATTAGCTATAGTCCGCCTGTTGATATTTCTAGATGGATAGAGTATCTTTGTCTCTTAGCGCAGACCGGAGCAAAACATATCTTTCACTAAAGTCTGACTGTTACACTAATGGATGATGTTGAGGTATGGGTGGTGATGAATAATGACTTTCGAAGCACAATTAGAGGTTTGAGGGTAGTGAAAGATGCTAATCATAGGGTTAGTAGTGCTGCGTAACACTGATTGATACTGTGAGGAAAACAAAAGAAACTACCTCACTCCTCATCATCTTACGGCGTCACCATTGGTTTTGCGGTTTTTCAATAAGAGCATACATATCCTTTGGTGGTGCTATATCAGGATCCAACAAATCTCCAGGGTAAAGATTTATCGGGCAGATAGGGAGACAGGGAAGCAGACAGACAGACAGACAGACAGATAGATGGACGGACAGACAGACAGATTAGTTATAAAATTCAGATTAATGCTTGTAATGTTGTGGTGTAAAGTATGAGGCAGTTATGGGACATGAGGGAGGAATTTCAGAAGTGATATCAAATAGTAAATAGATATTTTAAGATATTGATCGGGTTGCCAAATAGCACGACCAGCTGTAGAACTCTCTTCATTTTTTGGAATAATTACACAAGGTGGTAGAATTAAAAGTATTGGCTTACTACGTCTTGTTGAAGTTGAAACAGGGTGAAGGAGATTAAAGTAGACTTATGCAGTTGACCTAACGATTACACACGCTAAATATTCATTGAAGTTATTGACTAAGTGAAGTGAGAAATGATGTTGACAGGTCAAATAATAACTAGCAGGTTCTTCTGCAGGGTAGGAAAATAAATTATGTAAGAATGTTTTAAAGAAGGTGCTATATGTAGACTAACAGCAGTTGTTTCTAATTGCAGAATCTTGAATGACCTGTTTAGATCAAGAGTGAAAAATGACAATTCAGGTAAATAATAGGCTATAACAAGGGTTTCCAATTTGTAAGGGCTCGAGGGCCATATTGGAAACCCTAGTCATATTCGCGGCCCGCACTTCAATAATAGGCCAATTTTCGCAAAATTCTGCATATATTAGGCCTACAGAAGTACCATTATGAAGAAATAATATGCATAATTCAATTGAAATAAAGGTTTAATAATTTTAATTAGGTAAAACATTATGTTACAATTGGATAAAAGTGTGAAATTTGGAGCCGGGCTGAGTGGCACAGGTGGTTGAGGCGCTGGCCTTCTGATGTTAGATCATTCCGAAGGTGCTCAAATACGTCAGCCTCGTGTCGATTGATTTACTGGCACGGAAAAGAACTCCTGCGCGACAATATTCCGGCACCTCGGCGTCTCCGAAAAACATTAAAAGTAGTTAGTGGGACGTAAAAAACAATCATTATTATCTGAAAATTGGATTTTAAATTTTTTAAATGAAAAATAATCCATTCAAATCAAGTGAATTTTTGAAAAAGAGGAAATAATATTAAAGAATGAACAAGTTCGGACTTGGGTCTATAAAGAATATAAAAATTAATAGATTTTGAACGATCTATAAAATATCATTTTGTAACTATTTTTCACATTATTTATTAAAGTGCTCTCGCGGGCCCCATTATATGGCCGCCGGAAACCCCTGGGCTATAAGGAAACGAGACACAAGGAGATGGTCTGGGGGCTAATGGATGTATATTACAACAAGAGGTGGATGACAAGCCTATAGTCTGTGTCAAATGGGAATCGTTTTGGCCTCGGGAGTGTTATTCGGAACTAGTGATGGGCAAACGATACCCATGTTCGAGCGGGATCGAGCCGACCCGATACACAACGAGGTTCGACCCTGTTTGAAGCAAGTTCGAGCAGTCACGTGATCGAGGGCAGAGTCTGGCTCGGGCTACAGCGCGAACGTGCAGATAAGCAAACAGCATACATAATATGAAATGAAGCACCGTTCATTAAGGTGTGTGTATTATACTGATAACGAAGGTGCGTGCTGTCATATTTTACTGCATTCAGACACTGACGTATATCTTGGGGGGAATATTTTTTGCTAGTTGCTTTACGTCGCACCGACCCAGATAGGTCTTACGGCGACGATGGGACAGGGAAGGACTAGGAGTGGGAAGGAAACGGCCGTGGCCTTAATTAAGGTACAGCCCCAGTATTTTTTCTAGTGTGAAAATGGGAAACCACGGAAAACCATTTTCAGGGCTGCCGACAGTGGGGTTCGAACCTACTATCTCCCGAATACTGGATACTGGCCGCACTTAAGCGACTGCAGCTATCGAGCTCGGTTGGGGGAATAAAGACTGCCCATAAAATTAGAAGGCTTAGATTATGATAATCTGCTATGAAAAGGACAAAGCACGTATCCGTAATATTCCCCGCGCATTATCGAAAGTATTTCCTCCCGAGGCAGCAATTGTATACCTTGTAACAACCGTACGTTTGATGCAACATTAAGAATACGGTAATATTATTCCTACGTTGTCGTGCTTTGGGTGGCAAAGACAGCTGTTTAGCGCGACAGGCGAGGTGCTCCTTCTGTCTTCAATGTGGGGCGGGGGTTGAATCCCTTCCTTGGGAAAGAATTACACGTTTTGATGGTATAGAAGAATTTGAGTAAGAAAGGACTGATCTCTCATCAATCGTGTACACAAATAAATGTATAAATATTACTATGCTGCAATGTTAATTATCTATTTACGTGAAATATATCAACATCAAAAGTATCCCCTCCGTGACTCGCGATTTCAAGCGGTATCCTTTGCAAATTTCAGGTCAATCGGTACAGTAGTTTTCGAGCCTATCCGGAACAAACTAAACAGACACCATCTCATTTTTAGTAATAGCATCGATGAGCCGCATTAACTGATGACAAGTGTGTCAACATCCGAAGACAAAATATAAATTTCTAGTCTTAAAACCATTCAAGTGTGCAACTATTTCGACACGTGTAATGTTAAGACGATATACTTTGTTTTCCTTTTCTGTATTTATACGGCCCAATCAAGACATTTTAGTAGACAATATTGGTTTAGCTTATTCTGAGGGAGGCATGTGTAACGAATCTTCGCACAAACACAAATTCTGACTGTCTCCATTATATAGGCCTACAGTAGATATGAGTCGACCGGCCGAGTTGGCCGTGCGGTTAGGGGCGCGCAGCTGTGAGCTTGCATCCGGGCGATATTGGGTTCGAACCCCACTGTCGGCAGCCCTGAAGATGGTGTTCTGTGGTTTCCCATTTTCATACCAGGCATATACTGGGGCTGTACCTTAATTAAGGGCACGGCCGCCTCCTTCCCACTCCTAGACCTTTCCTATCCCATCGTTGCCATAAGACCTATCTGTGTCGATGCGACGTAAAACAAATTGTAAAAGAATAAATTATATGAGTCGAAATGAAAGTGTGTACAAAAGACACGGAAGTAAGAGTAAACAGAAGACGAACCCGTATTATCCAGCATAATACTCTTACACATCCTTCTCAAGTTTTCTGGGTGTTAGTAAGAGCAAGCCTCCAGGTTGCAGCGCGCACATAAGCTCGAGCAAAGCTCGTCAGCTGTTCGAGCAGATCGAGCCGGGCTCAAGCACATTACTATCAGAACCGTCCAGTCAAGCGGTTGCTATGTTGTCGCGTTACCCACGCGCTCAATGTGTTGCGTTCCACGGCATAAATCACTTGTAGCAAAACAACGTCTTCTCCATACAGGCCATGAAGGCCCTTGGAGGGGTGGAAGATAAAGGTTTCCACTATCCGTAACCTCGGCACTTGATATGATAGAGTAGTTAGGTCTACGCCAGGCCGCCTTTACCCCCAGGAATTAACCTGGCACTCATTTTTGGTGTAGGCTGAGTGAACCTCAGGGCCATATGCACCTCCGGAAGTGGAAATCTATTTTCTTAAATTTTACGACTTCCTGACGGGGATCCGAACTCACGCCCTTCCGGGCGAACCGAGTACGCCTTTACCTCCTCGGTCAGGCAGCTCCATAAATCACTTGTGCCAAACGAAAATATTTTTAACTCGTAAAAAATGATCGCAACTGAAACAACTTACCGTTTGACATAGACTGTAGTGCTTGTTGTGTAGAAGGTGAACGTGATGGAAGAAGTGAGAATGGAGGAAACTTTGGACCGAGCGAGTTCGCCGTGCGGTTAAGGGTGCGCAACTGTAAGTTTGCATTCGAGAGATTGTGAGTTCGAACACCACTGTCAGCAGTCCTAAAAATGATTTTCCGTAGTTTCCCTTAATATTTTTTTAATACTTGCTTTTACGTCGCACCGACACAGATAGGTCGTGGCCTTAATTAAGGTACAGCCGCAGCATTTGCCTGGTGTGAAAATGGGAAACCACGGAAAACCATTTTCAGGGCTGCCGACAGTGGGGTTCGAACCTACTATCTCCCGAATACTGGATACTGGCCGCACTTAAGCGACTGCAGCTATCAAGCTCGGTATATATATATTACCTTAATCAAGGCGACGGTCGCGTCCTTCCCACTCCTAGCCCTTTTCTATCCAAATTTCACCATAAGACCTCTTTAATTTAATGTTATTTGCTTTACGTCCCACTAACTACTTTTACGGTCTTCGGAGACGCCGAGGTGCCGGAATTTAGTCCCGCAGGAGTTCTTTTACGTGCCAGTAAATCTACCGACACGAGGCTGTCGTATTTGAGCACCTCCAAATATCACCGGACTGAGCCAGGATCGAACCTGCCAAGTTGGGGTTAGAAGGCCAGCGCCTTAACCGTCTGAGCCACTCAGCCCGGCATAAGAGAGTGTATTGTATTGAAATGCATTTACATAAAGGTGACGTTCTCCGTGGCATGTTCACGATAACTCTCATGATTAGTTTATTTATACGACTAGCCTGTTGCTTACTCTATCGAAGTGTGAACAGGTACTGTTAGTCTTCGGAAGTGAAGAAGTGATGTTTGAACACGTTCTAGAGTGGCTAGAATGACGGACGTGTTAAACTGGAACCGGGGCAGGAAATGATAAGATCATGAATTACAGTTCTCTTATGAAACGACTCGACTATTCGTTTTTCCTCGATCATTTCAAAAGTGACTCGGTAATAACAAGAGCTCGCTCGAGGCTGAGATGTCGCGATTGTCCAAGAGGCTCTACGTTGTACACAAACCACAGCAAATGGTGCTAGTCTATTGTATGTATTCAAAATATGATTGCACTTGGCTATGACGAGAACTACTGCTTGTTTACGTCCGCCCGGTGCTCTGTCATGTGTGCCTGTGACTAGGTAGAGTAGCGCGCTACATCTACTAAAAAATAGGACTCGAACCTATTAGTTAGTCAATTGGTGATACAGTGGTCATTTCGCGCTAACTTTGCAAGTCTCTGAACAATCAACACACATTCCGTTCTGAACTCGTCTCTATTGTTTTTGCCTTTGTAGCTCTCGCAAATTCCTTTCTAAAATTAAATATTGTTCTGTTGGCAATGCGAGACTCATATGATGACTGTATTCTGTACACTGACATGCCCTCTTCTCGCCACGCTCTCATCTACGTCGCTTTGCCTAAGTACAATCGTATTTCGAATACAGAATACCATATCTGGAATCTCAAGGTACTGCACCCATGTACATAATGTCTCCAGACAACACGATAGTGGTGATCGGATAAAAATAATTTCTCCTCCAGTGGTGGCTTCACTTACAAATCACAATGCTAAATGCAACTGTGTTACAATATTTAGTGTTACTTGTAATATACCATCAGTTGTAGTGTTAATTCAACATAATTCATGCACTAACAACTATCCGAACAATCTTTTACCAAAAGATTAAGGATTAAATAAGATATTTGAAGAAAATGGATTCAATTGTTCGTTAATTATCCTTAAACATTTTGTTTCACTCTATATATATTTGAAGGAACCAACCAAAACTATAAAGCTTAAATCTGTTCTAAATTGATCCCCTCTTTGTGCTTTTCATATTTTTATACAATTTGCTTAACGTCGCACCTACACAGATAGGTCTTATAAGCGACGATGGGTTAGGAAAAGGCTAGGAGTATTTCCCTGGTGTAAACATGGAAAAACCGCGGAAAACCATGTTCAGAACTGCGAACAGTGGGGTTCGAACCCGCTATCTGCCGAATGCAAGATGGTTGAACGTGACCCAAACCGCTCGAGCTCTTGTTCGATACCGAGCGTTTATGATCAATAGAATGGTCAATAGATACGCGTGTGGCTGTTAGTCCCGGGGAGTGTCCGAGGACATGTTCGGCTTGCCAGGTGCAGGTCTTTTGAAATGACTCCCGTAGGTGACCTGCGCGTCGTGATGAGTATGAAATGATGACGAGGACGACAAGTATACCCAGCCCCCGTGCCAGCGAAATTAATCAATTATGGTTCAAAATCCCGATCATGCCGAGAATCAAATCCGGGACACCTGTAACCAAAGGCAAGCACGCTTACCGGACATTCTAATGTGGTGGAGTGACCAGTACCTTTCCACTCCTTCATCACCCATAAGCTTCAGATTCCCAAATGTCCCAGGAGTCTGATAAACCTCGTACCAGATCCAACCGTGATTTGAAGAACAGCGAATCCAAAACTAAACCATTGACCAGAAGCCTTTCTAGACTAAGGAGGTAACTACAAGCACAGAAACTTTTAGTTAACGTTATATGGAAGCAGCTTATGAGAAGAATCATCGCCATAAGACCTATCTGTGACGGTGCGACTTAAAGCAGCTTGCAAAAAAAAAAAACATGAGAATATCGTTTCCTTTTGAAAATAAAATGTTTAGTTCAAGAAGAGAGTGACGATATAACAAGGGCAAAAACCAGACGAAATACGAACAAGGAGCAGAAGTACGGCAAGGTCTACAAACGAGAAGGCGGTGTTCGAGTCAAATTATTTATCAGAGACTTCACACGAGGAAAATATCCCTGGACGAAGTTGGTGTTGGAACAAAAGTTATTTAAAATTACTTCTAAAGCAGGATGACTCCAACCTTGTGTGAAATAACATCAACGTCTCCATCAATTATAAATGGAATCATTCGAAATTAGGTGTTCATGATATGCTCTTGTTGCCACGGTGTTCGAAATAGCATTTAATCATTCTTTTCTCCTGCCTCCGCCAACGGCCTTCGCAGTGTTGAAACACCGGATCCCGCGAGATCTCCGAAGTTAAGCAACATTGGGCGTGGTCGAGAAGTGGATGGGTTGCCACGCGCTGTTGGTGAGGGCTAAGGGAATGGAGGAGCGGAAAAGAACTGGCCACCCTACCGCACGTAAACTCCGGCTCAGGCACACCTCTGCGGAGGTTCGGTTCGGACCTGTCTTCGGGCAGAACACACCTCTCTCCTGCCTCCAATACTCTCGCAGGCTTTAGAATTTCTACAGCCTCCGAACACCTCATAATGGATGGAGAATATGTGTATTTGTCTCTTGGCACAGAGAACAGAATGATACTTTCAGTGATGCCTTAGTCTCATTATTGGCTGTGATAGAGGTACAGGTGGCGCTCAGCTAAGCGAATACAAGTGTGGAATGTACCACTCAGAGGGTCAGCTGTGCTATTGTGCAGAAGAAAACTGCTGGAAACCCAGCACACATTAAAACGCTACTAGGAGATTTTGAGGATTCAACCAACCTCCCGATGAACAACCTAGAGTAGAAAAGATATCATGGCTTGCACAGTCTCGAATATTGCACACTTGTGGGATACAAGGTATTCCCTGCCAGTCATAACAGGTGACAGAAAGAGGCGACCCACCACGGAAGAACTCAATTTAGGGGTTGGCGATCACAGATCACTAACCGAGTCAGGCATTGCTTCCACTTACTTTTACCAATCTCTTTACTTCCAGTTTTTTCTATTCTACCTCCCGTCGCCAATTCTTGGCCTATTTTCATCCCAGTGGATTAAGTTCGCGAGGCCTAGCGAGTTATTTCCACGTTTTTCTTTATTCTTCCTTTTCTTTTGCTCATAACTTCCTTCTTCGAAGAATCTGATCTCCTATATATTTCTAGAGTTAGGAGACGGGGATTACTTCATCGTTCTCCATAAAACAATAATCGTTACCATCACCACTCGACTGTCTTTTATGACAATGTTATGTTGTACTACTGTTCTAAACATAGTAATGATGATTTCCTCTTCAAGGAGGGTAGAGAGTTCAGAGCCCTATGGTCTGCGGCAATCAAGCTCAACACCTCACTTCCGGTCACATGCAGCGTGCCCACATCCCAAAACATATGAGCTCATGAGGGAGAACGTGTTATCTTGTTATACATTCAAACATTTACGTTGACCTCCACCTGGCCATGAGATAACTGCTACGGCGACCTTATTAGTAACATAAACCTTGATAATTCACTGTTCTGTTGTAGGGGTTAGTTTTAAGTACTCGCCCTGTCGGTCCGAGTTCGACTCTTCCTTCTACAACGATAAGTAACACTGGTTTGAGAGTCTGAAGCTGTGTTGCGCTTTAACTCTGAAACACAACTTAAAATGCAAGCGCATTTGAAGTTTTACGTGACTGAAGATATCGTGATCATGATCATAGCCACGGTACCTCGAGTTTTACATGGAATACAAACCATAGACGCGTGGCATTTCATATAAAAATTCCCTCATACATCGGACGGGATTCGAAGCTCTACCGCCTTGGTGACAGACCAGTGACGACAACACGTTCCCTGAAACACAACAGAGGAGAGGGATGATTTAAAATCCCACTCCAGGCTACCTATTTTGTTACTGTTTCGGTCTTCAGCTCCAGGCCAAAATCTAGATCAGGGATGGCGAACATACGACACGCGTGCCACTAGGTGACACGCGAACACTACTTCTGTGACACGTCAGACAACAAAGTAACATATTTTAATGTTTTCAACATATTCATTGACAAATGCTTGTCGAGCTCGGGTTTGATAAAATGACAGACCAATTAGTTTCAGGCATTTTCCAATCCGAGAACATTTATTTTGCTTTACGCTGCTCCGACACAGGTAGGTCTTATGGCGATGATGGGATAGGAAAGAGCTAGGAGTGGGAGGAAAGTGGCCGTGGCCTTAATTAAGGTACAGACCTAGCATTTGCCTGGTCTAAAAATGGGAAACCGCAGAGAACCATCTTCAGGGCTGCTTACAGTGGAGTTCGAACCCACTACCTCCCGGATGCAAGCTCACAGCTGCGCGTCCCTAACTGCTCGCCCAACTCGCCCGATGGTATTAAATGAACATTGAGGTTCAAATACCAGTCGAAACATGTGAGGCTTTTGAAATCAAAAGGGACGACCCTCAACTTCAGATTTCTTTTATACCATTGGCTTTACGTCACACCGACACACACATAAGTGTTATGGCGACGATTGGCCCCGACCATATCTCACCGGAGACAGATATGTGCAAATGATAAGAACAGTCACATACAGTTACAAACTTCATTGCACTCACTGTCGACATAACTCAGATCCACACACATTACGCCTAATAATAATAATAATAATAATAATAATAATAATAATAATAATAATAATAATAATAATAATGGTGTTATTGACTTTACGTCCTACTAACTACTTTTACGGTTTTCGGAGACGCCGAGGTGCTGGAATTTAGTTTTTCAGGAGTTCATTAACGTGCCAGTAAATCTACCGACACGAGGCTGACCCATTTTAAAGTTTACAATTTGATTTACGTCGCACCGCAGGTGGTCTGGATGGCTGGCGTTCTTAAGCACCTTCTACTGTAATAACACCGGACAGAACCGGGTTCGAACCCACCGACGTGGGTCGCTGAGACCCTCAGCCAAGTAAAACCCGTACTAATATCATGGTAGAGTAAGAAGCCGAACCTACACTAGTAAGCCAAACTTCAAACAGAAAGGCATTGCAACAAACACATCTGGTGAGAAGGGAACTCAAAGGTGAGATAGTGAAATTCAAATCCAGAAGGCTCTGAGATTCAAAAGATCGACGGCAGAAGCACGGTTTGATCCTATCTCACTCTTGTCACACGCTTTGCGTAATATTGAGTCCAAGCGAATGGGGTCGGGTCGACAGAGAACTGTGCGTGTGCTGGCACACGAACAACGCGGCCACCATCGTCCTCTCAGAGCGTTATTCGCTAATATTAGTCTAATCATGAACTGACAAAGTAAACTTGCAAGTCATCGAAGCACGAGAATCTAGGTTAAGGCTAGTCGTGGCCCTTCCAGAGAGCAGTCGGGTATATGCCCCATATCCTATCACTGAAATGTGGAATATTTATTTATTTATTTATTTATTTATTTATTTATTTATTTATTTATTTATTTATTTATTTAATACATCTCTTTACAATCTGCTTGACGTCGCACCGACACAGATAGGTCTTAAGGCGACGATGGGATGGGAAAGAGCTCGAGTGGGAAGGAAGCGGTCGTGGCCTTAATGTAGCAGGCTTTTGCCTGGTGCGAAAGTGGGAAACCACGGAAAACCATCTTCAGGGTTGCCGACAGTGGGATCGAACTCACTATCTCCCAAATGCAAGCTCACAGCTGAGCACCTCTAACCGTCCGGTCAACTCGCTTTATTTATTTATTTATTTATTTATTTATTTATTTATTTATTTATTTATTTATTTCCCACAACAAGGTCACTTCATCCCACTGATGAGAAACCTATCTCACTTTGAAGGTGGGAAATGTCAATGCGTTGCTCTCGTTGAGAACACCACGCGGTGTCTAGTTCACATGTATAATCGCTCGAAAGAAGAATGAGCGCATTGTATTCTGTGTACCTTGTAATTAACATTGTATCAGGCTTAATTTTTATTATCAAAATATAATTCACCTCCCATGTAGATACAAACCCTGTGCATACCCACAACAACAATTAAAAAAAAAGGATGGTCCGCCTATTCAATAAATGTTTATTGGTGTAATTATATGGACATCACAACATCGGGGGAATAGTTTCGACCTAACAATAAGGTCATCTTCAGCCACTGAACCTTATACAATGAAACAAGTATGAAATCTAGTCTTAAAATCAAATGAAACATGGTGTATTAAACCGTAGTCGTCTCTTCTTATGTCGGACAGTAGATAAAATTCAGTTCGCTGGCTGAATGGTCAGCGTACTGGACTTTGGTTCAGAGGGTCCCGGGTTCGATTCCCGACCGGGTCGGGGATTTTAACCTTCATTGGTTAATTCCAATGGCTCGGGGGCTGGATGTTTGTGCTGTCCCCAACATCCCTGCAACTCACACACCACATATAACACTATCCTCCACCACAGTTACACGCAGTTACCTACTCAGGGCAGATGCCGCCCACCCTCTGCCTTACTAGGGCTGCACTCGGCTAGAAATAGCCACACGAAATTAAATTAAATCCAGTTAAGATACGTCCAGGTGACGTGTCTTGGGGTGCTTAATTGTAGTTTAAATATTGTGATTTATGTCATCTAGGAGACATCTTAATATTTTTACACAACATGTTTCATTAGATTTTAAGAGCTGGAATGGATGGAGCAGATGGTGGTGCTTTGTTGACGAGCTGTATCCATCCCATGAAGAGTAACAAGAAGTCAAGTCATCATACATATCGTACACCCACTATACCTAGTTTCCCTCACCATCACTAATGGGTTGTTGAATAATTCATAAACATGTCAACAATTAACTCATTACCATGATGATTGAGTAATATTAGTTTTCCATGTCAATGATGCTCGCAGTTGGTGGATTTTGCACCAAAATATGAACTCGTGAATATCTACATTATTAGAGCTTACGTGGTAAAAGTGTATGGGATATAAAGAACTGTATATTGAATTTTCTATATTCCTTGTTACGTAAACTTTTGGATAGAATGCATATTTCCGGAGATATTTGGAAGTTTGTGAAAACCGGTATCTGCATTTTCAATTATATGGCTAAAACACTTGCAAGGGTTATCGCAAATTTTATTATGAAGAACTATTCTGGACGTCAGAGGTAAACTAACGTAAATGACATTTCACCAACTTTATAGGAGAGCAGACTGAAGCTGCTATGGTGCCTAATTTGCTATCTTAAAGGCAGGTCGAATCGACAGTTCTGAGCATGGTGAACTACTTATCGTATTATCACTTACGATACTTTTTGTATGATGCACAACAAATTAAACGCACGTTTCATCAATAACCTCTCTACACTTTTTCTCAAAATGTTTCACGTTAGGACTGTACCTTAATTAAGGCCACGGCCGCTTCCTTCCCATTCCTGGGCCTTTCCTATCCCATCGTCGCCATAAGACGTATCTGTGTTGGTGCGACGTAAAACAAATAGCAGAAAAAGATTTTTACACGCAGTCTGGTCTAACTGAATGCTCATATTTTCGCTTCGTACGTTTCACTTCTTCCCTTTCCGCACGGTTGTACATCAATTTTCGTCTCTTCCTTTTTCCTTCTTTTTTTTTTTTTGGTCACGTCACGCAGCACTTCATTTTCATCTGTCAGTTCAACATCATCAGATTTATCTGTTGTATTGTCTGTGGGGCTAACTTCAACCTCCAGTAAATTTTCTACTTCTGTGGTTCTGGTTGTTGGTACTTCATTGGCAAATTCAGTAATATTTTCTTCTGCTGCTTCAATATTGGTGTAATTAACTTTGTTAAAGCTCTGGATTAGTATTTCTGCATTCCGGATTAAATCACCCCACTCTTCATTTATTTCTGTCTGCAAGTTTTCATGAGGTGCATTGTTAACATGCGAGTTCTCTTCATTAGAAGTTACCTCAGACATCAAGTGAGCCAGCTCTAAAATCTTCTCTCACCTGCTCATTCTGAAATTGTCAGAATGAAAATATGGTGTAAATAAACTCAATGTTCCTTTTTGCAACAATCGAAGCAATACATTTCGGGTTACTTTTTTAATATTGCTTGCTTACATACCTGGAAATATTCCCACAAATTGTAAAGAACGTTCTTTAAAATATTCACAAAAACACAGTTGTTTGAACAGTTAACCCTCACTGCCACTCATGATGATGATGATGATGATGATGATGATGATTGCTGTTTAAAGGTGCGTAACATGTAAGTCATCGGCCTCAGGTGCCACTCATCAACATACTAACTAAACTTGGCAGTAAACGTTCCATTATTAAGCCAGAAAAGCAGTAGGCTTAAGCGTACAGTCCTAAGCCAATTTTACTGTATCTACTGTACTGTGGATATCATCATGTTGGCCAAGGATTTAATGCATGCCCCCAGTATGCTTAGTTACGGAGGTTACTCCCATAGATACACCGGGATGTATATTACATATTAAACCATTTGAAATTCTGATTCTGCTTTTATACGTTAGTATTAAATGCTTTCTTTTTCTATTTGCTTTATGTCCCACCGACACACATAGGTTTTATGGCGACGATCGGATAGGAAAGGCTTAGGAATGGGAAGGAAGCGCCCGTGGCCTTAATTAAGGTACAGCCTCTGAATTTTCCTGGTGTGAAAATGGGAAACCACGGAAAACCATGTTCAGGGTTGCCAACAGTGTGATTCGAACCCAGCATCTCCCGGATGCTAGCTCACAGCTGCGCGTCCCTAACCGCACAACTCGCACGGTAGTATTAAATGAACATTGATAGTAGGAATCACTAGGTGGCCATAATTTCTTTAAAATTTGCAGTTACCCCCTTTGTGCTTTGTTGGGCAGTGTTGGGCCCTGCAGTATTGCTACGTCGCTGGGTACTAATCAGATAATAGTGCAGTTTAATACACGAACTGGTTACCTTTGAAATTATACAGAGTGGAACAATAAGGTACTTTCAGGACACATTTTTCACACGTAGAATAAAAAGAAAATATGTTATAATGGCATGGGTCCGAAAAGCATTTTTTTCATGTTAGAAATCATTTTCAATCAATCATCAATGACCTGCATTTAGAACTGTCACCCAGGTGGCACATTCCCTGTCATTTGTGTGCCTAGTGTTCTCTTAAATGTATTCAAGGAACTTGGAAATTTATCGAACATTTCCCTTGATAAATTATTCCAATCCCTTACTTCTCGTACTTTAAATTACTATTTGCCCAAATTTGTTCTCGTGAATTCCAACTTTGTCTTCATATTATTATCTTTCTTAGTTTTAAAAGTTACACTTAAACTTATTTGTATTGTAGTGTAATTCCACGCCATCTCTCAAATAGTAATAATAATAATAATAATAATAATAATAATAATAATAATAATAATAATGGCGTGTGGCCTCCTCAGAGGCCTCATGCAGATCTTTTGATGTGACACCGTAGGCGACCTGCGCGTCGTGATGAGGATGAAATGTTGATGAAAACGGCATATATACCCAGTCCCCGTGCCGGGGGAATTAACCAATTATGGTTAAACTTCACGACCCTGCCTGGAATCGAACCCGGGACCCCTGTGACCAAAGGCCAGCACGCTAACCATTTAGCCATGGGGACGGATATCTCTCAAATGACAGCTCGGATATTACCACTTAATCGAGCAGCTTGTCTCCTTACTGCCAAGTCTTCCCAGCCCAAAGTTTGCAACTTTTTCGTAACACTATATTGTCCTTTCCTTTGGATCTTTTCCAGTTCTCGTATCAAGTAGTCCTGGTGCGGGTTCCATACACTGAAACCGTACAATAGTTGGGGTCTTACCAGAGACCTATATGTCCTCTCATTTACATCCTTACTACAACCCCTAAATATCCTCATAACCACGTGAAGAGATCTGTATCCTTTATTTACAACCTCATTACGTCAATGAATATCATTCCTTATATTAATACGTAAGTACTTACAGTGATCCCCATGAGATAATATCACCCCATCAACACAAAGACTCTTCCTGTTGATGAAGCTTACAACCTACATTTTCATCCCGTTGATTTATTGCGACGGTGGGTTGATGGAGGTATCAATGCTAACGGAGGGCATTTTGAGCATTTCATGTATGTAAGGGTTTCATGTGGTATGCTGGTAGCTTCTGTTCCTGCCGGGATGAGTAGTTCAGACGGTAAAGCACAACTTGACAGGTTTTATCCTGGCTCGGTCCGGTTGTATTTGAAGGTGCTCAAGTAAGTCAGCCTCGTATCGGTAGATTTATTGGCACGTAAAAGAATTCATAAGGGACAACATTCTAGCATCGGCATCTCGAAAACTGATTGACGCACTATGTAGAGGTCTAATGTGGCAATAGAGCGTTTCCGGACCCTTGTCTATACAACATAATTTCTTCTTCCACGTGTGAGGAATATGTCTTTAAAGTTTGACTATACCTTTTTGTTAGACCATGTATACCGAAATTCGTGAAATTCCGTTCAGCGATGTAACAATGAAATATATATCCAAGAAATGAACTAAACCAGCTTTCGAATTTTGTGCACCTAATACGAGAAAAATATGAAGTTTGTGGCAAAAAATTGATGTGTACAGATAAAATTAGAATTTTATTTATGTATATTAGTATGTGTTGTCTAGATGCACTAGTGCCGTACCTAGGTACAACAGTTTACTTAAAGAGAAATTCATTCTGAGTCAGCTAAATGAAAATCCTAGTCAACGTCTTCGTTTGGAATAGCTTTGCAGACATGGAATGCTTACTGGCTACCAGCACTATTCAAGGTGGTCAGACCGAGTAACCTTAACCTTCTACAATATTGTTTTAATAAACCGGGAGATTAGCCTAAATATGTGCTTTGCCTTGGATTTCAGGCTCCAGTGGTTTTATCGCTTTGACCTCTTTTCCTCATCATTTCACATTACGATAAATCATAACACATGTCCTTAAACAACGGCAGGACAAGAATATGAAAGGATAGATCTGTTCGTCACAATGGGAAGTAATACAAAACGTTGCTGATATTAAAAAGTATCAGTTACGAAGTATGCAAGTGAATGTATAATAATAATAATAATAATAATAATAATAATAATAATAATAATAATAATAATAATAAATGGTTCAGTAGAGCTTTGGCTTTTTGAATCCCAGGTGGTGGATTCAATCCCGACTTAATCCGCTGGTATTTGAAGGTGTTCATGTACGAGGGCATCGTGTTGTTAGATTTATTTATACGTTAATGAACCCCTGCAGGACAAAATAAGGACACCTCGGTGTCTCCAAAAAGCCTATAACAAACAGACAGATACACTTGTAATGGATATAGGTTTCAGAATAACTCGACAGAGTATATACACAGACTAGTTGAGTTCATGACCACGATGTCCGGAGCTCGTAAAAGAAATGACCACAAGAGCAATTTGCCGAGCTCGATAGCTGCAGTCGCTTAAGTTCTGCCAGTATCCAGTATTCGGGAGATAGTGGGTTCGAAACCCACTGTCGGCAGCCCTCGAGATGATTTTCCGTGGTTTCGCATTTTCACACCAGACAAATGCTGGTGCTGCACGTTAATTAAGACCATGGCTGCTTCCTTCCCACTCCTAGCCCATTCCTGTCCCATCGTCGCCGTAGGACCTTTCTGTGTCGACGCAACGTAAAGCAAATTGTAAAAAAACAAAACAAAGAGAAATGTCAACAGGAACAACTTATAACGTCCTCCCGCAGAACTGTTCAATCAATCAATCAGTCAATCAGTACTGATCTGCATTTAGGGCAGTCGCCCAGGTGGCAGATTCCCTATTTGTTGTTTTCCTAGCCTTTTCCTAAATGATTTCAAAGAAATTGGAAATTTATTGAACATCCCTCTTGGTAAGTTATTCCAATCCCTAACTCCGCTTCCTATAAATGAATATTTGCCCCAGTTTGTCCTCTTGAATTCCAACTTTATCTTCATATTGTGATCTTTCCTACTTTTATAAACGCCATTCAAACTTATTCGTCTACTAATGTCATTCCACGCCATCTCTCCGCTGACAGCCCGGAACATACCACTTAGTCGAGCAGCTCTTCTTCTTTCTCTCAATTCTTCCCAACCCAAACATTGCAACATTTTTGTAACGCTACTCTTTTGTCGGAAATCGCCCAGAACAAATCGAGCTGCTTTTCTTTGGATTTTTTCCAGTTCTTGAATCAGGTAATCCTGGTGAGGGTCCCATACACTGGAACCATACTCTAGTTGGGGTCTTACCAGAGACTTATATGCCCTCTCCTTTACATCCTTACTACAACCCCTAAACACCCTCATAACCATGTGCAGAGATCTGTACCCTTTATTTACAATCCCATTTATGTGATTACCCCAATGAAGATCTTTCCTTATATTAACACCTAGATACTTACAATGATCCCCAAAAGGAACTTTCACCCCATCAACGCAGTAATTAAAAGTGAGAGGACTTTTCCTACTTGTAAAACTCACAACCTGACTTTTAACCCCGTGTCGCATACAGCGATCAAATCGGGCGTTCATTTCTCTTTAAATAATATTGTTTATAGTTTCCTTTGTAGTTCAGGCAAACATGTATACTTTCGTCCACTTGTGAATACTCCACGGACATAGAAGTAGTGCCTACAGTTGGCACTTCCTTTCTTGGAAGGAATTCACGCTTCATGAAGTGACAAATGTTCTGTGAGCGCTTTTCCTTGTACTTATATGGATTTGCTGATGTTTAGCTGAGCATGAAATTAGATCATTTGAATGAACTCCATTGGTGGAAAGAATACCCCCCTGGCACCTCATATGCCATGAGACCCCGTATGAAATCCCACACAAACAGGTGATATTGGAACAACCGACAACAACTACCAAAGCCTTATTGTCTGAAATGTAGATTCCCTCAAAGGATCAGCTATTTCACTTTCTCGAATCTTTAAAGTCTACCTTTGTAAAGAAGTGCGAAGTCCGGTTTCATCGCTGTCTGGTTATCATGATGGCCTATGGCCGTACGGGCCCTGGGTTTGGTTTCCGTCAGGGTCGGGGATATTAACTTTTATTGGTGCGGAGACTGGGTGTTTGTATCGTCTTCAACATTAAATTTCATCTTAGGCAGGGTCCATCCTTATAGAAACGCAGATCGCCCATGGACGAAGTCGAAAGCCCTACACCAGGCATCTCCGGAGGTTATTCGCTATTATTATTATTATTATTATTATTATTATTATTATTATTATTATTATTATTATTATTATTATTATTACCACTCGTGAAATACGATATTCATCCAGAAGAGTTGGAATCCAGAGTGGTCCATTCCTTAGTCAAAATGAGTTAAAATAGATATCCAGAGTACGGTTAAATCACCAAGCGAGTTGGTTACGCTTACTGTAGCTGTGAGCTAGCATTCGGGAGATGGTGGATTCGAACCCCGCTGTCGACAGCCCTGAAGATGGTTCACTGGAGTTCCCATTTTCGCGACACACAAATGCCGGGCTGTATCGTAATTAAGGCCGAGGTCTCTTCTTTCCTCGGTATATCTCGGTAAATCTCGAGTATTACTCCAGTATCCAAGAGAGTACTGAGCTAGCTCTTATTTCAAGTGTTTGGGCATGTACGCATTTAATTATATGAATTATAAGAATCTCCTTTTTATACTGAAACATATGAGAGGACACGGTACTTTATTTGCTTCTATTCGCATATGTCTGAATGCAGAGGAGTACGGAGTACCATCAATTTCCGACACATCTAAAACTCCTTAAGAGTAGGAAAGTTGGTATAATTATTGTACATCCGACAAATAAGAGCACGGCTGTGAGTATATCACCATAACAGTGAGACAACGCGTGGGTGAAGGTCGCCAGGAACGAAGCAGATGTATCTATACCTCCTTATCAGTCGAGGAAATAGGCGGGTCATTATCTCCCTGACAACAAAACAAATATGAGTCATTTTCCCCCAGTAACAAAGGAAATACAATATACGAGTCATTATTTCTGTAACATCAAAGAAAATAAGCGGGTTTCAATTGCCCTATCAAAAACCAAAACCCATGGCGCAACAGCCCCAAAGGGCCATGGCCTACAAAGCGATCGCTGCTCAGTCGGAAGGCATGCAGATTATAAGGCGTCATGTGGTCAGCACGACGAATACTCTCAGCCGTCATTCGTGGCTTTGTAGACCGGGGCCGTAAGAACAAAGAAAATGGACGAATTTAATAATAATAATAATAATAATAATAATAATAATAATAATAATTGTACCGGGCGGTACACCTCCACGCCGCTAATTCAAACATTGCGCCAGTTGAAACTCCTCTACTGGGGGAAGCCTGAACTTTAACAACCACATTAATTCTAAGATTTCTCAGAAGATGTCCCTACTGTAAATTTTGAAGTGTTCTGAACTATGTCAGTTTCGTTTCGTTTTTGTTTTCTCTGTAGTAAGAAGTGTGAACATTCTCTTCTAGATGGCACTACTTAAGAACTACAATTGTGCACCCTAGTGCGAAGTGAAGGAACTTTTTTTAAAGAAATTTTGTAGTCATAAGTTTGTTCTTTGTTAAATTTCTTTCAGTTATTTTTTGGGTTGGCAGTATAACCCTTCTCTTTCCGCTTGTTTTGAATTTAGCCAATCCCGAATTTCTCTAATGAATTTTTGACCAATAACGTATGTCTTCTCCGATATGGAGATGTTGCTTTATGCTATCCAATAAAATTGAGGGGGGTGTGGTTTCTCATTCTTGAAAGGTCTCGAATGTTCCACGAGGGTATTTAAACTGCTGATTTTCTGGTCTCCGGGCCACTTCAGTAACATCTATCCTAGTGCGATTATGTACCAGGGGGCGGGAAGCGCCTCTTTCTTCGGGCAGCAGTTCATCCATAAGGTAATGGCCTTTTAATAAATTATTTTCTCGCTAGCTCAGCAGTTTAACCCTCGGGGCAGGTTCGAAACTTTTATCATGTAACTTTCCTTTAAAATGTAAAAGACACTTGGTATAAACTCTGTCTCTTTAACTACAAATTGGGATAGAGAGTGCCTAACCCTCTCGAGCTCCCACTCATATTGTTTTGAGGTGACTACGTTTTCATAACAGTTTCCCTTCTCTTCGTAATGTAATAAAGTTTTCCTATCGTGTCACCTCCGTAGTATGGGATTAGCCCTTGCATAAGCGGCCTAGTGCCAAATAGAATTTAAAAAAATGTATTAGGAGTGCTGTGTACGCCTCCACTCAAGTAGGTATTTTGGGGCCATGTCATTGTCCTCTTTCTTTACTGAATAGGCCTCAGTAGGTTGGGTATTTTTACGCCTGTTCTTGTGTGCCTGGAGGGCAGCTTGAAGGTGGAGTTTGGTGTGGCCTTTGAATAGGCTTGAACTTTGAGAGCGGGTTGCTCTTTCTTAAATTTGGTTTCTGTGTGCCTCGAGCAGGCTTAACTGGGTAATTGGGAGCTAGTGCTCCTTGGCATGATTGGGGTTTTCTGCCCCTTTGTTGAACCTTGTACATAGGTAAAGTTGGGCTCATTGCTCAAGGATTGCGTGTCTGGGGGCTCGAAGCCCAAATCCATTAACAAATTGCAATTGTACATTCTTAATTTGTTGATATGCTACTGAGTACCTGTTATACTTGTTATTTCTTGATCTTGAAAAGAAAATATAACCTTTGTTAAATTTTAAATTAACTTTAATTTCGTAAGTTGAGACCTATTCATCCCAGCACCTTCTTTCACCTCTGCCGGTCCACAAAACATCGTAACAATAATAATAATAATAATAGTGTTATTTGTTTTACGTGCCACTAACTACTATTTTACGGTTTACGGAGATGTCGACATACCGGAATTTAGTCCCGCATGAGTTCTTTTACGTGCCAGTAAATCTACCGACACGAGGCTGTCGTATTTGAACACCTGCCTCTGTTTATCAGTGTTAGAGTGTCGGCCTCCGGATCCCAAGATAGTGGGTTCAAACCTGGCAGAGGTAGTCGGATTTTTGAAGGGCGGAAAAAGTCCATCCGACACTCCATGTCGTACGATGTCGGCATGTAAAAGATCTCTGGTGACACATTTGGTGTTTACCCGACAAAATTCATTAAATCTCAGCCACAGACGCCCAAGAGAGTTTCGGTTTACTCGGTCTGCCGTCTAGTGGGCCTAGAGTAAAACGGAACGTCGAAATTGACGAGCAGACAGCCAGATGGCGTCAACTTGAAATGTCTGCACACGGTAGCTGAGGCCATACGATTATTATTATTATTATTATTATTATTATTATTACCTTCAAATACCACCGGACTGAGCCAGGATCGAACCTGCCAAGTTGGGGTCAGAAGGCCAGCGCCTGAACCGTCTGAGCCACTCAGCCCGGCTATCTGTATTTCCCTAATAGCGAAGAACATAGACGAATTTGTGTTTCTCTAATATCAGAGGAAATAGAAGAGTCTGTATTTGTTTAACAGCAGATAAAATAGACTATTCTGCCTTATCCTAACAACATTGAAGATAGACGAGACTTTTCCCAACAACAATGCAAATAGACAGATCTTTGCCTCCTCAGCAACAAAGTAGATGCCTATTTATTCCTAATAAAAGGGAGATTAAATGGATCTGTTTCTTCTTAACAACAATGAAAAATCGTTGAATCTGCATCTTCTTAGCAACAAAGAAAATAGATGCATCTGCATCTTCTTAAACAAAGACAATAGTCGTATAGTATCTTATTAAAACAAAGAAAATATATAAGCATGTATTTCCTTAACACGAAAGAAAGTAGATGGATGTCATTCAACAAGAATACAGATGGATCACTTTCTCCATTACAACAAATGAAAAAACAGGATGCATTTCTGCATAAGAAATAAAATAGACGAGTCGGTATACTGTATTTCTGATAACTACGGAAATAGAAGGATTTGTTTCTCCTTCACAGCAAGAACAGTGCATATTATCATTTCTTTCTTTCCTTCTTTCTTTCTTTCTTTCTTTCTTTCTTTCTTTCTTTCCTTCTTTCTTTTTCTTTTCTATCCTTCTAACACACTCTTCAGACATTAAAACAATACCCACTTGTTTTAAGTGTTCTAATCTCCTCATTAAGACCCGCTTCAATAATATGATTCGCGGTGAAGGTGTGTACCTGTAGCACAAATATACTAGATGACAAATTTGAGTACACGGGAAGGAATTCGTTTTACGACATATTCCAAGATATTCCATCCAAGAATTCGTAGATCATTCCAAGAATGATGTGATTTCGGTATAAGTAAAGGACAATCCTCTCCGTGAATGGAAAATCAGAATAGGGAACACCTAAAAAAAACTTTTCCTCAGATCCATTATAAGTTTGCTTCAAGTGTGATTCGTTCTCGAACGCAATTACATCTTCTTCTTGTCCATTTCCCAATTCCTTGGAGCCAGCAAGGTGCGTGGATCTGGCCTCGTTTTAGGTCGGATGCCCTTCCTGGCGCCAACCCTATGTGGAGGGATGACAAAAATAAGGTAGGAGCTAGTCCTTGATGAGGACACGCTGTAAGGATAGCCGCGATATCCCGACGCTTAATCCTCCTCGCTCGCAGATACAACGCAGTACCGGATGAGAGGCAGAAATTAAAGGGGTCAGGTGTGCATTCCCATTTCCCCCCCTCAGCGTGTCTTTGTTCTGTTGAAAATATAACCTTGTTTACCGTTAGTAAAGAATGAGGTTCATTTTATTCCGCCTGGCGCGTTACTCGCTTGGTGCTATAGGTCACTGTCCCATAATAGAAAGCTATTTTAATCATTCACGAGCCATTTTGCCTTCTTCAAGCGTTGCAATGCTTGTGACGTACCGGTAGCATTTCGCTTGGCTGTCCCAAAGATCTCAGGACATTTTTACAAGGACTAGCTTTGGACAGAGACGTTTACCTTCCGTACTGTACTGTACTTACAAGAAGAGAGACTGCCTAGCCAAGGCTGTAAGGCGTGCTCGTTTCACCCGGAAGGACGTGAGTTCGATATCCCCCACCAGAAATTTGTGAAGTTTCATAAATTAGATTTCCTCTTTAGAGGATGCTCATGGCCCTGTGGTTCAAATCAGCCAACACCAAATGTGTGTGTCTGGTCAATTCCTGGGAGTACTTCATTTAGGAGTAGAATTATTATTTTCCGTACACACATGCACCTAGCGAACTCCAGTTATAGCACTACGATTAATGGGGCGTGATAGCCAACTGTCATCGTCACTAATATCTCATCAAGAATATTACTATTCGATTCCGAGGGAGAATGTATGTGAAATTTTAAAAGTGAAAAGTTACATCCGTGGCTAAGACAATATCAGAAATCATAAAAATGCAATCTTGCTTTAGGAAATTTGGTGAATGTGTCTGCCAATTTAAAAAAAAATGTTCAATATGTTCATATGTTTACTCTTGACATATCCCGTTCCTCTGGTCCGGATTCTTGGTTAAATGGTCAGCGTAGTGGTCTTCGGCACATTGAGCATTGGGTTCGATTCCCGGTCAGGCTGGAGAATTTTTCCACCCTTCCATAATTACCTCAGCTCGGGAACTGGATGACTTAATACAAGTCTTCATGAATATACAACACATTACTCTAAAAACTGCCACAGACGCACTCAATAGTCATTATAACCCTTCACGTAAGGTTGGCGCCGGGAAGAGCATTATGCCGTAAAACTGGATTTAATCCACTTTATTGGTGACCCCAGATTATTGAGTTAAATGCTAGGAAAGAAGAGAAGAAGAAGAAGGATAAGAAGAAGAAGAAACGACGGGCTCTATGCTGAGTGGTGTTACTAGCATCACACATACTTCAATAAGTTTCATGCCGGGCTGAGTGGCTCAGGCAGTTGAGGCGCTGGCCTTCTGACCCCAGTTTGGCAGGTTCTCTCCTGGCTCTGTCCGGTGGTATTTGGAGGTGCTCAAATACATCAGCCTCGTGTCGGTAGATTTACTAGCACATAAATTCTGGGACTAAATTACGGCACCTCAGCGTCTCCGAAAACCGTAAAAGTAGTTAATGGGACGTAAAGCCAATAATATAATTCATTAATAACATTCATATTGTCAAAGTCAAAGTTCGGGCTGAGGCATATTGATGAAAGTAATGTTACGAATAAAACACCGTCTGTTTCATTACCCCAATTTATTTCAGAATGAGCCAGTAAATGCACACACACATACATGATCACACAACTCTAATTAACTATGAATGGCCACACTCACTAATTGCTGTCTATTTAAAAGTATATGTCTCTTCCGCATGGCACAGTAGGTGGTAGAGCCCGTTGCTATACCTGCGGACGCTTAATCCTTGCATTCACTTTCCCCAAGTCCAGTCACGTCATACAACAGCTGTGTGTAGACAGCTGGATCTGAACACAGGGCTACGGGCCACTCGACGCACGATGATGGCTCGATTCCACAGACAGTCCAGTAATTCACATAGTCGCATGCAGCGAATAGCTAAACAGCTCAACAGTATTCAACAACAGGACGATACTCACAACAGTGAACATGTCCGACTCGTTAGCTGAATGGTCAGCGTACTGGCCTTCTGTTCAGAGGGTCTCGGGTTCGATTCCCGGCCGGGTCGGGGATTTTAACCTTCATTGGTTAATTCCAATGGCTCGGGGGCTGGGTGTTTGTGCTGTCCCCAACATCCCTGCAACTCACCCACCACATATAACACTATCCTCCACCACAATAACACGCAGTTACCTACATATGGCAGATGCCGCCCACCCTCATCGGTGGGTCTGCCTTACAAGGGCTGCACTCGGCTAGAAATAGCCACCCTAAATTATTATTATTATTATTATTATTATTATTATTATTATTATTATTATTATTATTATTATTATTATTATTATACAGTGAACATAAACACATTTCCATTTACCTTCACACTGGAAAAAGCGGCTTCCCTCGATGACGCAAGCCGAGCCTCAGTCCACAGAAATACACGAACACACAGCACTGTCTTCCTTTCCGTCGTCTCCAGCCCACACAATCACTGATTTTTCCCACACCACAACAAACGATCCTTGTTCAGACCTCAGTTGGACATTAGCGACAGCCAACACCTCTGTCGCCCTCAGCCCAGCCACCGAACCCTAATACACTGAGTCTCTCACTAACTTCATCACTGAGTCCAATGCTGACCGGGACTCCACCACGGAGCCCAACTGTGACTGACTGTCCGCGGCTAGCCTCCCTTTTTATAACTCGGGTGATTTGAGACAGAATTTTCGCGAAGTGACTACAGGCAGAACACTCCCATTGAATCTCCAAGAGAACAATACACGGAAAGGCCGGCCACACCCTACAATCAGGCTGGAAGATCCCAGGTCGTGTGAGTCACTAGCCCCTTCCTGGAAGTACAGAAAGGCGCTACCACGGGGCCGGCACGTAACATTGTCCCCCATCGAGAGCTAATCGTCCCGATCAGTTGCCTTCTCGGCTGTTCTTTGGTATGGCGCCCGTCGGTCCAGATTTACCACCTTTATCTTGCACCTTGGCCTCCGTTGTACTCGGTAGCTGACGACATTTATTTATTCCTCTCAGAACGTGGTAAAGGCTTTTCCACTCCTCTGGAGCTTGAAAGATAAGCATGTCTTCCTTGCGGAAATATATAGCCATCCTAGATCGCCCTCGTGATTTCCCGTGGTGTCTACGGGATCTCGTTGGTCGTCCCGCACCTTCACCCGTTCGTTCTCTACGTTCGAACTCTTCTTGATAGCGGCTTCCACATCTCCTGTCTCCTTGTCAGATCCAGGTAGTACCTATCGGTCAGGGTAGGATGGTCCTCCGGCTGGCCGAACCCTAAATCCACCGGAAGTTGCAGCTCTCTTGCAGACGGCGTCCTCGCTGGAATAGATCCCATGGCCTCGTGCACTACCGACTGGTAAGCCAGGGGGACCAGGGGAAGGTGACGATCCCCGTCCTTCTGCGTTTCCATCCAGATTACTCCAATTTATTTCAGGATGACCCAGCAAACGCTCCCACGCACGCACACACACACACACACACACACACACACACACACAATTCTAATTAACCATAAATGGCCACACTCACTAATTGCTGTCTATTTACAAGTCTCTCTAGCTTCCTTATGGCACAGTAGGTAGTCCTGCCCGTTGCTATACCTGCGGACGCTTAATACTTCGTTTAACTACGTCACTAAGCAGGTGACAGCAGCCATCCTGAGTTAGATTTTGTCTGGTTCTCTCCCGATCCATACTCAGCTAAATTCCGGGGCGATGCATAATTTCTAGTCCCTGTTACGTCAGGCTACAAGGCCGAGTCATTAGTGTATTTAAATTCAATCCTAGGGGCCTGGGTTCAATTCCCATCCCGTTCTAGTAGTTTTCAAATTAAAGGGTTAATTCCCTTGGTTTGGGGAATGGATGTTTGTGTTGTCCCCACCTTCCAACAACTTTCGCTCCACACATACCTTTAATACTAATTATTATAATGCGTACATACATACATGCATACAAACATACATCGACCATACTCCCAAATATATACATAAGCACATACAAGTTATAAATGAACACATTCAGAATTCTGCTCTGAAAACCAAAGAATTCATCTTATACAGGAAATGAGCTCATCTGCACAAGTCTGAAATGAAACAAACTAGAGGCGAAATGAATTATTTAGCAAATACTACAAATATTTCACGCAGATTAATCACTGTTACAATGTACTTTAAAGAAAACATAAAATACACGCACTCAATTTGACACAGAATCAATACTCAATTTATACATTGCCTGACAAGAAGAGTTAAGCACCCAGAAGGAGAGGACCAATATTATCCCATTTCAGTATACATGCATACCATTGATGTGTGAGTAAAAGTTTGGATTTACAAGGATCTCTGATGTGTAGAACGCCCATCAGAGTGCATTCGTGACGACACCGTCCTGTTGTTGATAAGCTGTTACCAGTCAACTGCTGTGAGTCAGACAGTTAAGCAAGAGAGTATTGCATACAGTACGGAGCACCGGCAATGCCTCGGAGATGCGTTAGACAGCCTAACCACCAATTGGCAACATTTGACAGAGGCCGCATTATGGGACTGTATGAGGCTGGTTGGTCGTACCGTGCAATTGCCAGGCATGTAGGGCATTCAGATGTCACAGTGGCCCGATGGTGGCTCAATGGTTACATGAGGGCACCCAATCACGTCGTGCAGGTTCGGGTCGACCAAGAAACACAACCCCGAGGGAGGATCGTCGTATGGTGCGCCAAGAATTGCGGGATCCCATAACTTCGGCACCCGCCATCCGGAAACATGTACTGGAGACTCTACAACATCCTGTGAGTTCCCGCACAGTGTCTCGATGACTCGCATCCGCCCCATATGTAGATTGCCATTGACACCAGAACACCAACGCCTGCGTTTGAAGTGGCGCCTTGCCCGGGAGGCCTGGACAAAGGACGACTGACGTCGCATCATGTTCAGTGATGTGCCCCACTTCTCCATAACTTCTGATTACCATCGTGTGGGAGTTTGGCGGCGTCGAGGGCAGAGGGAAATCCTGTCCATATTGCGGAAAGACACTCAGGCGTAATCCTGGCATGATCGTGTAGGGAGCCATAGGATATGCGTTCTGGTCACCTCTAATAGTGCTTCGGCTGACTTTGAAGGCACAGTGATAGGTCATATATTCTACGTCCGCACGTCTACCCCCTATGGCATAGCACATTGGGGCAGTGTTCCAACAAGAAAATGTCCGTCAAAACAGAGCACGTGTGTCTATGGACTGCCTAGAGCATGTTGAGGACCTCCCGTGGCCAGCGAGATTTCCGAAACTCTCCAACATTAAACTCGTGTGGGATGACATTGAAAGGGGATTCCATCCCATTGCCAACCTGCAGGATCTGGAGGGACATCTGCAACAACTGTGGACGAACTTGCCTCAGAAAAGGATCCAAAGACTGTTTGAGACCGTTCCGAACCGCATAAGGGCATGCATTGTGGCCTGGGGGACGGGCGGGATTGCGACACCCTACTGACCCGTCGCCAACATTCCACCTGTAGCTGCCAACGGCTTTGCCTCTTTCATCCCATAGTGTAATCAGTTCAATAAAGGCGCATGGTCTTTCAGCATATGTAGTTTTGGTTTCATTCACTTTCTACCTCTCCTTCTTGGTGCTTAACATTTCTTGCCAGGCAGTGTAGAAAGAGATAACACTGCTTTTCACTTTAAGGGTTAAAAACCCAGTTGAGTCTCTTGCACAAACATTTTATTGCTGTATACATTCGAAAGTTATTGGTAGCCAGGAGTACTGTAAGCAGTGTCTGTCTGAGAACGACCAATATCTGGAGAAAGATTTGTTGTTGTATTTTGTAACGTTGGCAGAAAAAGAAGTAATGATCTGGTGTAGCCAGAGTTAGGCCATCGCACGAACAATAAGGGGTATCAAAAACATGTATCCGATATAAATTGCTATTGGAGCTCGCATGATTAAAGTGCAAGCGTATGGTGGAGGTAATATATCGTCGATTCCAGTTCCATTTTGTAAGAGGGTTCCTGAATCCTTTACTGATTTTACAAACATATAAATCTGAATTAAAAAATGAAAATTAGGAAATTCTGCATTTAACATGGAAATTATGAAAATTAATATTCATTAAATAAAATACACAATCGTCGAACCCTGGACTCACATTTACTTCTTACCTGCTTACTTACACATACGTTATTTGAAGGGCGCCAGCTACCACTCAGTGCAGCAATAATAGAATGAGAATCTTGACTATCTCTAGGGTGTGGGGTATTAAGCTTACTTTTGACAACATACCATGCAACTGAAAGAAACTAGGCATGAATTTGAATTCTTCTTGACCAGACATTTAACAATTTATACGAAATATATCCCTCACTGTTTCACTCGACTGTACCTTCAACACTTTGAGTGTAATTACGACGTATTCCTTAGATCTGGTGTTTACTGTAGATGTGTCACGCCTAATTTGGTGATGTATCCATGTGACTGCTTCTTCTCCATATCATATGATTTCTTGGTAAATCTGTATGGTATTCAACTGAGTGACCGACCAACTTTGGCCTCACTCTCTCAAAGACCAAAGACTAATGCTTCACTGAGTCTTCTCCATCTCGTTCCCTTAATGACCAACTGTGGCCTCTGCTTCCAGTAGAATAATGACTGTCCACTTATCCATTTTATTACTTCATTGTTCAGCTTCCGTTTAAATAATGACTGACGCTACAAGATACAGCCACCTTTTATATACGTTGGTTGACGCAGCTACGTAACCTCCAGAAATAACTATAATTTACTCCCACCCGCCTCAAACTGTTGCATGTAATGGTGAAATCTCCTGGGGCGGCTGAGTATCTGAGCTCATTGCTAAATGCTCACGATGACGTAGCCGTGATGTAGCCATGACTTGACAGAAATGTCAGCAGTATTGCACAATGTAACAATGTCACACTCAACATCTGATATATACAACAATTCTCACTGTACATGTCTTGAGTGTTATTCTACACATACGTATATATGCATACATTTAACTACAATTATGCGAGCGACAAGCGTTGCAGAATTGAATTGAATAAGAATGATAATTACAATAATAGTAATAATATCACAGATAAAATAATAATAATACTGATATGATAATAATAATAATAATACAGATACAACAATAAAATAATAAAAATACAGCTATCATCTTGTAACGGGATTTGAACCGTTACAATTCGCCTCCCTCATAAATAAACCGAAGAACAAAGAATCGATTGAAAAATTATATTTATATATATATATAAAACACTGACACAGATTAAACACTTTAAATGAGTATACCACAATAATTTTCTTTTTCAACATCCATACATTTTATAATACATCACATATATGATAATTTTTCTCGCACATTGTCATCGTAGATAACTGTCCAGTGACCCATTCTCTCTCTCTCTTTCTCTCATACATTTCACAAGAGTATAGCACTCAATTTAACACATACAAGTAATTTCAAATCATTATACAACATTCTTCTTTTTTTAACATATCAAAACTTTTTGTGAAATATCACTTTTATGAGAACTTTTCTCGCATATTGTTATCGTAGATAACTGTCCAATGTCTTGTTCTCCGCTTTGCCATACAACACATGACAATGTAGCAATAATTCTTCCAATACACCAATACGACACTTGGTTCACACGCAAATTCGCAGATGTCAGTTTTATTTTGCCAGTTTCTCACAAAAATTAATCATCTTATTTTTATCTCAACAAATCTCACGTGAAGTACTTCTTTACATATATAATACTATAAATACCGACAATATCCCCTTCCTGAATTTATAAGAATATGCACACTCCCCGATACGGTTCACAGTATTGAAATACCCCTGATACAAAAGAATAACTTCAACATATTTCTCGCCTCTGCGGATGATGAAATGGAACTCTGAGTAGCACTCTGTCACTCAAACTGAATCAATTTTGCCCTAATTAACTTACATATCTCAATAAATCACCCCCTCCTTGGCAACAATAATAAAAGGATCAATACTATGACTACAAGATGGTTCAATTATTCCGTAATCCAGCATAATGTTTATTTGTTCTTAGACTTCACTAGCATATTTAAGTTGAATGGGGTACTTACCTCCCACAAATGATGAATGGTCATGTACTACAAATTTATGTTCATATACGTGTTCTTCCTCACTTACCACTAAATACATCTCGATGCTTACCTAACATCGAACACAATTACTCCTGTAATTCACTCAAATTACCTCACGTCACTGCCTCATACCGACTTTCCCTCGGATACTGGTCGTATAGACACGTAACATACCTTAACATTTCCTCTCACTAGGAACAACTTCACTTACCTCTCATATCTTTCAAAGAACGCACGTTACCAAACACTTACCTCAGACCATCATAATTAACACGTACTTCTTTGCTAGTTTTTCTCCCAGAACAAACACACACTACCTAAATTAAAGTCTACACTACTTCCATGATTTGCAACCAAGTCAGCCCCTAAAATAACTGAATACACACGATTTGGTACAACAAGGCGTGGCTGAAACTTACAATTATCTTCAATTATGATTGCTTCCGCTATCATCTTCTTTACTCACTATGACTTACCCAACGGCTGTTATAATATCTAATAGTACCTTCACTTACCTTCTTCACATCACAGTTTCTATCATCGGAGTTACTACTTCACTACTTACATCATATTCTCAGTATCACAAGTACTTACATCACTTTAACAGATCACTTCTTACGTCTAATTTACTACTACCATTAATTACTTCATTATCTACGACTACGTCATTACTTAAATATCTCACTTAACATTACTTAGGTCACAATCACACTATACTCTTACATCTACTTTCACTACACAACTACTTATACTACATACCTGTGCATCATATACCTTCAGCCTGTCCACTTAACCTACCCGATTCCCTGTGAATCTGAAATACTCTGGACACCTGGATAAAATTCATATTCCGACTGTCATAGTCTCTCTGATGACTCAAATCCGTACGCCTTCCATCTTCCGATTCTCTCTGCTTACTCCTCTGATTCTCTCTCTCATAACACAAATCCATACGCCTCCCATCTTCCGATTCTCTCTGGTTACTCCTCTGACCCCTATCACCATCGACATAACTCTTAATCCTCTGCTCATCAGGATTATTACTCCTACTCTAATACACGGCTAACATTTCCCCCCTCTCACTACTATACTACTTTCCCCAGCTATCGTGCACTCTCTCTCGCGCGCGTGCCCTTGCAAACATTCCTCCCAAAGCCTATCAGTGAACTTTTCTTTAAATTCTCCTTGATTAGACATATTATTCCAGTATACATGAAACCATATTTTACTTTCACCGATAAAAATATTCTACAAGATTTCCAGCACGTATTCCCATTAACATTATTCCTCAACTTACTTGCAAATCTTTTCTCAACTAGTTTTACAAACTCTATAGGATTAAACTGCTTTCCAGAAAACTTGGTTAAATCACGATCCCCACTGAACAAACCACTCGCTACTATCACCTCTACCGCCGTCTCACCTGTAAATTCCTGCCGTATCACTCCCTGGCAAATCAAAATTTCTTCTACCGCTACTCTCTCAGCATGCTCTTCCTCTATTCTCACTTCTTCCTGCAATTATTCCTCTCTCTCTCTCTCTCTCTCTCTCTCTCTCTCTCTCTCTCTCTCACCTGCTGTGATAGCGTTTCCTGTTCGTTCCGTAGTTCAGTGACCTCCACAAGCTTGCTTTCAATTTGTTCATTTCTACTAATCTGTCCCCTCGTATCTTCCCCAACCACATTGTAAATCTTGTCCAATCTTTTCTCGACTACCTCATGAATTTCTTCCTGATTACTAGAAATTTTATCACTTAATAGTACGATATTGTTACTGTCCCCTGTATATGTTTCTTTGACTTGCTCGGTCTCAGTATGAAGATTGCTCCGATCCAACTCCATTTCATCTTCAATTTCAACACACTCTTCATCTAACTTACTTTCTAACTTATATTCTAACTTAGATGTTTGATTATTTATCTCTAATATCTTAGTATCTATTTTACTATCGATCGCACTGTTACTATTAATCAATTCTTCGATTTTACTACTTATAGCGTTAATCTGTTTATTGCCATTTTCATTAGTACTAATTAATTCTTTCATCTCTTCCTTACTATTTTCGTTGCTACTAATTATTTGTTCCATTCGTTTCTGACTATTTTCGCTACTAACATCAATCTTTTCCTCCATACGTTTCTGACTATTTTCACTACTACTACTAAAAAATTCTTTCATCTCTTTTTTATTATCATTACTGATCTTGGTAAATTTGGCCATCATCAACTTTATAAAATCTTGGTTCATTCCCCCCCGCGATTTCCTTTTCAGTTTCAGTGTGCTTATCAATTTCTGCACTTTCCTGAATTACCTCAGAAGCTTCCATCGTATTCACCTGCTCCCTACTCTGAATTTCACCTTGGATGTTCACAGAAGCAACAACCTCGTCGTCACATGATTTGTTATTGTCTTCCTTGTCCATCCTTGGTTCACTAGTGGTAGTGCGCGATCTCAAATTAATTTCCCTCTCCAATTCCTTTGACATAACCACAAAATACAAATATATATCACAAAATTACACTCCTGACCTTTACCGATTATAATTCCGTTGGCTTAAATGTGCATACTCTTCCAAAATGAACCTATGATATGCTGTCATTCAGAACAAATTCTGAATTTCTTCGAGTCCCACGTTGCGTCGACACAATGTAAGAGGGTTCCTGAATCCTTTACTGATTTTACAAACATATAAATCTGAATTAAAAAGTGAAAATTAGGAAATTCTGCATTTAAAATGGAAATTATGAAAATTAATATTCATTAAATAAAATACACAATCGTCGAACGCTGGACTCACATTTACTTCTTACCTGCTTACTTACACATGCGTTATTTGAAGGGCGCCAGCTACCACTCAGTGCAGCAATAATAGAATGAGAATCTTGACTATCTCTAGGGTGTGGGTTAATAAGCTTACTTTTGACAACATACCATACAATTTCTTGGAAAAAGAGATTGGCGTTCGGTTTCCCCATTAAATTTGAGGTTATCTAATTCTGTCATTGAAATAATACTATAAATTCATTTGATGGAACAAAATATATTCTTTAAATAATATATAAAAATTAGTGAGTCTTGTTGCGATAAAACAGATGAGAATATGAAATTATGACATTGCAACTGAAAGAAACTAGGCATGAATTTGAATTCTTCTTGACCAGACATTTAACAATTTATACGAAATATATCCCTCACTGTTTCACTCGACTGTACCTTCAACACTTTGTGTGTAATTACGACGTATTCCTTAGATCTGGTGTTTACTGTAGATGTGTCACGCCTAATTTGGTGATGTATCCATGTGACTGCTTCTTCTCCATATCATATGATTTCTTGGTAAATCTGTATGGTATTCAACTGAGTGACCGACCAACTTTGGCCTCACTCTCTCAATGACCAACGACTAATGCTTCACTGAGTCTTCTCCATCTCGTTCCCTTAATGACCAACTGTGGCCTCTGCTTCCAGTAGAATAATGACTGTCCACTTATCAATTTGACTTCTTCACTGTTCAGCTTCCGTTTAAATAATGACTGACGCTACAAGATACAGCCACCTTTTATAGACGTTGGTTGACTCAGCTACGTAACCTCCAGAAATAACAATAATTTACTCCCACCCGCCCCTCAAACCGTTGCATGTAATGGTGAAATCCCCTGGGGCGGCTGAGTATCTGAGCGCATTGCTAAATGCTCACGATGACTAGCCGTGACGTAGCCATGACTTGACAGAAATGTCAGCAGTATTGCACAATGTAACAATGTCACACTCAACATCTGATATATACAACAATTCTCACTGTACATGTCTTGAGTGTTATTCTACACATACGTATATATGCATACATTTAACTACAATTATGCGAGCGACAAGCGTTGCAGAATTGAATTGAATAAGAATGATAATTACAATAATAGTAATAATATCACAGATAAAATAATAATAATAATAATAATAATAATAATAATAATAATAATAATAATAATAATAATAATAATACAGATAAAATGATAAAATAATAAAAATACAGCTATCATCTCGTAACGGGCTTTGAACCGTTACAATTTGTAGAACCACAATTTTATAGGGGGGAGGGGGGAAGTTCCTGTATTGTAAAGTAACGGGCGAGAGTTCCTGTTTTGTAAAGCAATGATATACTCCATAGCTCTTGCTAAGTATCTAGTCTGATTTCCAAGTAACATACGCACGAATGTTAATGTTGAGTGACAGATCAGAGAGTTGCCCACACGAACTGTAGAGTCTTCCTGTGCTTGACGCGTCTTTAGCAACCCCATCCACTGTTCATTATGTATAATGCCATTATGCGCAGGAATGCGCACAAAATGAATGCTATATCCTTTTGCATTAAGTTGTACGTTTTCTGCAGAACGGTAATGATATTTACATTGGTAGATTGGCGTAATATAGGCGTAGATAGCGTAGTTAGAACACTTAGGGAATCGCTTAAGATGGCACACTCAGTCCATGTACGATTTCCAATGTAGTCAAGAGCTGCACTAATCGTTATGGCTTCTGCAGAAAATATTGATGTAACCGAAGGCAGTAAATATTGCGTTGCTACTGAGGTTTCTGGGCAGAAGAAAGCACATCTTACAGTGGAAGTAGTGTTGTTCTTTGAGCTATCTACATTTATCCTCAGTGTGTGTGGCGACTTGTAAATTTTAGAGGTATTTTAAAAGAGGACTGGAAGGCACTTCTTAAATGACACACACCACATCAGTGACTGACATTTATTAGTGATGAAGGAAGATTAACAACCTCAAAATATACAAAATCATTTCTTGATGACATGATTTTATATTTTTACCAGTTATTAACTAAATCGTCTTCATCGTTCTCCTTCTGGTTCATACAAGTAAAACATGTCGTTAGTCATTACCTGAAATTAATATACATAACACTAGTGAATTCTTTGTCCAGAATTAGTTAAATCAATGAGAGTAACCTTTCTAACCTGACACTCAATTCAACGCTCTTAATGCTGTCTAAATTATTGTATACATATCTTTAAAGTAGTATATGGGCCCATCCAGGACAGTCCAGACCAATTTCTCATCGTGCCAAAAATGCATTCATAATTTTTTTCCTATTTGTCCTAGATGGACCCAACGAAAAAAAAAGACTGTTTAAATACCTAAAATATCGAAAAAATTGTTAAAATACCTATAATTTATGACTTTTTTCTAATATTAATTTTTTGTCCTCTATGGGCCCAACGAAAAAAAGATTGATTAAATACATAAAAACGGTTAAAAAATAAAATACCTATAATTTGTCCTAGATGGGCCCACGAAAATAAAAAAAATGTTAAATACCCAATAATTTAGGACATTTATATACTAAAAATTATTTGTCCTAGAAGCCCATAAAAAAGTAAAATATAAAAGAAAGACTTAGAATTAATTATTCTCCTTCTCGCGTTTTCTAAGAAACTTAACTAAGGATGAAAAACATACAGCAATCAACTCTAGAATGCTTTTTAGTTTTTATTCATTTATATAGCTTAAAATTTTTCTGTAATTAGTCTATGCTGAGCATCGAAGATTAGATTCTTTTTTCCATACATGATTACATACATCGATGTATTACCAGGAATAGGTGCATTAAATGCTGCACACAACTTCATACTTGTTTTTGTAGCAGTTATAACATTTCTACGTTTACTCATATTAATAACATAAACAGGATATGATTGAATATACTGACATTATATCTGCTTTTATGTTTACACTTTATATCCCTAATATATTTGTTAAAATAAAAAATTAAATATAAAAAAATAAAATATAAAACTATAAAACTATAAAAGAATTAACAAAATTTAAACAAAAAACAAATCTGCTTTAAATCCAATCTTGTCTATAATTACTTCCAAATTTTTTAGTATCTTCCTCTATATCTTGTTTTCCAACTCTTACAGGTTCCTCGTTTGTGTTTTCGTAATAATCTTCTGTATTATCTGTCTCGCTTTCCTCGCTTTCCTCGCTAGTATCTTCCGAATCATTTTCTTCCTTGTTACATTTTGTAAGAGCTTTAAGAATTCTGTTTATGTACCTTGTTCTTGCTCGTTTATTAAGATCGTTTAGAAGTACAAACTTGTCTTTTTCTTTGTTGTAAACCGTAATTTTTGCACCACCATTTTTAAGTAGTATTATATCTAAACATTCTACTTGGTACTCTTCGTCTAGTAAATTATTTAATTTTTCTCGTGTTTCTTGGTAATGCATCTTATTTCCATAATATTAGTCTATAATTTTAGAATTAAACTCTTTGGCCTCCATTTAAAAAGTATAAAATATAAGCTTTCCTTATGTATCGTTGTTTAAAAGTGTTTTTAATATTTAAAATTTATTTTACTATTTAAATGTATAAGTTAATTGTTCCTAAAGATATAGCTCCATGGCATTGCGATGTAGAAGTATACATAACAAATAAAATAATAATTAACGACGACTATGTTTTCTTAAATAGTTTTTTCAATTATTATGTTTACCATAAATTGGCTCCAGAAGATATTATAAAATGCGGACGAGTTTATTATTTTGGAAGTAATTATATAGAGAATTTTATTAGGAGTATATCTGGATTAACATGTAAAGAATATCCTAAATTTATGTTGGATTATTGTAAAGATAAAGAAATAAAAATTCCAGAAACATTCCAAGTAGTTACTGTTAATTGCTAAATTTAGATTGTAAAGATAAAAATTAAGCGATAAACGCTAATCTCTCTTTATGTTTATTTGGTGTCGTTTTTATTTTATCCAACTTAACTTTTAACTTAAAATTTAAATATTTCTTTTTATCCTGCATTTCCTTCTCCAACCAACCAATAATTGGAAATGTAACAATCTGCAATGTTTTCGAATTTAAATAGATATCTCTCTTTTCCTCTATAGCTTATTACAGATAAGTTGGAAATAATTAATTCTAAACCTTCTTCTAAGCTTTCGAGTCTTTTACAATCTATTGGTTTTATTTTTCCAGTTATACTACCCATTTTCGAATTATCTATTTGTTCCTTGGTGTCTTCGGAGTATTCTAGATTAATTTTAGACTGGAAAGAATCTAAGGTTTTATAGTTTTTTATATTTGGAAAGCTATTTCCATTGTACGTTTTAATACCATCCATTTCTATTTCCATAAAAGGATTCTGTGTTGGATAATAAATTATTTCTAAATCATTTTGTATGGAATAAAAACAAACCCTTCGTTCTTTAAATCTTCTCTGTCTTTAGCGATATTTATTAATGTATTTTTAAATGCACCCTTAATAAAATAAACATCTTTACCGCCTTTTCTTTCGCATAATGCACCAACATAAGTATATTTTCCTCTTCCATTTACTAAAAATGCATGTAAATTATAATTCCCAAATGTTTGTAAATTATCCCATTTTTGTCTAAAGTAATTCCGTATTTCGTCTTCTGTTTGCTTAATCTTTTGTTCCTTTTCTAATGCTGTTTTATAATCTTCTTGTATAGCTTTCGTTTTATTTAAATATTCTAATTTTCTCTCTTGTAACTTTATTTCTTCCAATTCTTGTTCTCTTTTCTTTGTGGATGTTAAGTAAGCATTATTAATTGGTTTTACTTCTTTAAATTTATAAGGAAATAGTTTATGTGTAATATTAGTTCTCTTTCTTAAAACTAAAGGCATAACATTCTTAGTTTTAATTAATTCTAATCCTTCGATATCGATATTTTTATCTAAAGAAGAATAAAGAGTATTCGATTTGGAATAATAAGTTTCCCCAGCTTTAATATAAGATTTTTGGATTATAGACACACTATTATTATCTTCTGCATCTTCTAAAATTTCTAAGTAATTAATTGGTAACATGTTAAAACTAAAAGCCGATAATACATAATTTATAAGCTTGTTTCTATCTTCTGGTTTTTCTGGAAGTTTTATTTGTATTCCAGTTAATTTTTTAGTATTTATATTTCCCCAGTATGCATATTGTAACAAGTTTTTAGAAACAACACAACAACTGTTTAATAAACAATCTGTTAATTTTATCCACATTTTAGAGAGTGGAACAGAATAAAATGGAGCATTATCGAAGTATTTTCTACTATCTCGTATTAAATTTACACAGTCGTTTAATGGATCAAATTCTTGTTTGTTTTCGAATTCTTTATTAATATAATTATAAATTGTTGCTTCTAATCTAGTTATTCCATTCTCCTTTGCTAAGTTAGACGTAAATGTATCTTTTAATCTTTTATCTGGACAATTTAAAAAATCTATAATATGGTTTCCTAATTGTTTACTAACTCCATGACTTGTTAATTGGCATATAAATTTATTATAAATTTTAACTCTAGAATTACAATTAATCCACGTTAAACAATCCTTTCCAACTGTTTTGTTATTATCTACAATTATATTATAATCTTTTTTATATTCTCCTTCCTTTCGAAAAGTATAGTTGTCTATTAAATAATTAACCATTTCTGTTTTGTTAAATATTCCTGCAAAATCTTGTGTTATATCTAAGTCTAACAAATAGTAGTGCTCCTTATTTAATTCTTCTAGTATTTTCGGCAGTTCGCTTAAAAGAGTTTCTAATTTTACATCTGCTAGTTCTATCTTATATGACATAATAATTGGCTTGTTATATTTGTTATTTATTATATCCATGTCTTGTTTCGCGATTTGCTTTACTCCATTAACTATGTTATTTGTTTTAGAAGAAGAATTTAGTAAATACGGAAGTTTAGCTTTAACACCATGTCCAGCTAACTTAAAATTAGAAAAGCAAGATCTAAGAAAACTATTAAAAGATCCACATGCAGATTTTTTTAATAAGAATTTTCCATTTTTTAAATCTCCTTCGCAATGCAAAGAATCTGTTATTTTAACTACCATAATATTGTCGCAAAATGGATCTGTAATTGGTTTAAGTTGTTGTAATTTTTGTTCTCCTTGTACATAATTAATGTCTCCAATGTTGGTAACCAAATTATTGTTATGCAAATTTTCTGTTAGTAGCCATAATACAAATCCTTCGTCTGTGGGTTTAATTTTATTCCCAAGTAACTCCGTAATAGAGTATTTATTAGTAGTAGCAGAGTTCTTAGTTTCGGATACCATTTATTAGGGACAAAAAACATTTAATATAGAGACAGGTTTTAGAACACGGTTAAAAAATAGGTAGATTACAAAATATTTAGTGGTAAAAATAAGTAAAATGTAAGACAAATCGTGGACTGGAGTGGAAATTAAATAAGGGGTAAATTATAATTATCCTGTAATAAATGTTAATAAAAGATGAATAAAATTAAGGAAATTAAAAAGTAGCCGAAATGAGGGGGAGCTGAAAATTGTTCGTACCTACCTGAATGAGTACTGTTAATTAGGTAACATAATAATAATAATAATAATAATAATAATAATAATAATAATAATAATAATAATAACAAAAAATTCTTAAATTGTAGGTATTTTATATTTTCATTTGCAGGGACAAATAATTGTTAGTATATAAATGTCTTAAATTATTGGGTATTTAAATTTTTTTTATTTTCGTGGGCCCATCTAGGACAAATTATAGGTATTTTATTTTTTAACCGTTTTTATGTATTTAATCAATCTTTTTTTTCGTTGGGCCCATAGAGGACAAAAAATTAATATTAGAATAAAAGTCATAAATTATAGGTATTTTAACAATTTTTTCGATATTTTAGGTATTTAAACAGTCTTTTTTTTCGTTGGGCCCATCTAGGACAAATAGGAAAAAAATTATGAATGCATTTTTGGCACGATGAGAAATTGGTCTGGACTGTCCTGGATGGGCCCATATACTACTCTTTAATGACTTAATTCTGATCAACAGAGTTCAATGTGAGTCAATAATTCTTAATGGAAACATCGCCTTAATCTGCAATAACTCGGCCATAATTATACTCACTGACTCGAACTAAACTTAATTCGGAGACATGTGACTGTCTAATCTTCAAATTCAATCAGTTAATCATTCACAATTACGAATTGTATGTACATCCTTCTCCTACACGATATCTAGATTATCTTAAAGCGCATACACTAATATTTACAACTTAATTAATTCCACATTACTTTCATTCAGTGTTATCTGAAATTAAATGTGTTTATTCACAAGGAAGTTATCCAAACATTCTTCTATGAAACTCAATTCTTGAGCCTAAAATGCACTCAATCTGTTTACTGTACAGTGTATGGAACTTTTCACTAATCATATCCACGTACATCTCTCTAATTTCTTTATCCTGGAGATTCTCTATACTTATTCGTCTACAGACAGATTTAACCTTCTCTGTCCTTAGCCTAGAGATACTTAGATTACTGCATGTCAAAAGCAAAGCAGAGTCACCTGCGTACAGGCCATGAAGGCCCTTGGAGGAGTTGAGGTAAAGGCTTCCACCATTGTTAACCTCGGCACGTGATGGGGTAGAGTGGTTAGCTCAACACCCGGCCGCCTTTGCCCCCAGGCATTAACCTGGTGTTCATTTTTTATGTAGGCTGAGTGAACCTCAGAGGGCCATATGCACCTCCGGAAGTGGAAATCTCGTTTCTTAAATTTTACGACATCCTAACGGGGATTCAAATCCACGTCATTCCGGGCGAACCGAGCACACCTTTACCGCCTCGGCCAGGCAGCCCTTTTACTGCATATCAGATAATATAATTGAAAAATACCCGGAATACCCGCACATTCATAAACGATTTTTTGAATTTAAAGACGGTTTTGATATAGTCTATTAAAGATCGGGTGCTCGTGTCCCTCTCATGTGTGGCGGTGAACAGCCTTTTACTTGAAAAATGTATTCCCAACAGCTAAACCCACACTAGCACAAAAATCCAGTAAACGCCTAACTTCCGTGTCTTCCCCATATTTACCCATCACCTTGTCATATCCTTCAGTTCTATTTACAACTCTCACATTGAATTCGCCCGTTAGCACTGTTGACCCTCGCTAGGTCGGCGGTTGCAGAGTGGGCTTCGGCTGGTACGACAGCTCTGCACTCCGACCGACCAACCGAACATAGGTCGTGGCCGCGGCTTTGTCGTTCGGGAGACGGAGAGGGCCTGGTACCCACCGTCGGCTGTCCTGAGAATGCTTTTCCGTGGTTTTCCATTCTCCTGCGCTGAGGCGAATGTCGGGGCAGTTCCTAGTTTAGGCCACAGCCGCCAAGCCCCTCATCTTCTCCGTGCATCTCCTTTACCATAACACATCTCCCGGCCTGAGAGACGGCGTTACCGTCTAAGAGGCCCGCCTCCCCCTTCAAGGGAGGAATGGCCATATTTTAGTAGTAGTAAATTCACTACGATGTTACTCAGTGCTTCGTAAAACTTGTCAACTTCATCCTCATCTGCACCCGTACATGGTGAATACACTCAAATAATTCTCGTCCTAAATTCTCCAACTGCCAAATCTACCCACATCATACGCTCATTTACGTGCCCAAAAGCAGCTATTTTGCCTGCAATAGTATTCCTGATGAACAGTCCTGACGCAGTCCGGCTCCATGGCTTATTGGTTAGCGTGCTGGCCTTTGGTCACAGGGGTGACGGGTTCGATTCCCGGCAGGGTCGGGAATTTTAACTATAATTGGTTAACTTCGCTGGCACGGGGGTTGGGTGTTTGTGTCGCCTTCATCATAATTTCATCCTCATCACGATGCGCAGGTCGCCTACTGGCGTCAAGGACCCGCACCTGGCGAGCCGAACTTGTCCTCGGACACTCCCGGCACAAAAGCCATACGCCATTTCATTTCAGTCCTGATCCACACACTGCCCTTCCCTTTTGAACACCGGTTAAGTATGCTTTATAATCTCCCATCTCCTCCTCGTTATCTCCTGCCACATCCAGATACATCCTCCTTGCTGACTGAACCAGTTTTACTTTCTTTCTTCCATAAGTCGCATTAATATTGACAGCTCCCCATCGACTTCCATTTCGTTCACCATGTTGTTTCCATGGAGCCACTCGCATGTCAGATGGAAGTAATAATAATAATAATAATAATAATAATAATAATAATAATAATAATAATAATAATAATAATAATACCGGGCAAGTTGGCTGTGCGGTTAGGGGCGCGTGGCTGTAAACGTGCATCCGGGAGATAGTCGGTTCGAATCCCACTCTAGGCAGCTCTGAAGATGGTTTTCGGTGTTTTCCATTTTCACACCAGGCTGTACCTTAATTAAGGCCACGGCCACTTCCTTCCAACTCCTAGGCCTTTCCTATCCCATCGTCGCCATTAGACCTATCTGTGTCGGTGCGACGTAAAGCCCCTAGCAAAATAATAATAATAATATTGTGTGACATGTGTAGAGGCCTGATGCAGGTCTTTCGAGTTGGCGCCTGATAGGCGACCAGATTGTCGGTAGGAATGGGCCCTGCCGATGATGAATTCTAATGGTGAAGACGGCACACATACTTAGCCCCCGAACCATCGTAATTAACCAATGAGGGTTAAAATCCCAGACCCAGCCTAGAATCGAAGCCGGGGTCCAAAGGCCAGCACGCTAACCACTAAGCCATGGAGCCGGACAGATGAATGTGGGCCCAAGGTTTGCTTAAAACGTTCTGAGCAGGCTCGTTAAAAGTTCTGTGAAGCAAGATGCTACCCAGCTTAGGCACATTCCCAGTGAGCTTCTCTCTTCGAACGGGTAAGGGACCATTTGTGCATAGCATAGTCCAAGCTGCCTGAGCACAAGGAGGGCCGCGCCTTAGAAATGTCCGAATTTCCCTCTCCTATTCCATAACAACTGGTATCCCGTTTTCAGGACCACTTTCTATTCCACTCAGCCGTTGCCCACTTTTCACGAACTAGAGCCTGATTATAGTAATCCATACCACGAATCTAATAATAATAATAATAATAATAATAATAATAATAATAATAATAATAATAATAATAATAATAATAATAATAATAATAATAATAATAATAAGGCCTATGATTCAGTTGATCGTCAATCACTGTTTCAGATATTAAAAGAACAGGGTCTAGACCGGAAAACACTCGCAATTGTAAAAGAGACATTGACAGACACAAAATCTAAGGTTAAATTCATGGGGGAAATCTCAGACCCTTTTCCGATCAAAACAGGAGTAAGACAGGGAGATGGGCTCTCTCCACTACTCTTCAACTGCGTCCTTGAAAAGGTAATACAGGAATGGCGCAAACAGAAGTCTGTCCTCAAGATTGACCAACCAATCATTCTTGGTAGGGGCAAATTAGCAGTAGACTGCCTGGCATTTGCGGACGATCTGGCAATCTTAACTCATGACGTTTCAACAGCCATAAACCAGATCGAACTCCTGAAAGAAACAGCGGAAAAAGTCGGCCCCCAAATATCGTTTGAAAAAACTGAATACATGACCTGCAGCAAAGAAGCCCCTAAATTCATGGAGACAAAATATGGCAAAATAAATCGGGTCCAGCAATTCAAATATCTCGGTGAAATAATTCAGGAGAATGGAATAGAAACAAAAGCCAACGAAGTTAGATGCCAAAAAATGGAAACTGCATATAGACTCACCCAAAATATCTATAACAAAAAGTGTCTCTCCAAGCATGCAAAACTAAGACACTATAATACAGTAATAAAACCAGAATGCCTCTATGGATCAGAGACACTAATTTTGAACAGGAAAACTGATCTGGAAAATATTCAGAAAAAGGAACGCAAGATCATTAGAAATATTTTAGGCCCAAAACTCGTAGATGAACAGTACCGCCTTAGAGGGAAACAGGAAATCAAACAATTTTCTAACGTTCACAGCGACATCAGAAAACCCAGATTAAGATTCTTTGGACAAATAAAAAGGATGAACCCAGATAGACTTACCAAGCAAATAGTTGAATTTTATGAAAACCGAAGTAAAGCCAAAACGGACACAATAAAATGGATTGGTGAAATTAAAACAGATCTCAAACTGGCAGGAATTACACCTGCAGACATCCGAAGCCGGGTTATCTTCAGAGCCAAAGTTCATAAGTGGCAAGTTGACCATGAAGAGGAACCAAGGAAGAAGACCGGAACAATATGGTCTCAAGAGAGAAAAGAAGCACACAGCAAACGAATGAAGGAAGTGTGGGCACAAAGAAAGGCAAATGCCTGTCTCTAAGTACTTTGCGTAGTCCTAATGGGCTCATTCGCAAATAATAATAATAATAATAATAATAATAATAATAATAATAATAATAATAATAATAATAATAATAATAATAATAATAATAATAATAATACGTATGTATTCCACTTAGTCCCGTCCCAGCAGGGGTCGGGGAGGGGATGAAATGAATTTACATAGAATATTTTTACGGCCGAATGCCCTTCCTGACGCCAACCTCAATTGACGAGCAAATTAAGGTGAGATGAATGATTGTGAATGAAATTGGGTAAGGAGGGTGATGGACTCGGCTGTAGCCTATGAATAGGAACTGTCCCGGCATTTGCCTGGGAGTGAAAATGGGAAACAACAGAAAACCATTCTCATTATAACCGACCATGGGGCTCGAACCCACTCTTCTCCCGAATGCCGAGCTTGGCTCCATAGCCATAGCGTGTTAATATGCGCGACCATTCCGCTCGGCACCAATGTTTAAATATCGATTCCAGTGAAGGTTCTACACTTTCAACCGTTCTGGAACATTAGCGGTTTATCAGAGAGTAAAACTTGCCACCCATAGAAATGAAACACAATGAAGGAACGCACCTAGGATACATAAGGTACGGACATGCCGTTTCAGAAACAAGCATGAAGAGCAATCAGATGACAAAGAAATCATTGACCACATCTACTTGAGAAAGGTCACTAATCTTCTTGTTCAGTTTTTTTACGTCTTATGGCGACGGTGCGATAGGAAAGGCCTAGGAATAGGAAGGAGGCGGCAGTGCCTTAATTAAGTTACAGCCCCAGCATTTGAATGGTGTGAAAATGAGAAACCACGAAAAACCATTTTCAGGGCTACCGATGGTGGGGTTCGAACCCACTATCTCCCGGATGCAAGCTCACAGCTGCGTGCCCGTTACCGCACGGCCAACTCGCCCGGTGGTCACTAATCTGGTTATTATACAGCTGTGTCCAATAAACACTAGCAGAAATAAAATAGAATAAAATGTGAAGCTCCACTATAGACCTGTGACCGTTAAGGTAGCCAAAGACTTTATCGACATGCTTTCAGTGTGTTACTACGTCTGTAAATAGCCGAACTGGGTAATGCAGTTATTTTTGTGCTAAAAATTGAGAGGTCAAATCAAGATGCAGTCAAGCAACACTGAAGAAACTGCAGGAATATGCGAGGTTCATGTCAGTAGATTTACCAACATATTGAAAACTTACTTCAAGAGTAAAATTCTGGCTCATTAGTCGTTCATGCCTTTAGTGGTATTGATATTATTATTCCCACTATTATAATAACTTATATCCTGATGACAACTATCATTAAGAACCAGAATTCTAATAAAATGGAACTAGTTATAATAATGTTATTGGTTTTCGGACCACTAGCTACTTTTACGGTTTTTTGGAGACGCCGAGGGGCCGGAATTTTGTCCCGCAGGAGTTCTTTAACGTGCCAGTAAATCTGCCGACACTAGGGTGACGTATTTGAGCACAACAACAACAACAATAATAAAAATAAAATGTTTATTCATTTTACGTGCCACTAACTATTTTCAACATTTTCAGAGATGCCGAACTGCCGGAGCTGTTGTACGTCGCAGTCAATCTACCGGCACGATTCTGGCGTATCTGAACACCTTAAGGTACTACCGGAATGAGGCGAGATTTAACCCATCAACTTCATATTACAATTCTATATTCAGCTATTTGCAGTCGGATATTCCACCAAGGAGCCCACAACAACTCGACTGTTCAAACACCCATTTATATATTCATATTTTTCCCTAACATTAATAAAATCCACCTTGTCAAAGCCATTTCCGTACAGACCAAGAAGACCCTGTAAGGAGTACAAGGCGAAAGCTTCCGCAATTCGTAACCTCGTCACGAGTGAGACAGTGTAGCTAGCGTTATGCCAGGCCGCTGAGTGTACCCCAGGGCCATATGCCCCTCCAGAAGTGGAAATCTGATTTCAAAATGTCTCGACTTCCTGACTGGTAGTTCAATCCATGACCTTACCACCTCAGCTGGACATCCCCCACTACTACTACTGCTACAATATATTCTTTAACGCGGCTCTAGACCAGTGATCCTTGATACTTTCTCTATCAATGTCTTGGCCAGTTTAAATTCTTGGAAGTGACATGTTTATTACAACTGAGGAGACGACCAGTCTATTGCCCGGGTGACCTCGCCTGTTGTGCTGACAGGAAGCAGAATGCGTTAGACAGTGAACTGCAAAAGAAAATGTTGTTGATGTCGCTTCTTTATTCTTGGGCTAGGGTCCAGTGTGCAATAGTATAAGCAGCTTGCCTGACAAAGTGTGGTGTCTATATCAGTATGATTGTAAAAATAACTGTTTCATTTATGATTAGTAATATGCACCAGATTTCGAAAGGTACAATGAAATATTTTTAAAATGCAGTTAAAGCTACATTAAAATACTTTAAAAAATACATTTAAAACCGCTGGACATACCTTCCACAGTGTGGATGTTCTGAAAAAAGAAAATCGGGCAGCGGGAACAGGCTGGAATAAGTTGGAACTCTACAATTTATTCATCAAAAAGTGGTCAAGAAAGGAAGTTTCTTAATTTATAATTTACATGTTTCTTGGATATTGTTGCCACACTTCAGTAGTTCTGGCTGTACTTATGATATACTAGCTGATGTACCCGCGCTTCGCTACGGGATTCTCAGAAAGACTGACCTTGTGGTTTTCCTAACTGAAGTAAACAAAGGCCATTACAAAAACGTCAGTAGGAAAGTAACGATGTTATAATAATAATAATAATAATAATAATAATAATAATAATAATAATAATAATAATAATAATTTCGTGCGGCTATTTCCAGCCGGGTGCAGCCCTTGTAAGGCAGACCCTCCGAAGAGTGTGGGCGGCATCTGCCATGTGTAGGTAACTGCGTGTTATTGTGGTGGAGGATAGTGTTATGTGTGGTGTGTGAGTTGCAGGGATGTTGGGGACAGCGCGAACACCCAGTCCCCGAGCCAAGGGAATTAACCATTTAAGGTTAAAATCTCCGACCAGGCCGGGAATTGAACCCGGGACCTCTGTACCAAAGACCAGCACGCTATCCATTTAGCCATGGAGCCGGACAGTGTTATCGTATAAAATACTCGATCAAATGAAAAACCGCACATTTTCTCACTTTTAACGAACAGTACTACGGTGCCGATCTAACAGTCCAAAGTTCCAGAGCTGGAATGACCAGGCCACAGACATCCGCCATCACTCCTCTGCCATAATTCTCTTAAATATGCACACTACTCATTCCAATCAGTGCCTCAGAGTACGGATTGAACAGCTCGAATGCTAAGATGAACCAGTGTGTTATGTACCAGTAGTATCAGACAATTTATGAACCAGAGGAATGGCATGCTTAAGAAGAAAGTTATCTTACTCCCCAGCTACTTCCCGCTAATATTCAGGCAGGCTGTTACACTCGGTACGACCGGGCGAGTTGGCCGTGTGGTTAGGGGCGCGCAGCTGTGAGCTTGCATCCAGTGGATTCGAACCCCACTGTCGGCAACCCTGAAGAAGGTATTCCGTGGCTTCCCATTTTCACACCAGGCAAATGCTGGGGCTGTAACTTAATTAAGGTCAAAGCCGCTTCCTTCACACTCCTACCCCTTTCCTATCCCATCATCGCCATAAGACCTACCTGTGTCGGTGCTACGTAAGGCAATTTTCATCCTAACTATCGTAGATGTGTGGCAACAGAAGACACAAACCCACCACAACAAACAATGGTCAATGTAATGTTATTGTTGATAAATGCTACGCGCTTTCAATATTGTAGGCCTTCACATTTAGTTTTCTTCCGACTCTGAAATACCACTCTTATCATAGTCGGTACGATAAAATTGAATATAACATAAATGGTCGGAAATTGTATTCTCTATAACTTTTGTTATGTAGTACTTTTCGATAGGACCAATAACATAGGTATTTAAAAATTAAATTTTAGACGTCTTCCCCTAAACTACAATTTCATACAGGGCGCATAAAACTGTTTATAGTTTAGACTGTAGTTTCTTATTCCCCGACTCCATATACCAACTTTCATTAAATTCTGTTAACCCATTTTCTCGTGGCTCGGCGTTGACATGGACTTGGCAACAAAAATACAAATTCATGAATATCTGTGTTATCAAAGCCGGTGCGGCAACAATGTATGCCATAAATGGTCGTAAATTTAATTCTATATAACTTTAGTTATGTAGTATTTGTCGATAGGACCACTAATAATATAAATATTTGATGATTAAATTTTAGGCCTTCCCCTAAACTACCATTTCACTCAGCGTGAGAAAATGATTTATAGCCTAGATTGTAGGGGCTCATCCTCCGACTTCATATACCGATTTTCATTAAATTCTCTTCAGCCGTTTTCTTGTGATGCGTGTACATACATACAGACAGACAGACAGATAGAAATTACGGAGAAGTAAAAAATGCATTTTCTTGTTACTGTGGACATGACCGATACAGAAGTACCTTTCTTTTCAAATTCTGAGCAATGTACAGACAAAACTCTTATTTTGTATATATAGACCTAGATTACATTTCAGGCCTTACCCTCAACTACCATTTCACTCAGTGCGAATAACATTATTGATAGCCTAGATTACAGCGACGTATTCCCCGACTCTGCATACCAATTTTCGTGAAGATACGACCACTAATAAAAGAAATATTTGACAATTAAATTTTAGGCCTTCCCCTAAACTACCATTTTTCTCATCATGTATAGCCTATATTGTAGCGAATTATTTCCCATCTTTGTCTAGCGATGTTCATTAAGACACGACCACTAATAACATAAATATTTGAGAATTAAATTTCAGGCCTTCCCCTAAACTACCATTTCACTCAGCGTGATTAAAATAATTTATAGCTTAGATTGTAGCGGTTCATCACCCGACTTTACATTCCGATTCTCATTAAATTCTCTTCAGCCGTTTTCTCGTGATGCGTGTACATACATACAGACAGACAGATAGACAGACAGACAGAAATTACGGAAAAGTAAAAAATGCATTTTCTTGTTACTGTGGACATGACCGATACAGAAATACCATTCTTTTCAAATTATGAGCAATGTACAGACAAAACTGTTATTTTATATATATATAGATAACAAAAAATTGGCATATTGTTTTGTTTTAATTGTATGCCGAGGGTGACTCTGTATTAAGTCAAAACTTAAGTCCCTGAGTTGGAGCAATTTATGGTAAAAACGACATAAAAATTCTCTCTCTCTTTCTTCTACAGTGTTGATATTTGACGTCAACACGAGGTTCTGAAAGAAGAAAATCGGGCAGCGAGAATAGGAAAGCGGTGGAACTGTAAAATTTATTCATCACAGAATGGTCAAGAAACGAAGTTTCTTAATTTATAATTTACATGTTTCTTTGCCTTTGCTGGCGGGACCTAGTGTTTACAGTGCACTATGTCTTCTGATATAGGCTAGAGCAATTTTGTTACTTTCATTGATCTGTCTCTGTCTTAAACTTGGCTTTGACAATATGAAAGTGACTGAGGTATGAGCGATGCTATTAATGCCATTCCTTATGCAGCCAATCCCTGCTATGATTGGTGTGAATTTATTGCTTATAGGGTCGGTTGGTGCATGCATTTCAATGGGCTTGGCAGACTGATATATAATAGCAACTTCTGGCTCAGTGAGGAAAGCAACGGGGAACTACCTCACTCCTCATTTCCCTAGTACTCCTCTTCAGCGATGCCTAGGCCATCTATGACAGCTGATGGCGGAGCTGTCGAGGATCCAACCAGCCTTCGGGCTGATGACTAAACATACATACATACATACATACATACATACATACATACATACATACATACATGTTTCTACTCTCTCTCTCGAAGCATTACACACACGACTGAATATCGTGACCCAAGGACTCTGTTGCTTCTATCATACCTTGATGTCATTCTATACAGTCTTGTTCTTTCGGACAGAAGTTCTACATGGCAAGTTAGTGATCTCCCTTATTTGAGCAATCCATATTGTTGTGGCCCATTGTCGTGAACTTTTGCTATGAACTTTTCCTTGGACAGTTAGTTAATCCAGGTTCCCATCCTTTCTTCTCATAAGGTGACCAAGGAATTTCAGGATTCTCTTGTGCACAACTTGGCATATACTTTCTTGTATTCCAACTTCATGGATGACAGAAACATTTGTTTGCCTGACTGTCCACGGTATTCACAGCATCCTTCTCCAGCACCATTTTCCGAAGGCGTTGATTCGGTTTCTGTCTTTAAATGTTATCGTCCGCGTTTCGGAACATCTAGAAGATAAAGTGAATGGACTAGTATTTACCGAACACATTGTAATTGTTCCACCTTGCCAGATCTTTAATTTTGCCATAGCTGTACGCCCTACCAAGATGTGACGCTATATTTCTTTTCCACACCTAACTGTATCCACGAGTATTGAACCTAGATAAGTAAACTAACAAACTCTTAATGATGATGATGATGATGATGCTGATGATGATCATATTTGATGTATAAATGGGCCTAACAGCTAGATCACAACAAACCCTGTGAAGGTTGTTTATGGGCTATGGTAGCTGAATCTCTGGATATTTGTTGACAAACATTTCTTTTTTCAATTTGCCTCCGACTGACTGATAAGGGATGGCGTTATTGCAACCATTTCTGGTAGTCTCATCTGCGTATAGATTTTCACAGTAATTTACCCATCTTTCAGTGGCCAGTTGTTTCTCTCCAATTAGGGTAACATCTTATGGCGACGAAAGGATAGGGAAATGTTAGGAGTAGTAAGAAGGTGACTGCAGCCTTAATGCCACAGCGTTTGCCTCGCGCGAAAAAGGGAAGCCACGGAAAATTATATCAGGGCTGCCGACAGTAGGGTTCGAACCCACTATCTCCGAATGCAAGTTGATATATTGACGAGCATGTTTTGTCTTGCTTCAGGTAATCTCCATAGGAAGATTGTAAGTTTCTTGTTGTATACACGATCCATTATCTCGGCAAGCTCCCGTACACTGCTGGCTATAGGAGTGGTTTAGTCCTCAAAACGTAGGTTATTAATTCTCTTCCCACCAATCGAAAGTCTCCTTCCCAATTGTCTAGGGCATGCCTAATGGCATTTTCACCGTAGACGTTAAACAGATGAGGTGATAAGATGTATCCTTGTCTCGCAACTTTAGAATATTGGTGATAATTCACCTTTAATTCTTACTTTGGCCAAGCCTCTCTTTTTGAATGAATTTAATGAAATGAGATAAGATGAGATGAAATTCCAATTTCTTCGAGAACACATCAGACATTCGTCCACAAAACGCAGTCAAAGCCGCTTGGCAGTCAACGAATCTCAGAAACAAATGAATGTTGAATTATTGTGCCTTCTCAACCAACTGACGAATATTTAGCATCTCTTTCCTAGTTCCTCTTCCGTTGACAGAGCCGGCCTGTTCTGATGTGAGTAATATCTACTGTAATGTGAAGCTTCAGAGGTTTGTTTACAATATTCAGCAAGATTTTACACGCAAGTAGATCGGTAATTCTCACAATTTCTTGTTGATCCCTTTTTTGTGAAGTGGTATGGAGATAGAAGTGAACCAGTCTTGCAGCCATACACAACTCTGTCCCATACCCTTGTAATGGTTCCTAACTCGCTGACTATCTTTTGAAACATATATATCTGTATTTAAATTGAAAATTATGAAAATGAATATCCATTAAATAAAATACACAATCGTCGAACATTGTACTCACACTTACTTCTTACCTGCTTACCTACACATACGTTATTTGATGGGCGCCAGCTACAACTCAGTGCAGCAATAATAGAATGAGAATCTTGACTATCTCTAGGGTGTGGGGTTATAAGCTTACTTTTGACAACATACCATATAAGTTCTGGGAAAAGGAGATTGGCGTTCGGTTTACCCATTTAATTTGAGGTTATCTAATTCTGTCATTGAAATATTACGAATTCATTTGATCGAACAAAATATATTCTTTAAATTGTATAGAAAAAAATAGTAAGTCTTGTTGCGATAAAACAGATGTGAATATGAAATTATGACATTGCAACTGAAAGAAACTAGGCATGAATTTGAATTCTTCTTGACCGGACATTTAACAATTTTATACGAAATATATCCCTCACTGGTTCACTTGACTGTACCTTCAACACTTTGAGTGTAATTACGAAGTATTCCTTTTGATCTGGTGTTTACTGTAGATGTGTCACGCCTAACTTGGTGATGCATCCTTGTGACTGCTTCTTCTCCATATTATACAGTATGACTTGTTGGTAAGTCTGCACTGTATGACTTCATTGCAAGTCTATCCTTCTATGACTTCGTGGTAAGCCTTCACGTCTGTATCTTCAACTAAGTGACAGACCAACTGTAGCCTCTCTCTCTCAATGACCAATGACTAATGGCTCACTGAGTCTTCTCCAGCTCGTTCAAACTCCGACCAACTGTGGCCTCTGCTTCCTATTGAATAAAGACTGACGCTACAATATGCAGCCACTTTTTATAGACGTTAGTTGACGCACCTACGTGACCTCCAGAAATAACAATGATCTACTCCCACCTCGCGACAAATATTACATACAATGGTGAAATTGCCCGGGGCGGCCTGGGTTACTCAAAGAAACCGAGCTCAGAGCTAAATACGCACGATGACGTAGCAATGACTTAGCAGGAACGCCAGCAGTATTGAACAATGTAACAACGTCACATCCAACATCTGATATATATATAGCAACTCTCACTGTATAGTCCTGACGCTCAACGCGTACCCAGCGGCATTCAAAGAGTTCGGCAAACGTTTGATCACCCTGGCCACTTAAGGGCCTAGCAGGGGGTGATTTATGACGGCAGTGGGCTTTAAAACGGAAGTTCTCATTCCCCTTCAGAAATCCTCACAGCTCTGTTGCCAATGCACCTCTTGTTAAATAGACGTCAGTCTCTCTTTTCAGCTCAGACAATTCACACTTGCTTTGTTCGCTGTTTGAAAGTTTTGGATTATTTCTTTGCTTCGTTAATTAATATTCGTGAAGTGTGTTGTTTTTACCTCCCCTTCACGCAGTAATGTGGAGGTCGTGGGAATCACACCTGGAAATTATCGCATCAGAAAATCCTGAATTAAATCTGTCAGTGCAGGCAAACGATCCTCAACCGAGCACCGGTAACAGTGATATTCGACCGAGTAGTACTGGTTCCGTGTCCGCGAGTGATACTCAGCCGGGTAGCAGTGGTTCCGCGCCCGCGAGTGATATTCAGTCGAGCAGCAAGGGTTCTGTGTCCGCGATTGATACTCAGTCGGGTAGCAGTGGTTCCGTGCCCACGATTGATACTCAGCCGGGTAGCAGTGGTTCCGTGCCCACGATTGATACTCAGCCGGGTAGCAGTGGTTCCGTGCCCACGATTGATATTCAGCCGAGCAGCAGTGGTTCCGCGCCCGCGAGTGATACTCAGCCGGGTAGCAGTGGTTCCGTGCCCACGATTGATATTCAGCCGAGCAGCAGTGGTTCCGTGCCGGGTAGTAGTCGTTCCGCGGAGAAAAGAAAGGCGACTAAAACTTTAAGTAAGCAAAGTCAACGGCTGGGATGTAACGCATACGAATACGTTATGAAGAACAACGTTCGCAAGGGTTATATTTCTGAGACAGCTAAAATGTTGAAACTTAACAGGAAAACTGTAAGTAAAATAGTAAAGAGGGGACCTACAACTCCGAAAAAGTGTGGTAATAATAGGGTTACCTTTAATAAATGTTACGGAGTTTTCCGTGGTAGTTAGAGGTGAAAGAAGGTGCGGGGTGGTGAATAGGTCTCAGGCTACGAAATTAAAGTGAATTTAAAATTTAACAAGGTTATATTTTCTTTTCAAAATCAAGAAATAACAAATATGGCAGGTACAGAGTAGCAAGGCAACAAAAGTACAATTACAGTATTTACAGGATTTGGGCTTCGAGCCCCGCGATCACAATCCTTGAGCAATCAGCTCAGTTTTACCCCAAACACAAGTGTCAACAGAGAGGGGAGAACCCCATTCATACCTAGGAGCACTTGCTCCAAAATACACAGTAAGGCCTCCTTGAGGCGCGCAGAAAACAAAATTTTCGGGAAAAGAGCAACTTGCTCTCAAAATTCAGGCCTGTCAAAGGCCACACCTAATTCTACTTTCAAGCTGTCCTCTCAGGACATATACACAGGGGTAAAATACCCAACCTACTGAGATCTGTTAAATGACAAGAAGGTTAATTACATGACCTCTAAATCAACAATTTGAGAGGAGGCGATTTGCACTCCTAATGTATTTGTTTCAAAACCTAATTTGGCTCTAGGCCACTGATGCAAGGGCTAATCCCATACTAAAGAGGTGACTTTAGAAATTGACAAATTTACATAATGTTAAGGAAGAATAGGTTGAGAAAACAAGTTCACCTCAAAACAATATGAGTGGGAGCTCGAGAGGGTTAAGCACTCTCTATCCCAATATGTAGTTTAAAAGATAGAATAGATACAAGTTCCTTTACATTTAAGGAAGGTTACATAATGGAAAAACTTCGGACCCGCCCCGAGAGTTAAACTGCTGAGCAAGCAAGAAAAGAAGTAATTAATCGGCCATTACCTGGTTGTTGACTGCCGCCGAAGAAAGAGACGCTTCCCGCCCCCTGCTATGTACTTTACACACGAAAAGATGGAACAGAAGTGGCCCGGAGACCCTAAAATCAGCAGTTTATATACTCTCGCGGAAAGTTCGAGGCGTTAGGGGAATGAGAACACCCTCCCACAAACTCTTTATTGGGTAGGATACAGCAACATATTCAAGTTGGGGGAAGATACATCCGATTGGTCAGAAATTAATAAAAGAAATTCGGGATTGGCTAAATACAAAACAAGGGGAAAGAGAGGGGTATACAGCCAACTTAAACAATAACAGAAAGAAATTTAACAAGAAACAAACTTTTGAAATAAAAATTTCTCCAAAAAAAATAGTTCTTTCACGTCGCACTAGGGTGCACCATTGTAGTTTTTCAGTAGTGTCCTCTAGAAGAGAAAGTTCACACTTCTTACTACAAGCAAAACAAAAATACGTCGAAAATGACACAGTTCAAAAACTCCAAAATTTCCAGGTAGTGACATCTTCTGATAAAGTAGAAAATTAGTACCGTAGATAAAGTTCAGACTTCCTCCAGCAGAGGAGTTTCAAGTGGCGCACATTTTTAAACTAGCGGCGTGGAGGTGTACCGCCCGGTACAATAAAATTGATGATTTTTGCTGTGACTTGATGAGACGCGAGGTATATGCATTCTTTACTAAAGGTAAGTCACCAACCGTACAATAAATGTTAAAACATTTGAAAAATGTGTGTGGCTTTCCTTATGAAAAAACTACTCTACGACAGCTGTTGAAAAAACTTGGGTTTTGTTTCCGTATTCTGAAGAAGAAACAGATTGTAATGGAATCTGCTATAACAGTAGCTTGGCGATATAAATTCATAGAGCGTCTCCGGAAGTTGCGTTCCGAGGGATGCAGAGTTGTATATCTAGATGAAACTTGGTACGATACTCATGACATTGTGAATAAAGGGTGGGATGATGGAACTTGTAATTGCATACTGAAAGCACCAACATTGCGGGGCAAGCGTCTTATGGTATTGCATGCTGGAGGCAGTGAGGGCTGGGTTGAGAATTGCCTTTATTTATCGGCTAAAAACATTGGAGACTGCAAAGCTGATGGCCATGACGAAATGACAGCTCAAGTTTTCGAAAACTGGTTTAGGTCTCATCTTCTAGCGAACCTACCACGTGACCGAAAATGTGTAGTCGTGATGGACAACGCAAGCTATCATTCGCGGCAGCTGATTAGGTTTCCTTCCATGAACACTAATATTAAGGACATTATTAAGTTTATGGAGTACAATAACATTCTCGTGCCAAAACCTGTACCCATCAAGGCAGTTATGTTGCAGGAAATCAAATCAGCCAATATCAGTAAAAGGTACGCTGTAGAGGAGATCACAGCCTCACGTGGACACGAAGTTTTGCGACTCCCTCCATATCACTGTATTTTAAACCCCATAGAAATGATCTGGTTTCAGCTGAAGACATATGTTAGGAAAAATAATGTTACGCCAACTTTGAGTGCTGGTGTGTGTCAACTTCTTCGTGAAGGAGCTGGAACGATCGGTCCTGAGAGGTGGTCTGCTTGTGTTCGAAGCACCATTAAGACAGAAGAGAAGTACATGAAACACGACACGGATAGCAACCAAGATAGATTTGTAATTCACCTGGCAGACAATGACGAGGACGACGAATAGAGGTAAGGTAAATACTGCATTTGTTTTAAAAGTAGCTAAGTTTGCTGGCTATTTTTTGTCCGAACTACATACTCCGATATTTATTATTATTATTATTATTATTATTATTATTATTATTATTATTATTATTATTATTATTATTATTATTATTATTAATCTGCTTACCCTCCAAGGTTGGTTTTTCCCTCTGACTCAGAGGGATCCTACCTCTACCGCCTCAAGGGCAGTGTCCTGGAGCGTGAGACATTTGGTCGGGGGATACTACCGGGGAGAATGACCAGTACATCGCCCAGGCGGTCTCACCTGCTATGCTGAACAGGGGCCTTGGTGGGGGATGGGAGGATTGGAAGGGATAGGCAAGGAAGAGGGAAGGAAGTGGCCGTGGCCTTAAGTTAGGTACCATCCCGGCATTTGCCTGGAGGAGAAGAGGGAAAACACGGAAAACCACTTCCAGTATGGCTGAAGTGGGAATCGAACCCACCTCTACTCAGTTGACCTCCCGAGGCTGAGTGGACCCCGTTTCAGCCCTCGTACCACTTTTCAAATTTCGTGGCAGACCCGCGAATCGAACCCGGGCCTCCGGGGGTGGCAGCTAATCACACTAAAAAACTACACCACAGAGGCGGACAATTATTATTATTATTATTATTATTATTATTATTATTATTATTATTATTATTATTATTATTATTACTATTATTATCCCAGTCCCTAGTTCGTGATTTTACTTTTCCTTTGCCAGGCGAGTTGGCCGTGCGGTTAGGAGCGCGTAGCTGTGAGCTTGCATCGGGGAGATAATGGGTTCAAGCTCCACTGTCGGGAGCTCTGAAGATGGTTCACCGTGGTTTCCCATTTTCACACCAGGCAAATGCTGGGGAAGTACCTTAATTAAGGCCACGGGCACTTCCTTCCCACTCCTAGACCTTTCCTAGCCCATAGTCGCCATAACACCTATCTGTGTAGATGCGACATAAAACAAACTGTAAAAAAATTGTTGCCCTTTTCATTTCTTTACTGAAAGCGAGAGACTGATATTAGCAGCATAAAATTAATATTTTAATGGGCTTACTTTGGTATCAATTTACGTTTAGTCTTTGTCGAGTTTATTTGCCAATGCTTTCTTCCTGTTTTTCTTTCTTTCTTTCTTTCTTTCTTTCTTTCTTTCTTTCTTTCTTTCAACATCTGCGACCACCGCATGGGTTAAGCACGAAACAAATTTTCTGCGATATTGGTTTGTGCTGTGGTTCATTATCAAGTTTTTATATTTGTATTTTGAATTTAGAATAAATTAAATGTTAACATGTTTAAATAATCGACGCAAAATATGACAACCTTGCTTTTGACAGAGCTCACTTGCCTTTTAAACGACACGCGCCTCTTGTGTCCAGAGGAAAGGAGCCGACTGTCAACCCTCATTATCACTAGGGCGGGCAGACTGTCAACCCTCATTATTACCAGGGTGGGCCAATTTTTGAGATCAGAAGATACCAACATACTGACTCTCATACTGACTTCACCACGGAGCCCAATATTGACTGACTGTCCGCGGCCAGCCTCCTTTTTTTTGTCCCGGGTAATGTGAACCAGAATAATCGCGAGGTGGCTACATGCGGAACATTCTCGTTGAATCTCCAAAAAAACTCACAGGTGAGCCAGCCTAGGAGAACAATACACGTAAATGCCAACCATGCCCTCCAGGCCGGCTGGTAGGTTCCCGATCGGCTGCTTCACTAGTCCCTTCCAAGAAGTACCGAAAGGGGCTACCATAGGGCTGGTACGTAACGATATGATTATTAGCATTTGCGAGACTAATGCAATGTTAGCTGGGGAGAATATCAGGAAGGGAATACGAAACTGGAACAAGCGGATTATTTCAAGCACTTAGGGTGATGGGAGTATAGCAGATGATACCGAATCACGGTTTTGCAAAGCTAATAGTGTCAGCCGGCAGCTGCTGTCGACGGCATTCTGTAAAAAAGAGGTGAGCTCCTAGAGCCTAGACGAAATTATCCTTGCGTTGCTCTGCTTTCAGGGCGACTTTGCAGTACGAATGTGAAAGCTGGGTAGGCTCAGGGTATATAGTTCATATGCTGGAAGTAAGGGATATGAAAAAAAATGATGGTTATTACGAGCAGTTGGAAAGAATGAAAAGAGGACACTCGCAGTGAGTCTAAGACAGGAATGAACTCTATGGTTGGAGCTGTGGATGTGAACTCGCTTCAACGATAGTGTCATTTAAGGTGAATAGAGGAGGTTGGATTTACCCTGGAGAATAATGCACTCCGTCATACAGGGTAACAGAAGCAGTACGATGATGGTTACACTCAGTTTGTAACGATTTCATGACGCGAAGTGTAGAGCCAAGCGAGGTCACAAGTGCTATGAACTAAAAATATCACCGGGCGAGTTGGCCGTGCGGTTAGGGGTGTGCAGCTGTGAGCTTACATCCAGGAGATAGTGGGTTCGAGCCCCTCTGTCGACAGCCCTGAAGATGGCTTTCCATGTTTTTCCATTTTCACATTTTCATAATTAAGACCACGGCCGCTTCCTTCCCACTCCTAGCCCTTTCCTATCCCACCGTCGCCATAAGACCTATCTGTGTAGGTGCGACGTACCGCAACTTGTAAATAAAAACTAAAAAGTCTTCTAATTTCATCAAAAGTTTCTGGTGTCCTACGTACTTCTCAATACCTATGACTTGCAGCTGACTTTAAGGAATAACCTTTTGATATGGCAATACTGTAGTTCAAGGGCTTAGAGATCGATACAACATCTAATCGAATGAAACGTTTAATATAGCAAAGAATGTCTACGAAATTCTGATGATGTTAGGTCTAAATGGTAGAAAAGTCTCGCAATGTTTAACGTCTAATCATTTTGTCAGAATACAAACAATGTGTAATTGACAAGAAAGAAGATACAATTTGTACCTCAGAAGATGTCCTACAAATTGTTGAAACCTTCATGAGGACGTCAGGTATGAAGTTGAGTTTGTTGCCAAATACATGGAAGTATTGTACGAATTTTAAAGGAACACAGCATAGAGGTAGAAGGCTAATTGTTCCACCCCGTTTCCCACCTAATGTCTGGAATGTTTCCGATCTTTTAAACAGAATGCAGCTTGCTATTGATTGTGTCGAGGTCTGGCATACAGAGTTCACGAGGATCATCCATCCCTCTATATGGCAATTACTGAAGAGCAGGGGGGTAATAAACATTTAATAGCACAACTTACGGCAGGGCATCAGGGAGTGCCTCATCCCATTAAAACAACAGATCAATAATGCAACGGCAGCTAGAGGCAATGGTATCAAATTACCCAACATACAAGGAACACGTTGAAAATAACAGCTATATAAGAGTGCTTAATTACAGGTTGAGACAACATGCAGTGAATGAGGAAGATGACACATCACTGAACTGTAAAACCACGTTGCAACATATAATTGGAATTCTTCCATTAACATTACATATTTCCATCCTGTAGACATTGTTGTTTGCATGCTACTCTTAGACCTCATATGTAGATGAAATTTACCTAGCCGAAAATTCATGGACATGTGGACGTTATGAATTGTAAGACTTTGTTTAACAGTTAGATATCCTCTTGTGAAGTTAATATTGTCGACCAAGTGTAAACACGTGGCCATTTTGTCATTAGACATTCATTCTGTACAGACACCTATCGATTGTGTATGGATTAACAGATTTTTTAATTTTTTTTTTTGCTAGTTGCTTTACGTCGCACCGACACAGATAGGTCTTATGGCGACGATGCGATAGGAATGGCCTAAGAATTGGAAGAAAGTGGCCGTGGCCTTAATTAAGGTTCAGCCGCAGCATTTGCCTGGTGTGAAAATGGGAAACCGCGGAAAACCATCTTCAGGGCTGCCGACAGTGGGATTCGAACACCCTATCTCCCGGATGCATGCTCACAGCCGCGCGCCTCTACGCGCACGGCCAACTTGCCCGGTGATTAACAGATTAGCCGACAAAAATGAACCGTTACAGAATTAGACTACGTGTTTTCCCATAAGTAGAAAATATACATTTTAAAAATGATACACACCTCATAAGAGGTCACAAAATGATCACTGGCGTTCATTCATCAAGCATACATCATCATTATAGACTGGTATGCCTTTCAGAGCTCAGTCTACAAGCCTCCCTGAATTAACTAAGTGCTTCCATAATCTTCTATTGGCGGCTAGGTCTGTAGCACCATTTAGCTCAATGCCCCTTATCAATAAATCATTAAACATTGAGTCTAACTATCAACACCTTGGTCACCCTCTACACTTCTTATCCTCTATGACGATGTGAGTTACTCATCCAGGTAACCTATGGTTACGAATAAAACACTGTCTGTTTTATAGCTTTAATTTATTACAGGATGACCGATCAAATTTAAATACACACACACACACACACACACACACACACACACACACACACACACACACACACACACACACACACACACACACACACACACACACACACAGACAATTCTATTCAACCATGAATTACCAAACTCACTAATTGCTGCCTATTTACAAGTCTCTGTCCCCTTCACAGTAGGCGGTCCGGCTCGGTGTAATACCTGGGACGGCTTTAATCCGTACTGACAGGCTCGCCTTACATTCACTTCGCCTCGCAAGGCCAGTCACCCCACACAGTAGCTGCTTATAGGCGAATAGCTTTGAACGCAGGGCTGTTGACTACCCACAACACACGACGAATATTGTTGGGTTCGACTCCAGAGAAGGACTTATAATTCACACAGTGAAAGACAGTGGACAACGTAACACTGACAACTTAACAGCAACAGCTCAACAGAGCTAACCAGCAGGACAATACTCCTCACAACAACGACCATCAACACTGTTCCAATTACACTCACGACAGGTGCTCCACAGACTGACTGTACAACAATCCTCAATCCACGGTAGCACACACACAGTACTCCAAGTCAGTACTCACAGTAATCACTAACGTACGCGACGATACTCTGACTCCGGTGGAGCACAGACGACAACAAGCGCAAGTTTCGACAAGCTCCAGTCACACACTCCACGTCCGTATACAGGCAGTGGTGAAAGAAGAATTTGTAAGCTACGAAAAAGTTACAGATGAGACACATGAAATTCTAGGTGCAAGGCTCATTTCTAAAGATAATAGGCAACTTGATATATTTGGAGTGTACAGATCGGGAAAGGGTAGCACTGACGCGGATTCGCAATTATTTGATAGGATAGTCAGCTATGTGGGAAACGACATGGAAAGAAATGTGATTGTAGTGGGAGATCTGAATTTGCCAGATGTCAATTGGGAAGGAAATGCGAACGACAGGAAGCATGACCAAAAAATGGCAAATAAGTTAATATGGGAAGGACAGCTGATTCAGAAAGTGATGGAACCAACGAGAGGAAAACATATCCTGGATGTGGTGCTGATAAAACCAGATGAGCTCTATAGGGAAACTAAAGTAATAGATGGTATTAGTGATCATGAAGCTGTTTTTGTGGTAGTTAAAAATAAATGCGATAGAAAGGAAGGTCTTAAAAGTAGGACTATTAGGCAGTACCATATGGCTGATAAAGCAGGCATGAGGCAGTTTCTAAAAAGTAACTATGACCGGTGGAAAACGGTAAATAAAAATGTAAACAGATTCTGGGATGGGTTTAAAGAAATTGTTGAGGAATGCGAAAGCAGGTTTGTACCTTTAAGGGTGGTAAGGAATGGTAAAGACCCACCTTATTATAATAGAGAAATAAAGAGACTTAGAAGGAGGTGCAGACTGGAAAGAAATAAAGTTAGAAATGGCTATGGAAGTAAGGAGAAATTGAAGGAACTTACTAGAAAATTGAATCTAGCAAAGAAGGCAGCTAAGGATAACATGATGGCAAGCATAATTGGCAGTCATACAAGTTTTAGTGAAAAAAGGAAGGGTATGTATAGGTATTTTAAGGCAGAAACAGGTTCCGAGAAGGACATTCCAGGAATAATTAAACAGGGGGAGTGTGTATGTGAGGATCTTCAAAAGGCAGAAGTATTCAGTCAGCAGTATGTAAAGATGCTTGGTTACAAGGATAATGTCGAGATAGAGGAGGAGACTAAGGCCAAAGAAGAAATAAAATTTACATATGATAACAATGACATTTACAGTAAGATACAAAAGTTGAAAACTAGAAAAGCGGCTGGAATTGATCAGATTTCTGGAGATATACTAAAGACAATGGGTTGGGATATAGTACCATATCTGAAGTACTTATTTGATTATTGTTTGGTCGGATGAGCTATACCAGATGAATGGAGAGTTGCTATTGAGCCGTATCCTGCCGGCCCATAATAATAATTAGAGTATTATTTGACCCAATATGTAAAATTTATTCATAAAAGTTGCAGTCTAACATGTTAAAGCATCGTATCCCAAGATAGTTGATACACGGATGTTGAGCAAGACAGTGAGTCGCTGGACATTGCTTCATATTTCCGTATGACCGCGAAAAAGGGTGGCGTAACCAAGCGTTGGCAAGGATCGACACGTGTATTAGATGCTGACCAAGCAAGATATTTCAGCCAATGGGAAAATCAGGATTTGGGAAATATGGAGGCCACACAGCGCCAAATCTTAATTCCAGAATGACCAACGTGCTCAGTTGCTAAAGTCAGTTTCTGTCGGTAATCGGTTTTCTACAGTTTCAGAAGTCAGATATATTTGGAAAAGTAATATAAAAATTGGTGGAAGCGATTTGCTAGTGTTTGAGCTGTGTTTTGTAAATATATCACAATAAATATTGTGTCATCATATACGACGAATTTTCTGATTGGTGGTTGGTTCAGACACCCGGGAACCCCAGTATTGAAATGGCGTCACCGAAGCCTCCTCAGTAACCCAAGCTCTGGAGAGCGTCACTCTGTGTTAAATGCTTGGATAGTGCGGAAGCACAAACTCTGAATTGGTGATCGTGGTGTTATTCCAGTAACAGTAACTGGTTTTAAATGATATTTTAAATTGTGCAGTTGGAAGATTTTACTGTTCTTGAGTAAATGGAATAGTTTATTTTGGCAGAGTTTACTTTCAATATATAAAGACGGTATTTAGTGACCGATGTGTAGCAAGTGTAGTGGAGACGTGCTATTGTTTCTCTACTTCGAGACGGGCGCGTTTCGCGAGGATCTTCCGTGGCGAACCGTGTGCTGCTTTTCAAACTGTATTCTCACCCTTTAAGTGAAGTGTGTATTATATATGTATCAGTGTGTTTAACTGATCTTGTAAAGAGAAAGGGTATTTCGGCTCGTAGCATTAAGCAGCGAAGATATTGTCAACCATAGTCTTCTGTGTTCCAGTGGATTATTTTCTAGCAAGATGATGGCTATGCATGCAGAAGAAGGAAGTGCATTCCCACATGTTAATGCTGTGATTAACATGGAGTAAATCCCTCAATCAGCGGGGATGTAAGCTACTATCCTGGTATCTCGAGAGTCGTCGGATGGAATTCAGTTAAGATGCATGTGTTATTTATGGTATGATATGTAAATTATGTTAAAGTACTAGGGCAGTGTAGATAGAATTTTTAACTGCATGTAAACTAATCCTGACTGCATGTGTTTGTTTTAATTTGTTAATATGATAGATTCGGATACGAGAATAATGCATGTTTATTTTATTTTCATTTTGCTTTATGATTAGATGATTGGGAAAATGAGGGATTGATAGGATTAGTTGTTGTTTATTTACGCATGTTACTTAGTATAGAATATTCCGAGTTTTCCTTATATATATGCTAGAAGGGCTAGATTGACAGGTTCATCTTTATACAACGTTCAATACGTATTAGTTTATTTCATTTCGGTTATTCAGAGAGACAGTTATAGATATTCTGCATGACGCATGATTTTACGAAAGCTGACTGAAGGAGCTGCAGAACGTCGTTGTTAAAATAAGATCTTTGAGTTAAGTTGGATTCTGATTTGCCTGATGGTCTGTAAAGGACACGAACTGAGTCTCATAATGTGGAAGCCAATGGGATTTATGAGAAATAATGAGATAAAGATTGCATGCTGAATTATAATGTATTGATGCAGGCTGATTGTATGCCTGACAAGAGAAAGAATATTGTGCAGATGTGTGTGCCTGCTAAGTGCCTTCTGAGTGTATATTGTGATCAGAATGGACAGTATTAAATCCAGACTACTGAGTCTGATGATATTCAATGGTAAAAGCATGCTAAGAAGGAATGAATATACGTGAGTTTCCGTGTAGCCGGCGAAAGGCGTTATCTCATGGCAAGCTGATTTCTGGCCTTTGTTTATCTAGGCGTGAATGAGATGATACTTCCTTGTGACAGCCTCGGGAGACAGAAGCCAAACTTTAGCATAGTGTTGAGTTCAACATTTCTTTTCAGCTCGTAATCTACCCGGAAGTACACGACGGATGACCGCGCTGTTGAGCGCTCAAATGCAGCAGAAGGAGGCAATGTTGCCCATTGCTTTCCTCGTGATATCAAGGGTTATTTATATGTTTTTTCCTTACAGGATGATGTTTTACATTATTATTTGTGATTGTATACCTTGTCTCGTTGTTTTAAAAGGGAACAGCCCGAGTGCTGAAGTATTGATGGTTTATCTAGTTCCGTCTAGATCTCTTGCAGTGAACCGGGATTCACATTAGAATCTGTGTAGCATTTAAGATTTTACTCGATATCCGATGTATATAGATGTGTTTAGTTTGATTATTTAAATTGTTGTAAATATAGTGTAGGATATGCCCCTAGTATTTTGCATAACTTACATAGCGTCCCATTGCGTCTTAATTATTTTCCTTTCCGTCGTAACTTTTCTTTATAATGTAACTTTTATTTAACGGTAGTATTTCGGCGACTCTCGTTTTAACTTAAATTTGGAAACCGTATCGTTGTGATGCAATAGTGTGTAACTCCATACGGAAATACCACATGTCAGTGTTTGCGTACACTTGTTGCCATACAATATAAACAATGGACTATAAGAAGAAGCTCAGTTTTGATGTATACAAGTGTTCTTTGTTGAACTTGATTTTTGATTTCCAATTTTGTCTTTTCATTCATGTAACGTTTTAATTTCAATTTGTTTTCTATATTTTTGAGTTCATTTTGACATATTATTTTTCCTTGATTTAATTGTTTTCTCGTAATATGATCGGGGATATTTATCAATAAATCCATCTTACCCCCTATGATTGTTCTCATTCGTGTTATACCTCCATTTCCTGTCATTGATTGATATTTTAGAGTAGAACTTCGACTTTTTATCCTGACCCAAGCGACAACCAACCTACACTCTGCCCAACCCTGAGATAGCCGGATGTTCATACAGGAATGGAGGCATCGTCCTAGAGGGTATTTACCCTTGGGTACGGTACACTATTGTAGCCCCTGTGTATAAAGGAAAGGGTGATAGACATAAAGCTGAAAATTACAGGCCTGTAAGTTTGACATGCATTGTATGTAAGCTTTGGGAAAGTATTCTTTCTGATTATATTAGACATGTTTGTGGAATGAATAACTGGTACGATAGAAGGCAGTTCGGTTTTAGGAAAGGTTATTCCACTGAAGCTCAACTTGTAGGATTCCAGCAAGATATAGCAGATATCTTGGATTCTGGAGGTCAAATGGACTGTATCGCGATTGACCTGTCTGAAGCATTTGATTGGGTGGATAATGGGAGACTACTGGCAAAAATGAGTGCAATTGGACTTGACAAAATAGTGACTGAATGGGTAGCTCTGTTTCTAGAAAACAGAACTCAGAGAATTAGAGTAGGTGAAGCTTTATCTCACCCTGTAATAATTAAGAGGGGAATTCCTCAAGGAAGTATTATCGGACCTTTATGTTTTCTTATATATATAAATGATATATATAAAGGAGTGGAATCGGAGGTAAGGCTTTCTGCGGATGATGTTATTCTCTATAGAGTGATAAATAAGTTACAAGATTGTGAGCAACTGCAACGTGACCTCGAAAATGTTGTGAGATGGACAGCAGGCAATGGTATGTTGTTAAACGGGGTTAAAAGTCAGGTTGTGAGTTTCACAAATAGGAAAAGTCCTCTCAGTTTTAATTACTGCGTTGATGGGGTGAAAGTTCCTTTTGGGGATCATTGTAGGTATCTGGGTGTTAATATACGGAAAGATCTTCATTGGGGTAATCACATAAATATGATTGTAAATAAAGGGTACAGATCTCTGCACATGGTTATGAGGGTGTTTAGGGGTTGTAGTAAGGATGTAAAGGAGAGGGCATATAAGTCTCTGGTAAGACCCCAACTAGAGTATGGTTCCAGTGTATGGGACCCTCACCAGGATTACCTGATTCAAGAACTGGAAAAAATCCAAAGAAAAGCAGCTCGATTTGTTCTGGGTGATTTCCGACAAAAGAGTAGCGTTACAAAAATGTTGCAAAGTTTGGAATGGGAAGAATTGAGAGAAAGAAGAAGAGCTGCTCGACTAAGTGGTATGTTCCGAGCTGTCAGCGGAGAGATGGCGTGGAATGACATTAGTAGACGAATAAGTTTGAGTGGCGTTTATAAAAGTAGGAAAGATCACAATATGAAGATAAAGTTGGAATTCAAGAGGACAAACTGGGGCAAATATTCATTTATAGGAAGGGGAGTTAGGGACTGGAATAACTTTTCAAGGGAGACGTTCAATAAATTTCCAATTTCTTTGAAATCATTTAGGAAAAGGCTAGGAAAGCAACAGATAGAGAATCTGCCACCTGGGCGACTGCCCTAAATGCAGATCAGTATTCATTCATACAGTACTCCAGTCAGTACTCCTAGGCAGTACACACTCAGTAATCCAACACAAGACTCGACACTGGCACAATAAGAACTCCTGGATCAGACTCCGGTAGGACACTGGTGACAGCCAACACTGCCGTCGCCCCAGACCATCTCCGAAATCCAATAAGTACACAACAGATAGGGAATCTGCCACCTGAGTGACTGTCCTAAATGCAGATCAGTGGTGGTTGATTGATTGATTGATTGATTGATTGATTGATTGATTGATTGATTGATTGATTGATTGATTGATTGATTGATTGATTGATTGATTGATTGATTGATTGATTGGAACACCCACCACCCATTCGAACCTACAATATTACTACTCATCGTTCGCGGAAACCTTGTATTTATGTATTGAACCATACTGTTCATGGACGAAGAATATCGATTTTTGTATTGAGATTGGGATTACATGAGACCACCCACGAAGTCATTGTCTTATAGCATATTTCATAAAAGAGTCCAGAAGACGCGTTCCTGTGTGAAGAGAGCTGGAGCGTTATTATGAGAAATCTCCAGAACCTCATTAAAGGGAGTTATGTCCCAAGCCAAGCCTCTTAATGAAGATTGGGGACGCTTTCCGGATCCCGGCAAAACTTATATTAGGAGGGAAGAAAGAATTAAATTAATATATTTGGTTACGGAAGAGTTGCATTGGATTTGAGACAAGAAATGCAACCTGCATAATTTCTGCTTAATTTTGATATGCATTAGGGCTGCAATCATAAATGCACTCAGTAAATAGAGTACTTGGCGAGGGTTGCGCGGGAGAACTGCGAGTCGCGGGCGCGCGTATCCTGCACGCGATCAAGCGGCGTGGTTACGCTAAACTGGATTATAAAAACGAGACCGCCTGGCATATCAGTCTCATTCTTTGACCGGAAGGTTGCTTGAACGAGTCGTCATACTGCGTGTTGGTACTGAGAACAACGCTTTGTCTTCGAGCTGCACATACTACTAGTACTACTGTATCTGCGAGGAAGTAAGTAATCAACTTGAATATTCAGCTGAATTCTTGATTTTACCGGTGAGGATATGCTATGGGGAGATGAGGTACTGCCTGTAAGAGACTGATGAACTAGTAGCTTCATATTTCTGTGAGGTCAAGTTGTAACAGTACGAAATGCTAAAATAAATATAGGCTCAGGGTAATTCAAGTACTACATGTTGTCCGAGTGAAGGGATGAAATAACAGTGACTAAGAGTAGTGAAGAAACTATTGTGTACCAGGTTTAAAATTCTGAACAAGACTTGGTCAATGTAACGTGTGAGACACGATAGTAGTGGAAACAGGCATCGAGTTTGGACAGTCTGTAATGAATGAATTTGTTTTCAGTAAACCCAGCATCAAGTCAGAACGAGTTTTGACATCATCATTGCGAGGAAGCCACAAACGGAGGTGAAGCCAACACGACAACGGGCATCGATCCAGGAACGTTGGGAGCACCTGATCAGCGCGACGCCGAAGGGGACATCTTCCAACCAACTAGGGAGCTGTACGAAGAAGCCACGCAAGAAAGAATGTCTCCAAGGGGTCAACAGTATCTGCTGCAAGCGCGCAGTCTGCCATGATGTGGTAAATTCAGTGGTCCACAGGGAGGGCCGTTCCGTCATGTCATCAATAACATAAGGTCAGAGCTTTCCAATTCTGTTTCAAGCATGTCATTTAAATTTAGATAGGAATACGGGGGCCGTTAGTCAACAGATTAGTTATGGTAGGAAAATTCTTTGTAATATAGAGCTAGGCCTCAAGCTCGAACCCCGTACATTAGGGTAGATGATTGTTTGTAGATTCGTTGTTGGTGTGTTTATATTTTCTTTGAAAGTATTATGTTAGCGTACGTGTTTTCTTTATGGGTCAGTTCGAACTCACTTGGTCATAGTAGGTTAATCTTACTCGCAGGCATTTTTATTGTGTCGCGTTCAGGCATTTGTTTCTGCAGACGTACAGTAGATGTGTATAGTTGTGACCAGGATATAACCCGTAATCCACCTAGCTTCACTGACAGGGCGAGCGAGTCCGAATATTTGAGAGATATGAGCATTATGCAGACAGCTGACTGTATGTATTGATATGAGAAAGCCCAGCACAGTTAGAGAGTGTATATGATGTATTGGAGATGCCTTAGTATGGCTATGTGACTGTCATTTAGTGATTTGTGTTTTTGTATTATCAAGGTTGAGCCCATGGGAGGCGGAAGTAAGATTTATTATAGTGCGGGTGATATTGAGATGAGGGCGGATCGCCCAGGTGTATTTAAAAGAATGCTTTAGCAGCCAGATTACGTACGGTGTTTTTGAAAGGCGAGATTTCTTAGCCTGCAGCCCAGCTGAGCTCGTAAATTATGTGGACTGTCGCTGGTGAAGTGGTCGGAGGGTGAGGGTGTTGTGCCTGACGTCACAGTCTTGAAACTGGGTGATATTGCCGTCTGCAGCTTGTCGAGTGTGGTAAGGGGAAGAGACGACCTTGATGTTTTGAAAGCCGGGAGAGATTTTTATTGCTCTATTGGCTCTACGTTTAATTTTCACTGGCCCGTTTGATATTGACACCCTTGGATATGTTGGTTGTGTTCTTTTATATGATTTGTTTATGAATATTATTCGCCTTACTCTTCATGGGACTAGGGTTCGTGACCGAGTCAGGACATTGTACATTCTGTGGTGATATTTGTTTGCACCGGGGTTCGATGGTACGAGGCATAGTAAATTTTATGGGAATTACTGTTAGATGTGTATTTCAGCAGATATTCGTTTTTCTAGAATTCGTTACTTACATAATTGTAACATGCTTGTTACAGCACAGCGGTTTTCGTGAAGGCAGTGAACTGGTTGTCATCGGCTCAACATTATCTCGACCCAAGCATTTTGAAAAGCTCTTACATTTGTAAATAATTCATTTTATGTAATAAATCTCTGTTTGTTAAACTTTGAATGCAGCGATGTTTCTGTTAGATTTTTTTTAATATTTTAATTTAGCCGATTCTTACCTGATTAGTCACATATCCTAGTGTTATCTTTATGTTGCCCATTTATCCCCATGTTATCCTGAGAAGAGCGCTTGTATCCGGCTGAGAGTGGATGTGTGTTCAGGTAAGACTATGTGCACCAGCTCACGTTTGTGAGAGTTCTTTCACTACTGTACTCTGGGTTCGAGACCGGCATTCGCCTGGCCGGAACTTTAGAGTCCAGTAGGGCACATAGTATTTATGGCGCCGAGCAACGTGTTGGCCGAAATTCCGTAAAGGGGCCCATTATGCCATTATGCCATTATGCCATTATGCCATAGCGCCATAGTATTTATGACGCCAAGCAACTGTGGGGCTCGACATTTCCGTAAATGAGGGCTAACTATAGCGTCATACTATTTACGCCGTGCAATGTATGGGCCTGATATTTCAGTAAAAGGGACCATAGCGCCATAGTAATCATTGTGAACTTGGTGTGGCTAACTGAGGACCCGATATTGCAGTAATGAGGGTCAGACAGCTTGTTGTATTATGCAGTCAGGTGACGCTTGATATTTGTGTAAACGAGCTCACACAGCCAAGTTGTATTTTGCTGATGTTCTCCGTAAATAGGGCTATAGGTCATAACTTGTGTCTATAAAAGCAGGACCTGATATTTCGGTAAATAAAGGTCGTGCAAGGCTTGATTTCAGGCATATGTTATGGCAGCTGCATTCAATTATGTGTAGTGCAGGTATACCAAGTTTGGTCTTTGATCTGTACTGTTAGCTTTGTGATGTATTAGGAGGATCTTGTTGAGACGTGTGATGTTGTATGACTGCCAGTTCAAAGAGGTATTTCGTGATTTTTATGTCCCTTGGTCTTGCCATTAGTATAGGAATATTGCAGGTGATGCTGATTAGCGAGGATGTGCTGATTTTGTGGTTACCGTGGAGTGATGGATGATATTCGTGTGGGGATTTGACCTGTAGGGTGTTGTGTTTCACAGGTGTATAATCATATAGCTTGAATTTTTGCATGGTGAAGTTTTTGATGATTTTATGACATTTGTTGGAGAATTTTGTGTTGGTGTTGTATATATTTTGTATCATAGTGTTGTACTGACGGTTACCCTATGTTTGAATGACATGATGTTTTATTGAAGTAGCCTAATCAGGCTTTGGAAGTTTGAGAGTTTAGCAGTTAGGAACATTTTTGATCAATTTAGAATTGAGGGAAATTGATAGTACTTGAAATTTAATCGGTGACATACGGAGCGGTTTTTCCGCCGGACCTTATAACGAGTGTGTGCGGAATGTCGGTAGACATGGGAGAGGTGCTGAGGCACCTGAGCGACCAGATAAAAGGACTTAAAGAACACTTAAGCGAGCAACTCACAGAAAAATTCGCGGAGTACGAAGAAAAGATTACACAAACAATGACCGAACAATTAGTAATCACAGAGACACGGGTAGCGAACCAGAGAACTGAGCTAAAGGAGCATACTAGCATTCGTTTGGAGCAATTGGCCTCTAGGAATGAAGCGACTAGGCGAACCGTAGCCAAGTTAGAAACGAAGATAGAGACCGTTAGTAGACAATGTGTTACCACTACAGAGGAGTTGAGTAGACGGGTTGAAGAGTCACATAGGACAGTAGATGAACAGATTTGTGAAGTTAAGGGCAGTATCGGAGGAATAAAACAGCTTATAGAAGAAAAGGACAAGGAGACTCAGACGGAGCTGAGAATCGTTAAAGAAGACCTGGTAGCAGCAATAGATCGCATAGATTAAACCCAAGAGAGGCTAGAAAAAGGAGAGCAGAAAGAAGAAGTTCAGCAGTCGGATTCACCGGTTGAACCGCCAGATATCGATGTGGCGCGAATGGAGCAATAAGCTACAAACAGTCCAATAGTTCAGGAGGCAGAAGCAGAAAAGGAAGACACACCAGGAAACGAGAAGATTACAGTAGCCTCAGGAGAAGTAGTGAATGACACGGCAAGCACGGAAGTAGAGACAGACCAAAGCAAGGAAGCTGGGGAAACGGCAACTTTGGTTTGGCTTCAGGAAAGAGAAGAAAAACAGCTAAAGAATCTCATTGTGCCGAGATCCGGCAACATAGCCATAGTCCTGTCAGGAGGGGACGACCTGAAGTGCTACACGACGACGTCTGAGGGCAAAAACCTCGTAAATTCTGCTGTGGAAGAAGAGAGTCTGGAATGTGTAACCGCATCCAAGGTCGAGGCAGATGATATAGGAAGGGAAATCGCAAACGACGTTACTGGGATTTCTGTACAACTAGAAATTGGAGACCCGACCGGGGACGCACAAAATAGTCAGAAGGAAACGGTTGGAAAGAATCTTCAAAAAAGAGCAGACGGAAAGGAAAGGGACGATCAATGGTGTAACCAGCATTCGAAGCAAAGTAAAGGAAAGAGAAGTAGGTCATACAAGAGACGCAAGGAGAACCAAAAATACCGATACCAGTTTGGTTGGTTCGCAAGACAAGTAAGAATACGCCGTAGGTGGAAGACTGGAATCAGCAGAAGAAAGAAGAAGCGGCGAAAAGAAGATATGAAAGAGGGACGAATGCGTAAACCGAGAAGCTACGTGGAACAGTTGAGGAGAAAACGTACTGTTGCGAAGAGGTGGCTTTCCGCGTGTCGTGAAATAAGGCGGAAGAAAATTGACTGGAAAACCGAGGAAAAGGAAAGTTGCGGAACGGCCGTAATAGAGGGAACTTCTGTAAGCTTGACAAATAGGAGAGCCATCTAGATGATGACCACTGTACATAAATGGAATAGTAAATAGAAAACTTATGGTAGAACTAGTAGATATAAATTTATTTTGTGAATTGTACTAATTAAATATTATGAAGAATGAAGAGAATTTAAGATGAAATTAGCAGGGATCCTCAACTAGCTCGAGAGATATGTATTAGGAACGTTGCGGATCACTTAGAAGAACAGGCTGAAAAACGGCTGCGAAGAACAAGGAACAAGAGGTTTCATAGACCCTTACAAATGGGCGAGTTGGTTTTAGTTAAGACACCCACTGTCTCCAACCCTACAGAGAGATACTACCACAAGTTTGCTGAGCTATATACTGGACCGTATAGAATAATTCATAGTTATGAAAATAACTCATACAAGGTACAAAGCTTGGACGCTACGGTGACTAAGGTCTTTAACTCGGCAAATCTTAAGCCCTTTTTCAGACCAGGCCAATACCAATTAAACAATCAAGAAGAAGAAGAAGAAGAAGAAGGAGGCGAAGAAGAGGAAGAAGAACTGGGAAGGGAAGGCAACGAAGATATTGCAGGAGAGGAGGTTGTCATTCCGGAAGAAGATGAACATGACGACGGAGAAGAACAACCCGAGGTACCCAGTGGTGAAGAAGAAGAAGAAGAAGAAGTAAATATGATTTCTTCAGGAAACCATCAAAAACAGCTATCTGAGCAGCGAGAAGAAACGGAATGTCAAGACTGCGAGAGCAACCACCGGAGATTTCTCGCACTGCTAGATGCCTATTACCAAGTTAGGAAGGATAAGGAGGCTATTATGTCTGTAGCCGAAGATAGTCCCGTGCCATGAAAGTTCTGAAAATTGACAGCATAAATGATTGCAATGAGAAGGTGATCTCGACATTTAGGAAAATAAAATTTTTGACAAAATTTTATTTTGTCGTTCACGGGAGGCTGTGAACCATACTGTTCATGGACGAAGAATATCGATTTTTGTATTGAGATTGGGATTACATGAGACCACCCACGAAGTCATTGTCTTATAGCATATTTCATAAAAGAGTCCAGAAGGCGCGTTCCTGTGTGAAGAGAGCTAGAGCGTTATTATGAGAAATCTCTAGAACCTCATTAAAGGGAGTTATGTCCCAAGCCAAGCCTCTTAATGAAGATTGGGGACGCTTCCCGGATCCCGGCAAAACTTATATTAGGAGGGAAGAAAGAATTAAATTAATATCTTTGGTTACGGAAGAGTTGCATTGGATTTGAGACAAGAAATGCAACCTGCATAATTTCTGCTTAATTTTGATATGCATTAGGGCTGCAATCATAAATGCACTCAGTCAATAGAGTACTTGGCGGGAGCTGCGCGGGAGAACTGCGAGTCGCGGGCGCGCGTGTCCTGCACGCGATCAAGCGGCGTGGTTACGCTAAACTGGATTATAAAAACGAGGCCGCCTGGCATATCAGTCTCATTCTTTGACCGGAAGGCTGCTTGAACGAGTCGTCATACTGCGTGTTGGCACTGAGAACAACGCTTTGTCTTCGAGCTGCACATACTACTAGTACTACTGTATCTGCGAGGAAGTAAGTAATCAACTTGAATATTCAGCTGAATTCTTGATTTTACCGGTGAGGATATGCTATGGGGAGATGAGGTATTGCCTGTAAGAGACTGATGAACTAGTAGCTTCGTATTTCTGTGAGGTCAAGTTGTAACAGTACGAAATGCTAAAATAAATATAGGCTCAGGGTAATTCAAGTACTACATGTTGTCCGAGTGAAGGGATGAAATAACAGTGACTAACAGTAGTGAAGAAACTATTGTGTACCAGGTTTAAAATTCTGAACAAGACTTGGTCAATGTAACGTGTGAGACACGATAGTAGTGGAAACAGGCATCGAGTTTGGACAGTCTGTAATGAATGAATTTGTTTTCAGTAAACCCAGCATCAAGTCAGAACGAGTTTTGACATCATCATTGCGAGGAAGCCACAAACGGAGGTGAAGCCAACACGACAACGGGCATCGATCCAGGAACGTTGGGAGCACCTGATCAGCGCGACGCCGAAGGGGACATCTTCCAACCAACTGGGGAGCTGTACGAAGAAGCCACGCAAGAAAGAATGTCTCCAAGGGGTCAACAGTATCTGCTGCAAGCGTCGCAGTCTGCCATGATGTGGTAAATTCAGTGGTCCACATGGAGGGCCGTTCCGTCATGTCATCAATAACATAAGGTCAGAGCTTTCCAATTCTGTTTCAAGCATGTCATTTAAATTTAGATAGGAATACGGGGGCCGTTAGTCAACAGATTAGTTATGGTAGGAAAATTCTTTGTAATATAGAGCTAGGCCTCAAGCTCGAACCCCGTACATTAGGGTAGATGATTGTTTGTAGATTCGTTGTTGGTGTGTTTATATTTCCTTTGAAAGTATTATGTTAGCGTACGTGTTTTCTTTATGGGTCAGTTCGAACTCACTTGGTCATAGTAGGTTAATCTTACTCGCAGGCATTTTTATTGTGTCGCGTTCAGGCATTTGTTTCTGCAGACGTACAGTAGATGTGTATAGTTGTGACCAGGATATAACCTGTAATCCACCTAGCTTCACTGACAGGGCGAGCGAGTCCGAATATTTGAGAGATATGAGCATTATGCAGACAGCTGACTGTATGTATTGATATGAGAAAGCCCAGCACAGTTAGAGAGTGTATTTGATGTATTGGAGATACCTTAGTATGGCTATGTGACTGTCATTTAGTGATTTGTGTTTTTGTATTATCAAGGTTGAGCCCATGGGAGGCGGAAGTAAGATTTATTATAGTGCGGGTGATATTGAGATGAGGGCGGATCGCCCAGGTGTATTTAAAAGAAAGCTTTAGCAGCCAGATTACGTACGGTGTTTTTGAAAGGCGAGATTTCTTAGCCTGCAGCCCAGCTGAGCTCGTAAATTATGTGGACTGTCGCTGGTGAAGTGGTCGGAGGGTGAGGGTGTTGTGCCTGACGTCACAGTCTTGAAACTGGGTGATATTGCCGTCTGCAGCTTGTCGAGTGTGATAAGGGGAAGAGACGAACTTGATGTTTTGAAAGCCGGGAGAGATTTTTATTGCTCTATTGGCTCTACGTTTAATTTTCACTGGCCCGTTTGATATTGACACCCTTGGATATGTTGGTTGTGTTCTTTTATATGATTTGTTTATGAATATTATTCGCCTTACTCTTCATGGGACTAGGGTTCGTGACCGAGTCAGGACATTGTACATTCTGTGGTGATATTTGTTTGCACCGGGGTTCGATGGTACGAGGCATAGTAAATTTTATGGGAATTACTGTTAGATGTGTAATTCAGCAGATATTCGTTTTTCTAGAATTCGTTACTTACACAATTGTAACATGCTTGTTACAGCACAGCTGTTTTCGTGAAGGCATTGAACTGGTTGTCATCGGCTCAAAATTATCTTGACCCAAGCATTTTGAAAAGCTCTTACATTTGTAAATAATTCATTTTATGTAATAAATCCCTGTTTGTTAAACTTTGAATGCAGCGATGTTTCTGTTAGATTTTTTTTAATATTTTAATTTAGCCGATTCTTACCTGATTAGTCACATATCCTAGTGTTATCTTTATGTTGCCCATTTATCCCCATGTTATCCCTGAGAAGTGCGCTTGTATCCGGCTGAGAGTGGATGTGTGTTCAGGTAAGACTATGTGCACCAGCTCACGTTTGTGAGAGTTCTTTCTCTACTGTACTCTGGGTTCGAGACCGGCTTTCGCCTGGCCGGAACTTTAGAGTCCAGTAGGGCACAATATCGATGATGGGTTACTAGAACATTCAGGGCTCGGCCAATAACGGAACATTCCAGTTCCGTGTTCCATAGGGTGCAGGGTAAAAGAAGACGAAGAGAACCATACAGGGAGAGACCGGACATGCCCTCAGGCTGATAGCTCACAGTTGACTCACTAGCCCAATCAGGAAGTACCGACGGAGACTACGACAGGGCTGGCACCTAGCACTATCCTTCTCCATTCAACTTATATAACCACACCATGGAAGCAGGTTTATGCCAACAGCTTCATCCATCGAGTTTACTCCTCTCTTAACATTTATCTTCTAATTCTGAGTATTGTCCAGCCATTGTCCCAACTTTTTTGTAACTGCAATCATTTGTACCGTGTTCGTGTCTGTTACTTCCAACTTATGAAAGAGAAAATATCCTGCTTCCTAACAGCATTCACCCCTGTACAGTGAAGTTGGTCTGAAAACTAACCGATGTAAAGATAGTTTCGTCCGAGAGCTCATTTCTCTCTTACAGAATTCCGTTGATCGCAGCAGCAAGTTCATTGGATTGATTACATTCCATCATACTAGAAGAATACGCATCCTGAATACGAGAAATGATCCACCTGTTCCAGTTTCTTCTTCCCAACCTCAAATTCATTCCTCTCAGATTTTCTAACAACCGACATCGCTTTAATCTTGGAAATACTAACTTTCGTACCATAGTCACTGCACCTCTTTTTAAGTTCCTAGATATTTGATTGCAGGCTTTCAGCACAGTCTGCCGTTAAGATCAGTTCGTCGGCATACTTCTAATTGTTTCGTACATTTCCAACCAGCTGAACCGCTTCCTGTCATTGTATACCTTTCAGTAAATGATCCGTGTATACTGTGAACAACAAAGGTGAAAGACTGCGGCCATGTCTATCCCCTGTAACTACTTTGAACTAAGTCCGGCTCCATCGCTAAATGGTTAACGTGCTGGACTTTGGTCTGACGGGTCCCGGGTTCGATTCCCGGCAGGGTAGGGAATTTTAACCATCATTGGTTAATTTCGCTGGAACGGGGGCTGGGTGTATGTGTCGTCTTCATCATCATTTCACCCTCATCACGACGCACAGGTCGCTTACGGGAGTCAAATCAAAAAACCTGCACCTGGCGAGTCGAACATGCCCTCGGACTCTCCTAGCATTAAAAGCCATACACCATTTCATTTTACTTTGAACTAAAAAGCTCATTCTACCATCAATTCTGACTCTGTTCCCATTGCCAACATAAATGCCCTTGATTGTAATAACCAGCCCACGAACCCCATAATCCTTCAGTACTACTGATATATTTTATCTTGGTAATCTGCCATGACCATACTCTAGATCAGGGCCTCTCAGGGTGCATGCACTGTTCATGGTGCACAGTGAGACGACTTGGCTTGGTTGATCAGAGTGCAGACCCCTCACTCCTCGATATGGAGCAATAGCGCTTACTCTCTCTTTCCTCACACCTGCCTCGCTCACTCCGCCTGTCTCCCTCTGCCCCACTTGCGCCGTAGCGCTCCAAATCCGGGCTGAGTTGAGCCGAGTATAGCCGAGTAGAGCCGAGCTTAGCCGAGTAGCCCAGAGGCGAAGCGTTGATCCGAGCCATGCCGAGCGGCACCGATGCACAGTGCACGGAGCTCTTGCGCCTCGATCTGCACGCGTGAGATTTTGGGCGTTTGAGAGGCCCTGCTCTAGATCTACGAAACACAGTATTTCAATTGCATGACACATATTGACAGTCTGGTCCTGACAGCCCCTCTACGGTCAAGAAATGCTGGTCATCCAACTTACTCTCCGCCACTTGGTCAGACAGATTACTCTACCTTAAGAAAGGGCGTAACGAATGTGATACGGAACCACTTACCAAAAGGAAAATTCACACCCTCCCCACTTTCCACCTCAAATGAAATTTAAAACCTATGAATAAATAACATAAGGGATAACTGTCAAATTATATGAACAAAGGGATTATTCTATATTGTAAGATTATTGAAAAATGTCCTGCTCCACGACTAAATGGTTAGCATGCTGGCCTTTGGTCACAGGGGTGCCGGGTTCGATTCCTGGCAGAGTCGGGAATTGTAACCATAATTTGTTAATTCGGCTTCCACGCTTGGGTGTATGTGTCATCTTCATTTTATCCTCATCACGATGCGCAGGTCGCCTACGGGTGTCAAAATCAAAGATGTGCATCTGGCGAGCCGTACTTGTACTCGAACACTCCCGGCACTAAATCCCATACGCCATTCCATTTCATTTTATTGAAAAATAATGTTTTATTTGACTGCCTGCGTAGTTTAACGGCTAATCTGCTGAACTGCGAACGCAACCGTACACCAGCTAGATATCCATATTTAAAACTGGTCTCATTTTTCAGTTACTACAGAACCAAACTCTACAACCGATAATAATTTATTCGATTACAACCTAGAAAAATATACGAACAAAATTAAATCAAAAACTGTTCAAAGAACGGTTGAAAAATATCACACCGCACAACTGATAAGCCCGGTGAAAGTACACCATGTTATTACCTTCACGTAAAGTGAGCGCTTTCGAAACTGAGTTGACTGGTTGTTACTTCTTCTTCTTCTTCATCTGCATACCCTCAAGGGTTGGATTTTTCCCTCGGACTCAGCGAGGGATCCCACCTCTACCGCCTCAAGGGCAGTGTCCTGGAGCGTGAGACATTGGGTCGGGGGATACAACTGGGGAGGATGACCAATACCTCGCCCAGGTGGCCTCACCTTCTACGCTGAACATGGGCATTGTGGGGGGGGGGTTGGGAAGATTGGAAGGGATAGACAAGGAAGAGAGGAAGGAAGCAGCCGTGGCCTTAAGTTGAGTACCATCCCGGCATTTGCCTGGAGGAAAAGTGGGGTTAAAAGGCCAGTAGCAGCGTGACTCGAACTCGTCATCTTCACAACTGAAGTGGAGAACCTTAACCACTCGACCACCGCGTCACAATCGCACCCTGGATGGTGCCTGGCATGCTAAAGCTCTCGTAACTTTTCTGGACATTTTCAAAATCGCTTTTTTTTTTTTTCGGAATTATTTCAGAGTATGGTTCATGTTTGTGGGCTACTGTAGTCACGTCCTAGTTCGTGAACCATGGGCAACGGCTGAGTGGCCTAGTAAGTGGTCCTGAGAGTCGGGATACCAGTTGCTATGGAATGGGAGTGGGCATCTCGGACATATTCTGAGTCGTGGCCCTCCTTGTGCTCAGGCAGCTAGGACTACACAATTCACCGGTGGTCCATAACCCGTTAGAGGAGAGATCCTCACTTGGACTATGTGCAAGTAGGGCAGCATCCTGCTTCATGAATTTACCGAGCTCAGAACACTTTAAGCAAGCCTCGGACCTATGGGAGTAATGGAGTCCCACTCCCATTTGACAGGCGAGGGACTCCTTGGAAACAACTTGGCGAACGAAATGGAATTCGATGGGGAGCTATCAATATTAATGGGGCTTATGGAAGAAAGAAGGTAGAACTTGCTGAGTCAGCAAAGAGGATGCATCTGGATGTGCTAGGAGTAAGTGATATTCGGGTAAGGGGAGATAAGGAGGAAGAGATAGGAGATTATAAAGTGTACTTGACGGGTGTTAGAAAGGGAAGGGCAGAGTCTGGGGTAGGGCTCTTTATCAGGAATACCATTGCACGCAACATAGTTTCTGTTAGGCACGTAAGTGAGCGAATGATGTGGGTAGATTTGTCAGTTGGAGGAATTAGGACAAGAATTGTGTCCGTGTATTCACCATGTGAGGGTGCAGATGAGGATGAAGTTGACAAGTTTTATGAAGCATTGAGTGACATCGTGGTCAGGGTCAACAGCAAGGATAGAATAGTGCTAATGGGCGATTTCAATGCGAGAGTTGGGAATAGAACTGAAGGATACGAAAGGGTGATTGGTAAATGTGGGGAAGATATGGAAGCTAATGGGAATGGGAAGCGTTTGCTGGACTTCTGTGCTAGTATGGGTTTAGCTGTTACGAATACATTCTTCAAGCATAAGGCTATTCACCGCTACACATGGGAGGCTAGGGGTACCAGATCCATAATAGACTATATCTTAACAGACTTTGAATTCAGGAAATCGTTTAGGAATGTACGAGTTTTTCGGGGATTTTTCGATGATACAGACCATTATCTGATCTGTAGTGAACTAAGTATCTCTAGGCCTAGGGTAGAGAAAGTAAAATCTGTCTGCAAACGAATAAGGATAGAAAATCTCCAGGACGAGGAAATTAGACAGAAGTACATGGATATGATTAGTGAGAAGTTTCGAACAGTAGACAGTAAGCAGGTTCAGGATATAGAAAGTGAATGGGTGGCATACAGGGATGCTGTAATAGAAACAGCAAGGGAATGCCTAGGAACAACTGTGTGTAAAGATGGGAAAAGGCGAACATCGTGGTGGAATGATGAAGTGAGAGCAGCCTGTAAACTTAAAAAGAAGGCTTATCAGAAATGGCTCCAAACAAGGGCCGAGGCAGACAGGGATTTGTACGTAGATGAAAGAAACAGAGCGAAACAAATAGTTGTTGAATCCAAAAAGAAGTCATGGGAAGATTTTGGTAATAACCTGGAAAGGCTAGGTCAAGCAGCAGGGAAACCTTTCTGGACAGTAATAAAGAATCTTAGGAAGGGAGGGAAAAAGGAAATGAACAGTGTTCTGAGTAATTCAGGTGAACTCATAACAGATCCCAGGGAATCACTGGAGAGGTGGAGAAAATATTTTGAGCATCTTCTCAATGTAAAAGGAAATCATCATGGTGGTGTTGCAAACAGTCAAGCTCATGGGGAGGAGGAAAATGATGTTGGTGAAATTAATGCTTGAGGAAGTGGAAAGGATAGTAAATAAACTCCATTGTCATAAGGCAGCAGGAATAGATGAAATTAGACCTGAAATGGTGAAGTATAGTGGGAAGGCAGGGATGAAATGGCTTCATAGAGTAGTCAAATTAGCGTGGAGTGTTGGTAAGATACCTTCAGATTGGACAAAAGCAGTAATTGCACTTATCTATAAGCAAGGGAACAGGAAGGATTGCAACAACTATCGAGGTATCTCATTGATTAGTATACCAGGCAAAGTATTCACAGGCATCTTGGAAGGGAGGGTGCGATCAGTCGTTGAGAGGAAATTGGATGAAAACCAGTGTGGTTTCAGACCACAGAGAGGCTGTCGGGATCAGATTTTCAGTATGCGCCAGGTAATTGAAAAATGCTACGAGAGGAATAGGCAGTTGTGTTTATGTTTCGTAGATCTAGAGAAAGCATATGACAGGGTACCGAGGGAAAAGATGTTCGCTATACTGGGGGACTATGGAATTAAAGGTAGATTATTAAAATCAATCAAAGGCATTTATGTTGACAATTGGGCTTCAGTGAGAATTGATGGTAGAATGAGTTCTTGGTTCAGGGTACTTACAGGAGTTAGACAAGGCTGTAATCTTTCACCTTTGCTGTTTGTAGTTTACATGGATCATATGCTGAAAGGTATAAAATGGCAGGGAGGGATTCAGTTAGGTGTAAATGTAGTAAGCAGCCTGGCCTATGCTGACGACTTGGTCTTAATGGCAGACTGTGCCGAAAGCCTGCAGTCTAGCATCTTGGAACTTGAAAATAGGTGCAATGAGTATGGTATGAAAATTAGCCTCTCGAAGACTAAATTGATGTCAGTAGGTAAGAAATCCAACAGAACTGAATGTCAGATTGGTGATACAAAGCTAGAACAGGTCGATAATTTCAAGTATTTAGGTTGTGTGTTTTCCCAGGATGGTAATATAGTAAGTGAGATTGAATCAAGGTGTAGTAAAGCTAATGCAGTGAGCTCGCAGTTGCGATCAGCACTATTCTGTAAGAAAGAAGTCAGCTCCCAGACGAAACTATCTTTACATCGGTCTGTTTTCAGACCAACTTTGCTTTATGGGAGCGAAAGCTGGGTGGACTCAGGATATCTTATTCATAAGTTAGAAGTAACAGACATGAAAGTAGCAAGAATGATTGCCTTTACAAACAGGTGGGAACAATGGCAGGAGGGTACTCGTAATGAGGAGATAAAGGCTAATTTAGGAATGAACTCGATGGATGAAGCTGTACGCATAAACCGGCTTCGATGGTGGGGTCATGTGAGGCGAATGGAGGAGAATAGGTTACCTAGGAGAATAATGGACTCTGTTATGGAGGGTAAGAGAAGTAGAGGGAGACCAAGACGACGATGGTTAGACTCTGTTTCTAACGATTTAAAGATAAGAGGTATAGAACTAAATGAGGCCACAACACTAGTTGCAAATCGAGGATTGTGGCGACGTTTAGTAAATTCTCAGAGGCTTGCAGACTGAACGCTGAAAGGCATAACAGTCTATAATGATGATGTATGATGTATGTATTTCAGAGTTGCGCACTACTACTCTACCAGTGTGTTTTTGTGATGTTGTACTACCAACCTACAAAGGTTGAACTAAATCGGTGATGCAGACATCGTGATCACCCCTTGTAAGATATGATAATTTGGTAACTTTTATTGCTGGAAATATTTCTGAATAATTTGGGGCAGGTCTTTTGTGACGAGCATGTCGCGGTGTTGTGAGAGACAGCAAGGGCAAGCATTGTTTACAGCTGTGTTGTGTTACACCCAATACAGATATAATATATAATAACTCCTGCTAGATGCAACCGAATGGCGATTCTTCTACGTACAAGTTGTAGAAACAAACTATTTCGTCGCAGGGTGTCATTACGTCACACGCCACAGACACACGGACGACTTCGGCTTTTTGCTGTCTGTCACAACAGCTGACTCTGTACATCCTTATCTCCTCTTTTTTGATTCGGCCGGGTGACGCCGCAACTCTACCATCGCACCCAGCCGACCCAACAAAGCATATAGGCCAGACACCAAATCGGAAGTCGGCCTCCCAATATGTACACCTGTATTGTCCTGGACGTCCAACAATCCATCACTGAAGACACCATCCTATCTGAACTCCGCAAGTCTGGAGTATACAGCGCCACTAGGCTACATGACGGTTCTGCACCATCAAACGACGTCCTGCTTTTCTTCAAAACATCCACCGAACGTGACCATCTTCTCGCCACTGGTGCACAAATCTGCCAACGCCTCCATCAATGGAAGACACTCCCAGCAATATTTTAGAGCAACTCCCGGACTATTCTCCTGATCCACCTCCTTACACACCCCCGCCACAATCCTTGTCCTTTCCTTACACCATTACAACAACCACCCCAGTTCACACCTCCCTCACAACTTCGCTCACGACTACGGTTACAACCCACCCTATCCCTATCATGACCACTATTATCACCATGCCTCCCACCTCTACCTCATCAAGTCACGAACCAGTGCTTGCAACTGACACTACCACAGATACAATGCCGCCACCATCGACCGATTGCACCTGCGTCATCCGAGGAGTGGACCCGCTCTTATCCAACGACGCCATACTTCAAGACCTCCGCCTGACAGGAACACCAGTTCGCCGAGCAACTCGGATTTTCAACGCTACAGGACCTACCCACCTCGTTCGCCTTCATCTGCCGACTCCGGTCATCGCCCAGCATTTCATCAACAACGGCATCCATCTTCAAGGCCGCCATCATCACACTGAACCATCTCGCTCTCCTCCCCAACCTGCTAACCGATCTCATGCACCCCGTCGCCGTCCCCGGCCGGCTCCTCCTTTCCTTCCACCGAGTCCACAAATCTGTTTTACCCTCCTCCACCCGGTTTTTCTCCTCCAATACCACACCCAACAAACCCTCTCCACAACTTACTCACTTCCCTGCATAACTCCTCCTGTATCTTTCACATCTTAGCCCTTTCTCTTACCTCTAGCACTAACCCCACCTTCGTCCAACAGCCTTTATATGATCCTACTACGTACTTTGAAATCTGTGTAATATTTTTGTACTACTTTGTAACTCTATGCTAATAAACTCCCTCAACGAAATTCAACACCTAAGCATAGGCACAATTCCCCTCGCATCTCCTACATATTCACATCCTTTACCCACCTCCTTCTTCCGTCACATCTCCTCAACCCGCCCGCATCTCTTGGCCAGAGAGAGGGCGTTACCCTATAGGTGGCCCGCCCCACCCCTTCAGGGTGGGGAATGAAAGCATTGTCAGTAGTAGTATTTCGTCGCGTCGGTAGATGCAGAGTGGGTTTCGGCCCTTGAGTTTCGTCCCTTAAGTGGCCACGGCTTGTCCGTGGTCCAACAGCTCTGTCCTCTAACTGGCCAACCGAGCAGAAGAGAGGTGGCCACGGCTCTACCATGGCTCTACGCCTCTGCATTCGGGAGACGGGATAGGGGCACAGGGCTGTACTTCACGCCTGGCCCCACCCGTCAGCTGTCCTGAGAATGGTTTTCCGTGGTTTTCCATTCCCCTGCACTACGGCGAATGCCCGGACAGTTCGTAGTGTAGGCCACGGCCGCCAACCCCCTCACATTCTCCGCACATCCCCTTCACCGTAACCAGTCTCCCAGCCTGAGGGACGTCGTAACCGTCTAGGAGGCCCGCCTCCCACTTCAGGGGATGAATGAAAACGTTTATTAGTAGTAATAATAGCAGTAGGCTAGTATTTCGTCGTGATCTGGTCTTCTGACCGTTTCCGTGCAGGACTGACATTTACACTGACTGACAGAGCAAATGCAACACCAAGAAGGAGCGGTTCGAAAGGGATGAAAGTTGGGGAAAAAACAAAGACGGCACGGACGAATAATTGATGTTTATTTCAAACCGATATGCAGGTTACACAATGCGCACGGCATCGACTCAGTAGGATGTAGGGCCACCGCGAGCGGCGATGCACGCAGAAACACGTCGAGGTACAGAGTCAATAAGAGTGCGGATGGTGTCCTGAGGGATGGTTCTCCATTCTCTGTCAACCATTTGCCACAGTTGGTCGTCCGTACGAGGCTGGGGCAGAGTTTGCAAACGGCGTCCAATGAGATCCCACACGTGTTCGATTGGTGAGAGATCCGGAGAGTACGCTGGCAACGGAAGCATCTGTACACCTCGTAGAGCCTGTTGGGAGATGCAAGCAGTGTGTGGGCGGGCATTATCCTGCTGAAACAGAGCATTGGGCAGCCCCTGAAGGTACGGAAGTGCCACCGGCCGCAGCACATGCTGCACGTAGCGGTGGGCATTTAACGTGCCTTGAATACGCACTAGAGGTGACGTGGAATCATACGCAATAGCGCCCCAAACCATGATGCCACGTTGTCTAGCGGTAGGGCGCTCCACAGTTACTGCCGGATTTGACCTTTCTCCACGCCGACGCCACACTCGTCTGCGGTGACTATCACTGACAGAACAGAAGCGTGACTCATCGGAGAACACGACGTTCCGCCATTCCCTCATCCAAGTCGCTCTAGCCCGGCACCATTCCAGGCGTGCACGTCTATGCTGTGGAGTCAATGGTAGTCTTCTGAGCGGACGCCGGGAGTGCAGGCCTCCTTCAACCAATCGACGGGAAATTGGTCCGGTCGATATTGGAACAGCCAGGGTGTCTTGCACATGCTGAAGAATGGCGGTTGACGTGGCGTGCGGGGCTGCCACCGCTTGGCGGCGGATGCGCCGATCCTCGCGTGCTGACGTCACTCGGGCTGCGCCTGGACCCCTCGCACGTGCCACATGTCCCTGCGCCAACCATCTTCGCCACAGGCGCTGCACCGTGGACACATCCCTATGGGTATCGGCTGCGATTTGACGAAGCGACCAACCTGCCCTTCTCAGCCCGATCACCATACCCCTCGTAAAGTCGTCTGTCTGCTGGAAATGCCTCCGTTGACGGCGGCCTGGCATTCTTAGCTATACACGTGTCCTGTGGCACACGACAACACGTTCTACAATGACTGTCGGCTGAGAAATCACGGTACGAAGTGGGCCATTCGCCAACGCCGTGTCCCATTTATCGTTCGCTACGTGCGCAGCACAGCGGCGCATTTCACATCATGAGCATACCTCAGTGACGTCAGTCTACCCTGCAATTGGCATAAAGTTCTGACCACTCCTTCTTGGTGTTGCATTTGCTCTGTCAGTCAGTGTATTTAGGCTAGATATATTGTTTTTATGTTATTTTCGAGGAATCTGCTGAGCCCTTGAAGTCCCGGGCCCGCCTGCATTGCAAGCCCTGCAGGCCCTAAAGTTATGCCCCTGACCTGAACCGTGTAAACTTCTACTCACAGAGTAACAAAGGAATTACAATTTATGTTCTATAAGGCAATAGCTAACTTGGGATGATCTCCAACGGCATATCTGGCAAGCAGAAGCGGAAATACAAGATAATTGGGATGATTTCTAACGGACCCGGCCTAACTGGTAGCAGAAATGTATAGAAGTCAGGCGAGAACATTTTAAGCATGGTCTGTGGGCACCTATAATATACATCTTTCGGTTCTCATTTGATGGGCTCAACTGTAATGGTCATCGACTCTACTGTGTAGGCCTACAGTGATTCTGTATAGAGGATGATTAACATTTTTAAACAAGAGAGCGTTAGAGATATCTCAGCAAGTTTACGCCTATAGTATAGGGGTAGCGTGTCTGCCTTAACTCTGAAGTACTAGGGATTTTAATCCTGGACTTAGGGCTCCTCTAACGTTCTCTCAGCCTCGTGAACATTACTAAAGGAGCTAACTAATGAGAGAGGCAGCGGATGCTATCAAGAAAGCCAACCATTATGGCTATTTCATCACGCCGACAACGTAACACTCCGGTATTTGCAGACCCATGCTGTACATGCGTAAGAGTTTGGTCTTGGTCTTCCTATTGTCTTAGTCTGTACCTTAACTCAGAGAGACTTAATGGAATATCGATATTGGTGACCACACTTTTCAAGCTACACACCAAATACAACGTGACGCTCCACTTGGAAATTCAATAAAATAAGTATTAAAAAAAGATGGCTTCTAAGCACCAGTCCTTCACAGAATAGTTATCATTTGTAGGTTCAGTGAATTCTTCGAACATCTGCAGTGAGCTTATTTATTTATTTATTTATTTATTTATTTATTTATTTTTTATTTATTTATTTATTTATTTATTTACTGGGCTGTTCGATTACGAATACTCCTTATTCGTCCCGAGGCTATGAGATGCTCGAGCCACAATTTAATGAAAATTAAACCTACAACCTGTTTTCCAGTCTTTGACCGGATCAGGGATGTAATGAATGAACCATATAGGCTATTATTACAATGGGGTCACCACTCCCAAGGTGAAATTAATGACTGATAAATGCTAGGAAGTGATAATGGAGAGGGTTGCTGGAATGAAAGATGACAGCGAAAACCGGAGTACCCGGAGAAAAACCTGTCCCGCCTCCGCTTTGTCCAGCACAAATCTCACATGGAGTGACCGGGATTTGAACTACGGTATCCAGCGGCGAGAGGCCGACGCGCTGCCGTCTGAGCCACGGAGGCTCCCACAATTTAATCAACTACAGTAATGCTATTATTTGCATATATATTTATCGTAAACACATTCGACTACACCACGAAATGTCTGCGACAAGTTTTTACCATTTTGCTTGTTTGCTTCCGTGCTGCGTGTGGTTGGAAGCTACTGGAAGTAATAACGCAAATTTGTTTTAAGTACCTCCATATTTTGTCTCGATTAATTCGAAAATTACAGGCATTTTCCCATTCAAAGTAAGGTAATTTATTCCAAGTTTGACCTTGTGCATCCATATCGTATTCATTCTTCATATCATTATTATTATTAGGAATTTGCAAATACATCGCTGTACTATATTATCATGAACAGATGAAATGTTCTTCTTTGGTATAAAATCTAAAGGTAGGTATTCTGTAGATCTGTATAGTATTAGAGAGGTCAATAATAACATTAAAAGTAATACCCAAATTTATACTACGATTATCCTACAGTATATTCTTTTCAACTGCTTTATAATTGTCACACCGGGCGAGTTGGCCATGCGGTTAGGGCCGCGCAGCGGTGAGCTTCCATCCGGAAGATAGTGGGTTCGAACCCCACTGTCGGCAGCGCTGAAGATGGTTTTCCGTGGTTTCCCATTTTCACACTAGGCAAATTCTGGGGCTGTACTTTAATTAAGGCCACGGCCGCTTCCTTCCCACTCCTAGGCCTTTCCTGTGCCATCGTCGCCGTAAGACATATCTGTGTCGGTGCGACTTAAAGCAAAATAGCAAAAAAAAAAAAAAAAAAAAAAAAATTATTGTCACTCTATGAACCAAGTGACAAGAGAAGGGGTTTAATGCAATTAGTTCTCACTTCAGAGACGTTGCAGTAAACTCCAGATATCTCGTGCAAATAATAGCCACTTCTTCTGTATAGCGTGGAATATAATCTTCTTAGTGGTCTACTGGACGCAACGTGTTCTTTGTAGTAAAGGATTCAGTGCCAAGATCAACATATTTCTCATTGAGAAAGTCCGATTATAAGAGACCTTTCATTATTAGCATAAAAATGTAAGATCAATGTTATCCAAAACTGCAAGTTTATTATCACGGAATACAACCTTCAGTAACGAAAGTGTCGAAACAGTTTCTCCGACATGATACAAATTTGTCCAATATCTGCTATAGAATAAATCGAATACCTTCTTCTTTAGGGTCATTCTATTCCAAGTAGGTTATGACTGACGTTAAGGATTTAGGATAATGTGATATAATGAAGAAAACTTTGTTGTTGTTAGTTTCGTGAATGTGTTTAACTTACTCCAGTACAGTGTAGGAAAGAGAATGTCCCGTGACCTATATCAATTAAATTTTATCTTTTAAAGGTAAAAAAAGGAAAGTCACCTCCGTACAGGCCATGATAGGCCCTTGGAGGTGTGGAAGGTAAAGGCTTCCACCATTGTTTACCTCGGCACGTGATGTGGTAGAGTGGTTACCTCTACGCCCGGCCGCCTTTGCCCCCAGAAATTAACCTGGTACTCATTTTTTGGTGTAGTATGAGTGAACCTCAGGGCCATATGCACATCCGGAACTGGAAATCTCGTTTCTTAAATTTTGAGAATTCCTAACGGGGATTCGATCCCACGTCCTTCCGGGCAAACCGAGCACGCCTTTACCGCCTCGGCCAGGCAGCCCCTCTTTTAAGGGTATAGTGTGTAATTAAATGTTTTATTTTTCAGCTAGTTTTATTAATATGGCAGTACATTACAGACTGGAAAACTTCTATATTATGTATTAACTAAGTCGAAATGAAAATAAAATGTCTTCCAATTTAACAACAAAATAAAAGCTGCTTACATTATTTTGAAATCAACCCATCACGGAACGAAATTTTGCTGGAAGAGAAAAATGTAGAAATTTTTATTTTCAGTCTAGTTTTCAAAACCTTAATATACATTCCAATCCAAATTTTCTTCTCGAATTTTTGACAATATGTCTGTTTTCAGTTTGTTCAAAAATCTCTTCACTTAATAGTTCTTCTGGTGTGTTAGTTATTGCATGTCGTTTATCCATCCATTGGTGTTATTCTTTGTTTATAAATTTCACAACATGGTCATTTCATCCTGGAGCTGGTGGAAATAAGTCTAGGTAACCACCTTCTCTTCACTTTAGTCATAGGAGGATGATGAGAGATAAAGAGAATAATTAACGAAGGTGTTGGCAGAAGAAAGTGTAGGCGTGAAAATGAAAGACTCACTAAGGCTCGCAAATCTAATACCGACTGGGTCGGAAGAGATCCAGCGTTAACCCCGGGAGATCGGAAACGAATGATGAACGTCAGAAAACAGCGACATGTAATTTGAAGCCAAGTTCTGCTAGACTTTCCTTCTCCTCGGTTTTGCACTGCGTTTCCATATTGTTTTTGTTTCATGTAAGGAGCTCGAAACATTTCATTTTGCATCGTCACAAGATGGTCTCAGTGGTGGAGTCAGTAAGTCGTTATTCTTCTGTCCCTAAGGTAGTGGATTCTGTCCCGACTGCGATCACTGGCATTTGAGGGTATTTTAATGTAACACCTCCTTGTTGTTGACTTCTGGTGCCTCAGAGAACTGCTACGGGATATAATTTTGACACCCCGGCGTCTCTTGAAATGTAACTTACTGTGTGATAATTGAAATTACGTCAAAAATGTAACATAAATATTCAAAAACTACCGAGCGAGATGTCAGTACGGTTATGGTCACGCAGCTGTGAGCTTACATTCGGGAGATAGTGGGTTCGAACCCTACTGTCGGCAACACTAAAGAGGGTTTCCAGTGGTTCCCTATTTTCACGCTAGACAAATGCTGGGGCTGTACCATAATTAAGGCCACGGCCGCTTCTTCGCACTCCTAACCCTTCCCTATCCTATCATCACTATAAGACCTATCTGTGTATGTGCGACGTAAAGCAAAATTGTAAAAAATTGTTTCGAAGTCCCCAGGTACTGAGAGGTTGTGAAATTCCTTGTAAGCAGCTATGTGGATGTGGTATTTTGTTTTCGATGGATTGAAAACCTAAAGGTTATGTTAACTAAGACGGTAGTGAAAAATGACGCCTTACATATTAACAAGTAAAACAGAAAGAACAAGCACTAACAAAATAGTAAAATCTTCAAACAATTACAAAATGTTGACAGTCCTCGTTTATAGTCTCGCTACAATAACTAAGATCGACATACCATTATATTTTATTTATACTACAAATTTTCCCTGAAGTATGACTCATTTGTTACCAAAATCAATGGCATTTACATCAAAATTTGGTATCAAATACGAGGTTATAAGACTAGTGTGTCTTCAAAATTGAATTGGCTCTGGAATTTGCCTAATTGTTTGAAAATGATGAATTCTTCAGTTGATTCTATAACACCAAGCAACTTCTACCTCCAAAATGTTAACAAGTATGATGTCATATGACATTCTTGAAAACTTTCAGTGCAATAGAAACATTAGAAATGGGAACATTTTAACGTATGATATCACTGGTCAAGAAATAAAATATTAACTTCCTTTCAAGTGCTTAATATCTTAAGAAAAGACGGGGAGTCAAAATTTCGTCGAGCAGGAGTTCTTTAACGCGCATAAAGACAACGGCATAGAATGTCGCATATAAACACCCTCTAATGCCAACGACGTCAGCTGGGATTGAAACTGCTTTAGAAGTAGGAAGAGTGACAGAAAATGGAATAGAACCCACGTCAACATCGTGAGAAGCTATTATGACTGACCATGGGAGTGCAGATTTTTATTCCTTGACCTCTGTGAAGTCATTCTGCTTTCACGTAACTAATTAAGTCAACTTTCATGTCACTCATCATTAAGGTTTCATTTATGCTGTTCTTTTATTCTCGGAGGAGATGGTAGTAGTAACCCAGCAACTCAACAGTTCTCGATCGCATGTCATTTTTATCTTTTCATGCAATGTTGACTCTTTGAAAATTGGGAAACATTTTGTTGTCTGTTCTCCAGAAAATAATTTGCTTAGAAGAAAATAGAAAACAGTACACTTAGTTCCAAAGTTATCAAAATCTTTCTCACTAACCGAAAGACTTTCCTGGGAGCGTTATGAATCATGTAGCTGTAACCTTGCATTCGGGATGTGGTGGGTTCAAACTTCCCTGTTCTAATCAAGTGTCAGGGATACACGTTATTTAAGGTCACCACGTACCTAGTCCTGGCCGTTCCCAATCCATCGTCGCCGAAATTTTGTATGAGGAAGTACGACGTTTAACACACAGCACAGTAGTCCAAAATTTAAAGAAAAGTGCATCATCTATGATATGAAGATAGGTAGATAAGTAGGTAGATAGATAAATGGTTTATTTAATCTGGCAATGTTAGGGGCATTTGTCCCTATCTTACAATTAACCAGCGTTTACACATATTTCGGAATGTACAGTAATATACACAGTAGGAAAATATTAAGTCAACTATCACTGATATTAAGCTAGGTGATGATGGTGATGATGATGATGATGATAAATACTAAAATGAGGTAATAATAATATTATCAATAATAATATAATTGGGGGTGATGATGCTACAACTGTAACTGCCTATTCATTTACTAAATGTTCTAGGAATAGAAAAATATTCCGTAATGGATTATTAAATTATTATCAACGACGTAAAGTAGGGAGTAAGGATACATTTTTGGAGTCGAAGAGTAGTCACAGACGGAGGAGAAAAATACGAAGAAAATAAGAAGAAGAATTTACCTATTGCCTTTGTAATAACTTTCCTCGTAGAGGTATCTTGTACAAGGCTGTTTGAAGCTGTTCACTTCTGATATCCCTCTAAGCTCCTGAAGAAGAAGGTACCATTCACGGCTAGTTGTAACTGTGAAGGCGGAATTGAAAGATGAGGGTCTATGCTGCACTTTGGCACGCTGGTGCTTTTCTCATTGTGTTCAGAGAGGTTATGGAATCGTTCATATAGGTCAGCATTTTCAGGATTAAAGTGGTCTTCGTTGCAAAGAAACTTAAGGTCGGATGCCAATTAGGAAATGCAAATTTAATGGTAAAATACTTCAAGTATTTGGGATTTGAATTCTCCCAGGATAGCGGAGTACTGAGTGAAAATGATTAAAGGTGTAGCAAACCAAACATTGTTGATTCACAAGTACAGTCAAAGAGATTCTATGAAGAACGAGCTGAGTTCACAGTCTAAATTGTCCCTCCATAGTTCTATTTACAGACTGGTTTTCTTTGAGGAATTAAAATCTGAGTGGACTTCGAATATAGTATCCATAAACTAGAAGTAATGCACATGAAGGTTTCAAGAATAATTGCTGTTATCGCTGGGGCTGGCAATAATACACAGGGTACTTATATGCACTTATATTTGTTGCAATAGCGTACCCCTCATAATAATTTCCAATAGAGAAATCAATTGAGGAAGTATGAAGTGTTTAGGAATAATGTGGGAAAGACCGAGCTCGGTAGCTGCAGTCGCTTAAGTGCGGCCGGTGTCCAGTATTCGGGAAATAGTGGATTCGAACCCCACTATCGGCAGCCCTGAAGATGGTTTTCCGTGGTCACCCATTTTCACATGAGTCAAATGCTGTGGCTATACGTTAATTAAGGCTATGGCCGCTTTTTCTTCCACTCCGAGCCCTTTCCTGTCCCATTGTCTCCATAGGACCTATCAGTGTCGGTCGGTGCGACGTAAAACAACGCGTAAAAAAATGCGGGGGACAAATTTTAAGATTATATCTGTAAGATCAGAGACCATCATGACCCCACTAATAAAACAAAGGAGAAATAATTTCAGACCAGTCAAATGTTGGGGTTGTACTTTCATTAAGACCATGGCCACCACCTTCCCAATCCTAGCCTTTCCGATCCTTGCGTCGACGAAAACCTTCGATGGTATAGTGCGACGTTAAACCAATAAGAAAAAAGACAAATGATTTCTTGATAAAAGTACAAGGAACTTTGGCAGTATAAATCTATCTATCTATCTATCTATCTATCTATCTATTTTTGCTACTTGCTTTACGTCGCACCGACACAGATAGGTCGTATGGCGACGATGGGACAGGAAAGACCTAGGAGTGGGAAGGAAGCGTCCGTGGCCTTAATTAAGGTACAGCCCCAGCATTTGCCTGGTGTGAAAATGGGAAACCACGGAAAACCATTTTCAGGGCTGCCGACAGTGGGGTTCGAACCTACTATCTCCCGAATACTGGACTCTGGCCGCACTTAAGCGACTGCAGCTATCGAGCTCGGTATCTATCTATCTATCTATCTATCTATCTATCTATCTATCTATCTATCTATCTATCTATCTATCTATCTATTTCTTTTCTGCATAATAGATAGTGTACGTTACATACATATTTATATACACACACATCGCTGGCCTTCTCAGTTGAAATTGGCGGGTTTGATCGCGATTCTGCCCGTTGGTACTTGAAGTTGCACAAATACGCCAGACCCTAGCCGATAGATTTCCTGTGGGGCTAAATTCTGGCACTTCGGTGTCTCTGGAAACCCAAAAAGTAGTTATTGAGATATTATAAGTACACGTGCGATAATGGTGATAGTAAGTATTGTGTTATTATACAGTTTAACTGTAATTCATATTAGGACACGCTAAAGTTGCGATATTTTGTCCCTAAATGGACCAGTAGGTATACCGATACAGTTCTTTGAATGTCAGCTGTGTCGTAATTCAATCTCGTAACTTTTGGCATAGGAGCACTTTAGCCAAACTTAATAAAATCATTATTGTAATTGATCCATTTTAGGATCTACGAAAATGATTGGTAATCGGAGCACGTAGATGTGTGAGAATTATCTAGTAATTTGTACTAATTCGATGACAGTGTGCGGGTGGTTACAGTAAACCAAAATGTCCGCATGATAGGATGATCGGTTCCTTGAAGCTCTGACCTCTGCCACAGCATCAGTTAGGCTCATATTTGCCTCCAGGTGGCTGAAGAACTTTAAATCATACTATACCATACCACAGCATACCACACCATGTCATATCAAAACTTGTAACTTCTTTGTAAAATCTGGATTCAGACCCGCAATCGACCGGTTTGAATTCTATTATTTTAACCACTAGATCACAGAGGTGATCATAGTCATGAAAAGAAGCCTGAGTCGTGGGTGTTGTTGGGCTCGAATGATAAGCAGGGATTGTGATAGCTCACTGACTCGACCTCAGCGGCACGAGTAAGTTCAGTCTAACCGAGCTCGATAGCTGCAGTCGCTTAAGTGCGGCCAGTATCCAGTATTCGGGAGATAGTAGGTTCGAACCCCACTGTCGGCAGCCCTGAAGATGGTTTTCCGTGGTTTCCCATTTTCACACCAGGCAAATGCTGGGGCTGTACCTTAATTAAGGCCACGGCCGCTTCCTTCCCACTCCTACCCCTTTCCTGTCCCATCGTCGCCATAAGACCTATCTGTGTCGGTGCGACGTAAAGCAACTAGCCAAAAAAAAAAAAATACTTCAGTCTACTTTCTCTTGGGCATATGTTGCAGTGGGAGGGAGTCATACATTGATTTATCTTTGTATATCGTTTGGTTCAACCTTTGTTAAAGAATAATGCACATTCAGTCATGATAAATACTGTATGAACTACCTAAGTAGCAAAGATCTTCACGTAAGGATTCCACTTCATGTATCGACGCAGTATCTCTCTGGATGGAGGAGAGCTGAATTAATACAATTTATAAATAGAATTGAACCTAAAATGTTGGACACCATCGTAACTTGCGAAACAGCTGTATACATCCTTCTTGACATAACAAATATATACTCTCTTGGGTCAAACATGGATATATTTAAACACAAGGAACATTCCAGACTAAATTCACTGCTCTTTCTGTCACTTCTGTTACGTCCATCTTTATCCATACCGTACAATAAGATTGGTCGGTTTGCTTTCAGTTTTCATTTCAAACTGTATTCTGGTCAAGATGTTAGGTGACCATATGGTCAATATTGTGAAGAGGCACACCTACTAAAAGACTACAAAGAAGCGAAAAAAAATCAAAGAAAAAATAATGGGATGGAGAAAGGTCACATTGAAAATGAACAGTTGTTGAATTATTATTTGAACAGAATATCAAAGGAACCACGGAGAACAGTGATATTATGAAATATTATCTGAGGAATGTGGGAGAAGAAATGTGTAAGTAAGTTGAAAACAGGGTGCATGTAGCTAATAGTAAGGATATTATTATTATTATTATTATTATTATTATTATTATTATTATTATTATTATTATTATTATTATTATTATATTGTTGTTGTTGTTTTTGTTGTTTTTCATTGGACACTATACCGGTGTAGAGTCCAGAAGTACTCCAGATTCTATGACTTAGTTGATTAAATATATCAAAATCTAATTTTATTAAAAATACATCCAAGAAGGATTTATGGAATATATATATGAGTATGTTACATTTTAATTACTGTTGTAATATTTTTATTTGATTTTTTAGTATTTGGATTATTAACCTTTAACTACCTGTATTTTGATACACTAAACGAATATTTTCTCCGTAGTATAAGGTAAAAGAATCGGAAGAGTTGTTTTTTATTATTTCGAAACCTTCTGTTCACTACATTCTATCCGTCCATTCAAAAATATTGAGAAGGTGGACTGAAAACTACGGTCAAAATAAATATCTGACATATGGTGTATGATAGTGAAGGTTGTAATCACTAATGTGTATTTTTTGTAATTTCATTATCGGTGGGAAAAAATACGAGGATGATTCAATGAACAAGGTAATGGTATCATTCATTGGGTAAGTTTAAGCCCCTGATCATTAAACATACATTATTTGGTCTGTACTTGTTACATACGAGTACTATAGTTCGAAAATTGTCTAAGCTTTTATTTTACCGGTATACCAAGACATCAATTTCAGCATGGAAGGAATCTGAGTCATACAACCGTAAACCTGAAAACTTGTCACAGAGATGGATTGAACTGGATGTTTCATTTTCAGCACTATGGCAGTTTTAAAATTCGTGAACAGTTGCATACAGACATGATACTCATTTGGGTTTATGCTGTGTGATAAAGTGAAACTAGAGGGGAAGTTTTACGTTTCACGACGTCTTGGCTCTACTTCCTCAGAAGTGAACCTCGACCGATCACGGTTGATCTAACAATGTGGAAAGATTGGAACTACCGAGCGAGTGACTGCGTGGTTTGGGTCACGTAGCTGTCAGTTTGCATTCGGGAGATAGTGTGTTCGAACCCCACTGTACGCAGTCCCGAGGATGTTTTTACGCAGTCTCCAATTATCACACCAGACAAATGCTACGGCTGGACCTTAACTGAAGTCCGACTCGTTGGATGAATGGTCAACTTACTGGCCTTCGGTTCAGAAGGTCCCGGGTTCGATTCCCGGCAGGGTCGGGGATTTTAACCTTCATTGGTTAATTCCAATGGCTCGGGGCTGGCTGTTTGTGCTTTCCCCAACATCCCTGCAACTCATACACCACACACAACACTATACTCCACCATAATAACACGCAGTTACCTACTCATGGCAGATGTCACCCACCCTCTTCGGCGGGTCTGCCTTACAAGGGCTAGAAATAGCCACACGAAATTAAAAATTAAAACCTTAATTGAGGCTAAGGTCGCTTCCTTCCCGCTCCTGGTCCTTTCCTATCCCATCATTGCCATAAGATCTATCTGTGTGTATGGGACGTGGATCAAATTGTACAATAAACCAATTGATCGTCGTTCTATTGTTGGCCACCGGATGCTTCACTATTATATTCCGAGAAGTGTTTCATGGCGCCATTTTTCCCCACGCCTGATGTTTTCTCAGTGTTGAGTTAAGAAATAGGTAGTAATAAGGTCACCAGAAAGGAAGGCAGGAGGGAATATTCCGTGATAAAAAAGATCAAGAGAAATGAAAGCCAGGTTGAGAAAGACAGACGAGAACAGAAACGAGATGGCAGTATTTTGGCTGATGGATAGATAGATAGATAGATATCGTCTTTAATAGGGACGATGTTAGGGAATCTGGACTCTTTCCTATCGTTAAACTGGCGGACAGAAAAGATAGAAAGATAGTAAGAACACGTAGAAAGTTAAGAGAGCTAGAGAGGGGAAACGCGAAAACAACAATGGTGCGAATTTTTCAGCTGATTGTTATTTTTTTTAAATTTAATTTCAAGAAAGTGAAAATATCCACTTGACTGGACAAGACACGCTGTTAATAACGACTATGTCTTGTTTCAGCTTTCAAGTTATCAAATAAGTTGTTCAGTAGACTGGAAAGTATTTACATTCTTATTGCTTGCAAGTCGACTGTAAAATCTTTCCTACCCTGCCAGACTGAGTGGATCAGAGGGTCGAATGGTGGCCTCCTGAGCCCAAGTTGGTGAATGCGATCCCCACTCAGTTCGGTTGTATTTGAAGGAGCTCAAATACACCAGCCCCGTGATCATGACGGTAGGCTCGACGTGAAAGAACTCCTGAAGGATAACTTTCTGGCCTCTCGGTGACTCTGAAAACCGTAAAAATAGAGTTAGTGGAACGTTAAACAACATTATTACACTTTTTAGTCATTACATTGCGAAAAAACAATCAAACAATGAAATAAGAAATTTGGGAAAGATGCACCTATTCAAAGCCCAAAAACTGAACACTGTTCTAAACATGCGTGGATTCTACAGAACTTTCCATAAATGGAATACAAATCTGGTACTGGTACTGAAACATTTAGTGCATACATCCATTCACGTAGACTGTTAAGCTGTTATGAATTTCAGCGTTCAGTCTGCAAGCCTATGTGAACAATCCTAAGTGCCTCCACCTCTCCCAAGTAACAATCCTTCTCCATTCGTCACACATGACCGTACAACCAAAGGTGCTAAATACGACTAAATAAGGCTAAAACGATCCATGTCTTCCTGACTTAGCCTTTAGTTTTTCATATTTCACATATGTGAAGTTGGAATACTTCAGCAATACATTTAATTAATTAATTAATTAATTAATTAATGTATTTATTTATTTATTTATTTATTTATTTATTTATTTATTTATTTATTTATTTACATCTGTAGGTCAGACCACTATTTGATCTGTAGTGAACTAAGTATCCCTAGCCCTAGGATAGAGAAAGGGAAATCTGCCTGCAAAGGAATAAGGGTAGAAAATCTCCAGGACGAGGAAATTAGACAGAAGTACATGGATATGATTAGTGAGAAGTTTCGACCAGTAGACAGTAAGCAGGTTCAGGATATAGAAAGAGAATGGGTGGTATACAGGATGCTGTAGCAGAAACAGCAACGGAATGCCTAGAAACAACTCTGTGTAAAGATGGGAAAAAGCTAAAATCTTGGTGGTATAATGAAGTGAGAGCAGCTTGTAAACGTAAAAAGAAGGCTTATCAGAAATGGCTCCAAACAAGGGCTGATGCAGACAGGGAATTGTACGTAGATGAAAGAAACAAAGCGAAAAAGTAGTTGTTGAATCCAAAAAGAAGTCGTGGGAATATTTTGGTAATATCCTGGAGAGGCTAGGTCAAGCAGCAGGGAAACCTTTCTGGACAGTAATAAAGAATCTTAGGAAGGGAGGGAAAAAGGAAATGAACAGTGTTTTGAGTAATTCAGGTGAACTCATGATATATCCCAGGGAATCACTGGACAGGTAGAGGGAATATCTTGAACATCTTCTGAACGTGAAAAGGAAATCTTCCTGGTGGTGCCGTGAACAACCAAGCTCATGGGGAGGAGGAAAATTATGTGGATGAAATTACGCTTGAGGAAGTGGAAACGATGCCAAATAAACTCCATTGTCATAAAGCAGCAGGAATAGATGAAATTAGACCTGAAATGGTGAAGTATAGTGGGAAGGCAGGGATGAAATGGGTTCATAGAGTAGTAAGATTAGCATGGATTCTTGGTAAAGTACTGTCAGGATCAGATTTCGAGTATGCGCCAGGTAACTGAAAAATGTTACGAAAGGAATAGACAATTGTGTTTATGTTTCGTAGCTCCAGAGAAAGCATATGACAGGGTACGGAGGGAAAAGATGTTCGCCATACTGGGGGACTATGGAATTAAGGGTAGATTATTAAAATCAATCAAAGGCTTTTATGTTGACAATTGGGCTGCCGTGAGAATTGATGGTAGAATGAGTTCTTGGTTCAGAGTACTTACAACCTTTGTTGTTCGTAGATTACATGGATCATCTGCTGAAAGGTATAAAATGTCACTGAGGGATTCAGTTAGGTGGAAATGTAGTAAGCAGTTTCGCCTATGCTGGCGACTTAGTCTTAATGGTAGATTGTGCCGAAAGCCTGGAACTTGGAAATAGGTGTGATGAAATTGGTATGAAAATTAGCCTTTCGAAGACTAAATTGATGTCAGTAAGTAAGGAATTCAACATAATTGAATGTCAGATTGGGGATACAAAGCTGGAACAGGTAGACAAGTTTAAGTATTTAGGTTGTGTGTTCTCCCAGGATGGTAATATAGTAAGTGCGATCAACGCTGTTCTGTAAGAAGGAAGTCAGCTACCGGACGAAACTATCTTTACATCGGTCGGCTTTCACTTTGCTTTACGGGAGAGAAATAAGTTAGAAGTAATAGACATGAAAGTAGCGAGAATAATTGCTGGTACAAAAAGGTGGGAACAATGGCAGGAGGGTACTCGGAATGAGGCGATAAAGGCTAAGTTAGGAATGAACTCGATGGATGAAGCTGTACACATAAACCGGCTTCGGTGGTGGGGTGATGTGGGATGAATGGAGGAAGATAGGTTACCTAGGAGGATAATGGACTCTGTTATGGAAGGTAAGAGATGTAGAAGGGGTCCAAGACGACGATGGTTAGACTCAGTTTCTAACGATTTAAAGATAAGAGGTATAGAACTAAGTGAGGCCACAGCACTACTTGCAAATATAGGGTTTTAGCGACGTTTAGTAAATTCACAGAGGCTTGCAGATTTAACGCGGAAATGCATAAGGATCTATAATGATAATGTATGCATGAATATCTGTAGGTATTCAGGGATTTTTATTATCTCTACCACTATCTTAACCTACGGGAAAATTAAGGTTTGCTAGACGTAAAACATAGGAAATGAGATCGGTATGGAATCAATCAATCAATCAATCAATCAATCAATCATCTGCATTTAGCGCTGTCACCCAGTGGCAGATTCCCTATCAATTGTTTACGTGGCTTCTTTCGAACATTTTCACAGAACTTCGAACATTATCGAACATTTCCCTTGATAATTTATTCCAGTAGATAGAGATTACATTTTTTCCATGCAGCTTAATCTTGAAAGCTGAAAAAAAGTCGTTATTAACTGTAGAATGGCGTGTCTTGTCCAGTCAAGTAGAAATCTTCACTTTCCTTAATAAATCAAAATTGAGAAAATAATAATCAGCTCATGAACAAAAACATACACGAGTGGAAAAAATTCAGGATAAGAAAGTTAGATTTATATAGCCATCAGGTATGCAGAAAGAATGTGTATGCCTTTAAACAGCAGTGTGTTGTGTTATAAAACGGCATTTATTTTAGTTAACTGCATGGGCTACCTGTTGTACACATAATTTTATTTAAAATTTAGCATCGTGTAAAGTATAGCTTAAAATTAGTTAAATACTGTCTTTTCACTTGAAGAATGGGCCTCGCTGGCTCTGTGGTCTTACTAGCCTTCTAGTAGTCTTCTAGTCAACTTACAACTCAATGCCCATGTTGAAATCCAAGCGACAACGACTGGGATATTTTTACTTATGTAGGAAGGTCATCTAGCCAAGTCCCAAATAAAGCCTGAGTTTTCCATCCAGGAACGAAATGGTGACCCTGAAGATGTGACATTTCAGGAGCAATTACATCGTTATCAAACCAAACCAAACCAAACCCCATGGCACTACAGCCCTTGAAGGGCCTTGGCCTACCAAGCGACCGCTGCTAAGCCCGAAGGCCTGCAGATTACGAGGTGTCGTGTGGTCAGAACGATGAATCCTCTCGGCCGTTATTCTTGGCTTTCTAGACCGGGGCCGCTATCTCACCGTCAGATAGCTTCTCAATTCTAATCACGTAGGCTGAGTGGACCTCGAACCAGCCCTCAGGTCCAGGTAAAAATCCCTGACCTGGCCGGGAATCGAACCCGGGGCCTCCGGGTAAGAGGCAGGCACGCTACCCCTACACCAGGGGGCCGGCCATTACATCGTTATGTTCCAACTTATTACCCGGCTTATTCTTCTTCTTATTCTCTTTCTTCTCCCGCGTTTCCCACACTCTTGCGGGATCACAGTTGTGCACTGTGTCACACATGTGGACTTAATCTATTTTACGGCTGGATTCCCTTCCTGGTACAATCCCGTCTGGAGGGATTTATTCACTATTGCGTGTGTCTGTGGTAGTTGATAGTGTGGTAAGTTGTGTGAATATGAAAAGAAGTGTGTTGGGACAAACACAAGCTCCCTGACGTGATAAAGAAGTTCACCGATCCGGCAGGGAACCAATAATATCAATGCTGACCTTCGGCCAAGAAGCCGGACCAAATAATTGTTCGATGGTTGATTGTATTCACAATAACACGTTTTATAATTTTAATATTAATATTTATTTACTTCCTCAGAGCCTCAAAGAGTCAAGGTCATTCACAATTTATTATTCTTATTCTTATTCTTATTCTTATTATTATTATTATTATTATTATTATTATTATTATTATTATTATTATTATTACCTGCCATCCTCGTTCTTTGCTTCCTCTGAACACAGTTGCAGGGTACATCATTAACAATCACTTCTCTTCAGTAGCATGAAGACAATAGTTACCCAGAGGAAATTTATTGTGAATCGGGAGTATTCCTTCATATCCTTTGTATTTCGTGAGTATCAACACCTTCATGAATCTGCTCTGTCTGCCGTAAACATTCCTAACTGTTTTACCGAGCATTTATTTGTTCCGCGAACTTTTGTAATGAACACAACTTACTTTTCATAACTCTCAGTCTTCACCAGTTCTTTAAAAATGTAAGCTTGTAGTTGGTAAGACTGCATATTACGATCATAGACGCGAGACCTCTAGTTTTACGTGAAATCTGAAATAGAGAGACGTGAATTTTCAGTTCAAAAATCCCACATGCATTTGCCGCGATTCGAACCGCAGCTGCCGTGGTGAAAACCACTGACTACTCTATGCAACTCGGCTATCAATTCATCTCATCAATTTGTCCCTACATTTCAATTTCCTGATTACACTCACACATCCTCTCAAGATCTCTTTATTCCTTTGTTGGAAGTATGTTCTTTCGTTCAGACCCATTCTTCGAGTTCGATACGTTTACCACTCACACGGAACGTTTAAACTTTCCGTTCAATTGTACCTCATTCAGAAGAGACAAACTATTAAAATCTTATATTATGAATATAGAATTACGTGTCTAAATAATGCGACATTAATTGGGATACAAATCCTGTAGTGTGCATTAAAATGTAAATAAAGATATAGTCACAAGCGACGACAGTCGATTTGTGTACTTAATTTAAGAAATTTATAAAAAGAAAATCGAGTTATATACACTTTTCACGTCCACCAATCGTCAGTAACAAGTATTCTCAGAGTATCAATTGAGTTATACACTTCGTAAAATTTCATCGAATTCAAGAGAAAATATTTTATGAAAAGGATCATTAAATGTATTTTAGAAGCATATTTGTAACGAAAGAAGCTCTTGACGTAACTGTATGTTATTGTGTTCTTAAAGGGAAGGAATGTCTACCTTTGTGGTGTAGTGGTTAGTGTGATTAGCTGTCACGCCCGGAGGCCCGGTTTCGATTCCCGGCTCTGCCACGAAAATTGAAAAGTGGTACGAGGACTGGAACGGGGTCTACTCAGCCTCGAGAGGTCAACTAAGTAGAGGCGGGTTTGATTCCCACCTCAGCCATCCTGGAAGTGGTTTTCCGTGATTTCTCACTTCTCCCCCAGGCAAATGTCGGGATGGTACCTAACTTAAGGCCACGGCCGCTTCCTTTCTTCTTCCTTGTCTATCCCTTTTTTTTTTTGCTAGTTGTTTTACGTCGCACCGACACAGATAGGTCTTACGGCGACGATGGGACAGGAAAGGGCTAGGAGTGGGAAGGAAGCGGCCGTGGCCTTAGTTAAGGTACAGCCCCAGCATTTGCCTGGTGTGAAAATGGGAAACCACGGAAAACCATCTTCAGGGCTGCCGATAGTGGGATTCGAACCTACTATCTCCCGGATGCAAGCTCACAGCCGCGTGCCTCTACGCGCACGGCCAACTCGCCCGGTTTGTCTATCCCTTCCAATCTTCCAATCTTCCTATCCCCCACAAGGCCCCTGTTCAGCATTGTAGGTGAGGCCACCTGGGCGAGGTACTGGTCCTCCTCCCCAGTTTTATCCCCGACCCAATGTCTCACGCTCCAGGACATTGCCGGTGGTAGAGGTGGGATCCCTCGCTGAGTCCTAGGGACAAACCAACCCTGGAGGGTAAGCAGATTAAGAAAGAAAAAAATGAAAGAGAAAACATACTGTACATCATTAACATTTCACACATTCGGTAACATTTAACTAAATCATCCGAGCATATACGTTACAATTTTTTCTTCTAAATATTCAGGACTTCCTGCAACCAATTTTTGTTCTGTGGCTCTACCCTACGCTGGACAATAGCTGTTGGGCTTTACTCCGTGCGTAACAACATTCTATCTTCTGCTCTGTTCGAATAATGACTGATCTCCCTGACTAACACTAAACTCTGTAATCCTATACTGCTTTATATCTGTCCTCAATTCGACATTGCAGAGTATTGCAGAGCTGTGTATTTTTACAAATTATGTCAAAGGCCTTGCTCAATACTTGAACTTTGTTTATCTTGTCTGACAGTAATTGACGCTGTCCATTACGAGGTCATGATGGTTACGTACGAACGCATCCAGTATCAATTTGCACTCATTGCCAGAAATATGATAAGATACCGTCACATCGTAAAGGGAACTGACAAATTCCTACAAAATTGCTTACTTGCCATTTCCGCGTATTTTTATGTCCCACAATTTTTCCGTGGAAATAGGTCAAGAAATAGAGATGGCTCTTTAAATGACTTGTTTATTACCCATATAACTGATTCCAGTTCAGTCGCATTTCGTTTCGATACAGCAGTCCATAAATGTGAAATCCGAAACATCTACAATTATTATTATTATTATTATTATTATTATTATTATTATTATTATTATTATTATTATTATTATTACAAATTTACACTCCGATTACATGGATTGTTTGTGACATTTAAAGAAAACAATCAATGACACGGAACGAAAACTTCAAGCATGCTCTTTCTTACGCCAGAAAGGACCATGCAGTGTTTGTATTCCAACAGAAGGAAGTAAGTTACAGACGGAAGGCACTACTACATCACAGGCCACGGTAATGCGAATTAACTTAAGGTTCTGTTACAGAAAAAAAAAGTTTACAGTGTTCAGTAACATTAAAAAAGCATAACTCAGTATTGCTAGAAATTGTCATTTTTGTTTTGTTTGATCAGTAAATATTTGTATTATTCTTAGCATTGATCAAAATACAATATCAATACGTAACTCTTATAAGAACGATAAATATGGACATTTAAGTGCACAATATCTACCAAGAAGCGCTGTACAATTTATGTTACCGTATTGCATAATGTATTATGAATGTGAAATATTGAAGTACAATATCATTAAAACATGAATCATAAAATAATTAAAATCAAAACTTTTTGTTATATATTGGCAAGGTACTCCTCAAGTTATGCTGTGTGTAAAAGGTAAGTAAATTATTCTTGTACAATTGCAGCCAATCAATGAATATTCAAGATAAACTTAAATATTATAATTGAGTGGTCCGCCTATTCAATACAATATATAATTTATTAATATCTACGACATGTTTCGTCCCCTAAGGGACATCATCAACTAATAATAAATTAATATTAATATATCATAAATAAATATTAAAATTGGAAAGACACATTAAAAGTTTTGACAATTTAAGGTCTTCAAATTTTGTTAAAATTGTAAGTCATAAGACAGGTAAAACAGTCAAATTGTCCATATTTCTCTTGTTGATGTTCTTGGAAAATGCCAGTTTTGCTTATTCCAAGAACATCAACAAGAGAAATATGGACAATTTGACTGTTTTACCTGTCTTATGACTTACAATTTTAACAAAAGTTGAAGATCTCATTTTAAATTGTTAAAAATATTAATGTGTCTTTCCAATTTTAATATTTATTTCTGATATATTAATATTAATTTATTATTAGCTGATGATGTCCCTTAGGGGACGAAACATGTCCTAGATATTAATAAATTATATATTGTATTGAATAGGCGGACCGCTCAATTATAATATTTAAGTTTATCTTGAATATTCATTGATTGATTATAGTCAAAACGGGATTAGTATTACTTGAAATGAAGCTGTTAAAGCTGATCACTTGCAATTGCAGCCATGCAACGGGTTCATACTGTAAGTAAATAAATTGTTACAGTGTACCCAAGTTTTCTCAATTTTTCTCGAAATCACGTTAATGTCACTTGGTTCCCTTTAACGTAAGAACATCCAAATGAATGCGGGTACAGTGTGTGTATATAAATCTAGAATGGTAAGGAGATGATATTTCCACCGATAACAATGGCGTATGGCCTCAGGAGAGACCTGGTGCGGGTCTTTTTCTCGTAGACGGCCTATTAGGCGACCTGCATGTCTGTGAATATGAGGGCCCTACATAGGATGACTTCTAATGCTGAATACGCCGCACACACCCAGCCCCCGAGCCATTGGAAGTAACCAAATAAGGTTAAAATCCCCGACCCGGCCGGGAATCGAACCCGAGACCCTCTATACCGAAGGCCATTATGCTGACCATTCAGACAACGAGTCAGACTTTCCACCGATAATCCTTACTCATAAAATTATATATCGTCGCCGCTGCGCCAAAACCACAAATGTGCCAATGCTCTTCCTATCCATTATTTCCCTTAAGATTGGTCACGCCTCCCAGCCACTTATTGACATGCAGTCCATCAGAACAATTTTCGCTGAGCTCATTTTCCTATGCGCGTGTGAAAAGGGAAATGAACCTTAAATACATCATACTCTAGGATTAGGTATGTCATGCAAACATACATTCCTATAGTACGGTACAGTAAGGTTCATTTTCTTTTATACACACGCATAGGAAATTGAACTCTACAAAAATGGTTTTGTTGGACTGCATATAAGTAAGTGGCTGGGAGGCGTGACTAGTCTTAAGGGAAATAATGGATAGGAAGAGCATTGTCACATTCGCGGTTTTGGCACAGCAGGGACAACATGTTTCAGATGTTTATACTGTGCCAGAGGGGACATCTGATTCTACCATATTATCTTCCATTAAAGTATGTAAACATATTTAACGGCTTGTTGCTGAATTAAAGAGGAGTATAAAACTATCATTTGTAACGTTAAAATTCTAATCGGAAACTTTTACAAGAAACCGAATCACAGAATCTTTGCTGCCTCTCCCAATAAAGCATAAACTCAATATCTTGTTTCCCGCTCTACGATATTTCTTATTTGTTGCTCGTACAAATGGATCTGTTGACAAACCACGATCTGTTAGGCAGTAAATACTTCGTTTAGTCCATTTTCCTCTTTGATAAATGATCTGATGACCTATGATAACTGGGATACAGTCAGACTGACTTTTACCGCAGTACTTCCTAATCTAATCTATAGGATTCTGGAAGTGGCAAGCAATACCTTCGATGTGAATCCCTACCAAATATTTACGTCCTACTAGTATTAGTGGGACTCATTCTTGTCTCGCAGTAGATTTACCGGTACAGAACAGCGAGTACATACCGCTGAATGTACTAAAATTGACTCCCTTGCCTGAATAACATGTGTTACTTAGGTTAGTTGAATGAAAATCTCGATCCTAAGCCAGACGACTGTAAGTTGATTGCTCGGAAGTCGAAAGCTCCCGGACCACAGTGACTTTTGTTAATTTTCTCTTTTGTGTCCTTATGCGAATAGTCACTTTCTAAGTGGAGTGTGATGGTTCAGTAACATAATTTCAGGCTTCTCACTGTGGTGGTCGTGGTATGTATCTCGATTAATGCATATCTGATTTTTAAATGCAAGTTCACGTCGTTGTAATTGGATTCCACGTAAAGCTGTATGTCCCATGGCTATGACAACAATCTCAACAACAATGTAAAAGCGTGTGTGTTTACTTTCCATTTCCTATATGTTAAACTATGGCCATAAAGTCACAACATATCGAGCGTTAATAGTCTTATCACCGAGCTCGATAGCTGCAGTCGCTTAAGTGCGGCCAGTATCCAGTATTCGGGAGATAGTAGATTCGAACCCCACTGTCGGCAGCCCTGAAGATGGTTTTCCGTGGTTTCCCATTTTCACACCAGGCAAATGCTGGGGCTGTACCTTAGTTAAGGCCACGGCCGCTTCCTTCCCACTCCTAGCCCTTCCCTGTCCCATCGTCGCCATAAGACCTATCTGTGTCGGTGCGACGTAAAAAACTAGCAAAAAAAATAGTCTTATCAACAAAGAATTCCTGCCCTCACCCAGATTCAATCTTGAGTTTCACCGAAAGGAGTGCAGAGCACATTATTATTATTATTATTATTATTATTATTATTATTATTATTATTATTATTATTATTATTATTATTATTATTATTATTATTATTATTATTATTATTATTATTATTATTATTATTTTGCAAGTTGCTCTACGTCGCACCGACATAGATAGGTCTTATTGCGACGATGGGACAGGAAAAGGCTAGGAGTGGGAAGGAAGCGGCCGTGGCCTCAATTAAGGTACAGCCTCGTGTGAAAAAGGGGAAACCAAGGAAAACCATCCTCTGGGCTGCCGACAGTGGGGTTCGAACCCACTATCTCCCGAATACTAGATACTGGCCGCACTTAAGCGACTGCAGCTATCGAGCTCGGTATTATTATGATGATGATGATGATTATTATTATTATTATTATTACTTGATGTTATCTAATGTTCATTATCCCTTATACAGTTTATAAAGTCCTACGCTACCGTAGACTGTTCTCAATTGATATCATATTTGAAACTTATTGTTGACGGAAAATAAAATATGTGATGAAACTGATGACAATATATCATTATGCCAATATTATTGCAGAGTTCCTCGGTGGTGAAAATACTGAATTCGCTGAGAAGTGAAAAAATATCTCAATGTACCTGAAGCAACGGCAATCGAAAGTATTTGAACAGTTTCTGAACGGCACTTTTTAATACAAATGAATAAGCCCAATCTGACTGTGGAAGCAGTCCTGTCTCCTCCTACATCAGCAAACAAATTGTTGACCAGCAGAGAAAAATGTCTAAAGAACCATGTTGCTGGTTGGAATGGCTTTCCGTAAGTTCTGAATAATAGGTAATATTGGTTGACGAAGGTTCCTCATTTGATGAACGATTCCCAGGAATGGTTCTAAACTTTAGAAGTTAGATGGCAGATCATTTATGTGGGTGGGCGAGTTTAAAACAGAATCATAGAAGTCTTCAAGGTTCTGAATATCGTGACACGGTATGTCTGTTTAGGACTCTGTTTTACTTAATGACTACAAAAGTGGACCAAAAAATTGTTACCATCACTGAACCTTGTCTCCGCCAGTCTTTTGAATTCAGCGTAGGGATAACCGCACCTAAATAAAATATGTTTAATTAATAATAGCACAAAATGCAATACTAAGAGATATTTTAATGAATGCCCAAAACCCAAAAACATAATACTTTATCTAGAAGTAGATGAGAATTGATTTTATATAGGATGGCATATCCATCTTTCTCGCAAGTAGCGTAAAGTTAACGGGATCGTACCAACCCACATACACAATGAGCGCGCCCCCGTACTAACGTAATAACCTGTTACGAATTGCACAAGATGATCGATAGATGGTGATGATGATGATAAAATAAAAATCACTAAATGAGGACCGTGCTATCGATGTTTGTTTTAAGATAAGGATTCTTAACGAAGAATGCTATCATTTTCATTAACGTGGATATGTAAATGTGTGGTATAAAATTCTCGGTGGGCGGATACATTTTACGGTAGCAGCGGTTCACCTACGCTTACTCCTGACTCCATCCTTTTCAGTTTTCTGTGCCTTTGTGTAGGACTGCATACAATAACACTCATCTAAAACGCTTGAACTTTCTTTGAATAACGACCATACTCGATTGTGTGTGCTGAGATGGTATATAAATATAAATAACTTCTTAAAGTATGAAAATCGGACTATGGGTCTAAATAATAGAAACTGAGGCGTGTGTGGCTGCCCGGAGTATCGTGTCATTGTTAGTTTTACGTTTTGAGAACAAAATGTGATAGAACTAATGATATATTAAGACCAGAAGAACAGATGTGAAATTAAATCAATTTAAGGAACTAACTTACAGTGTATCAAAGAAAGAAATGTTGAGAATGGACTCTACCCATCCCATCACTGAAATAACTATATTACCTAACTGTATGAAATATGAACAAAAATTGCAGATTTTTTAAAATTATTAACATGTAGGAAAAATCAGGATGATTTATGTTTCCCACAGAAATCGGTAGATTTGTTGAAAATTTCCCTTTATCTAAACTCAAAACTTGGAATGTATTCACTTCAGTTTTGTTCAATAATATTTTTATAATTACTCCAGCTCCAATGACTCCGTAGTACAGAAACGATTATTCGCGTTAATTCTTTGACTACAAGTACTCTGACCAGAATTCGATTCTGGAGTGAAGTTACTAAACTGAATGGAGAATTAAGATTTCTTGTTGAAGTTACCTGTAACAGGCAAACAAGCTCCTGTCACTTCCTGAATTACACGCACGAATTTCCACCATGCCATGTCCTGCTCAAGTCCACAGACTTATTTTCATTGTAACATTTCAACAGAAATCCCTTCTCTAGTGACAACAGCTTAATTCCTACTGAACATTTACAACCTTGGACGGGGATTGAGAAAAATTCTAGACGGAGTGCGAGGTTCAGAACAAAACAATTCCTAGGATAACCTTGGCTAAATGATGTGACCCGGATACGAAGCATTCAGCATGGCGTTCTCTCGTGGTATATCAACTGCATGATTAGCTATGGAGGTCGGTGAGAATAGAAGACATCCAAAACAGAACATTTACAAGAAGACTTTTTTCATGGACAGCTATAAAGCTTAATGGCCTGTTTATCCTAGAAGGATTAATTCTTAAGAATTTTTTAAGAATTTTTAAGAAAACCAATTCTGGGAGATGTCAGCCTGAACGTTGCTGACGGATACTGGCACCTATATGATGACCTAGATATAGCTACGATAGAGTAACATTCCTTCAGCTGTTATATTCATACGAGACACTGGAATCTTCCTATGAGGATTTATTTTACAAATTACTGTACGTCGCACCTACGCAGATAGATCCTATGGCGACAATACGACCAGGAAGGAATAGAAGTTGGAAGGAAGCGTCCGTGGTCTTAATAAAGGTACAGCCCCAGCATTTGCTTGGTGTGAAAATGGGAAACCACGGTAAACCATTTTCAGAGCTGCCGACAGTGGGGTTCGAACCCACTATCTCCCGATTACTGGATACTGGTCACACTTAAGCGACTGCAAAGAAGAGTAAGAATTCTTTGACACGTATCAGTATATCTACTGACAAGGGACTTTCCCATATTACCACTCTTGAGCTTTAGCTAACTACTCCAGATTCGATCCTGAAGCCAATGATGTACTGTACCTGAATATCCATAAACTGATACTAATAATAATAATAATAATAATATTTTTCTACCGTCTTTCCCACACCTATGGGGTCGCTAGTGAGAACTGTGTAGCACATATATATTTGGCCCTGTTTAACTGCCGGATGCCCATCCAGACGCCAACCCTCTGTGGAGGGATGTAATAAATATTGCGCGTTTCTCTGGTGGTTGGTAGTGTGGTGTGTTGTCTGAATATGAAGAGGAGATTGTTGGGACAAACATAAATACCCAGTCCCCGAGCCAGAAGATTTAATCAGACGCGATTAAAACCCTCGTCCCGGCCGGGAATCGAACCTGGGACCCTCTGAACCGAAGGCCAAAACCTTGATTTAAGAATACTGGCGATGAATTTTGTCACTCATGACTCAGACTGGATGAATTTACCGAACAGATCCTTTGAACTTTTTAATCTTTATTGACTAAGTTTTGAATGTCCTTATTATTTTCCCTCGAATCGTACAATGTTTTATAGCAACTGCTACCTGGTTTCTTTTTTTTTTTTTTTTTTTTTTTTTTTTTTGCTATTTGCTTTACGTCGCACCGACACAGATAGGTCCTATGGTGACGATGGGATAGGAAAGGCCTAGGAGTTGGAAGGAAGCGGCCGTGGCCTTAATTAAGGTACAGCCCCAGCATTTGCCAGGTGTGAAAATGGGAAACCACGGAAAACCATCTTCAGGGCTGCCGACAGTGGGGCTCGAACCCACGATCTCCCGGATGCAAGCTCACAGCCGCGCGCCTCTACGCGCACGGCCAACTCGCCCGGTGCTACCTGGTTTCGAAACATTGAGTGATTTAATGAATTCACCAATCATTGAAGTCTTTACTAGAATATTGAAATAAAGATATTTATCTATATAAATAAAATAAGAGTTTTGTCTGTACATTGCTCAAAATTTGAAAAGAATGGTATTTCTGTATCGGTCATGTCCACAGTAACAAGAAAATGCATTTTTTACTTTTCCGTAATTTCTGTCTGTCTGTCTGTCTGTCTGTCTGTCTGTCTGTCTGTCTGTCTGTCTGTCTGTCTGTCTGTCTGTCTGTCTGTCTGTCTGTCTGTCTGTCTGTCTGTACGTATGTACACGCATCACGAGAAAACGGCTGAAGAGAATGTAATGAAAATCGGAATGTAAAGTCGGGTGATGAACCGCTACAATCTAGGCTATAAATTATTTTAATCGCGCTGAGTGAAATGGTAGATTAGGGGAAGGCCTGAAATTTTATTCTCAAATATTTATGTTATTAGTGGTCGTGTATTAATGAAAATCACTAGACAAAGATGGCAAATAATTCGCTACAATATAGGATATACACGCTGAGAAAAATGGTAGCTTAAGGGAAGGCCTAAAATGTAATTGTCAAATATTTATTTTATTAGTGGTCGTATCTTCACGAAAATTGGCATGTAAAGTCGGGGAATAGGTCCCTTTAATCTAGGCTATCAATAATGTTATTACACTGAGTGAAATGGTAGTTCAGGGGAAGGACTGTAATGTAATCTATATATAAATTAAGTGTTTGCCTGTGCATTGCTGAGAATTTGAAATGAATGATATTTCTGTATCTGTCATGTTCACAGTAACAAGGAAATGCATTTTTTTACTTTTCCGTAATTTCTGTCTGTCTGTCTGTCTGTCTGTCTGTCTGTCTGTCTGTCTGTCTGTCTGTCTGTCTGTCTGTCTGTCTGTACACGCATCAATAGAAAACTGCTGAAGAGAATTTAATGAAAATCGGTATGTAATGTCGGGTGATGAACCACTGCAATCTAGGCTACAAATTATTTTATGCAAGTTGAGTGAAATGGTAGTTTAGGGGAAGGCCTGAAAAGTAATTCTCAAATAAGTTATTTATGTTATTAGTGGTCGTATCGATAAATACTAGATAACTAACATAACTTTAGTTATGTCGTAAGTTAGTAGTAGTTATGTAAGAATTTATTAAATTTCCGATCACTTATGTCTTATACATTGTTACCGTACCGCATATAATCAGAGATATTCATGAATTTGGATTTTTGTTACTAAGTCCACATCAGCTCCGTGTCACGAGAAAATGGGTAAACAGAATTTAGTGAAAATCGGTATGTAAATTCTGAGAATAAGGAACTACAGTCTACGATATAAATAATTTTGTAAGACACCCTAATATCACAGAGTCGAAAGAAAAGTAATGTGAAGGCCTGCAATATAGAAAGCACATAAACTTTATCACCAATAACATTACATTGACCATTGTTTGTTGTGATGTGCTTTTTGTCTTCTGTTTCCTCTCATCCCCGATAGATAGGATTACTGCAGCGTACCGAGGTTTCTGTAAATTTGTTTGCCGTCGCACCGACACAGGTAGATCTTATGGCGATGATGGGATAGGAAGTGAATAGTGGTGTGATGAAAACGGCCTTGGCTTTAAGGTACAGCCTGGTGTGACTGGTGTGAAAATGGGAAACCACGGCATACCATCTTCAGGGTTGCCAGCAGTGGGGTTCGAATTCACTATTTCCCGGATGCAAGCTCATAGCCGCGCGCCCCTAACCACACAGGCAACTCGCCTGGTCTTACCGACTGTAACAGCCTGCCTGTATATTGGCGGGAAGTAGCTGGGGAGTAAGATAACTCTCTTCTTTAGCATGCCATTCCTCTGGTTCATACATTTTATGATATATCTGGTACGTAACACACTGGTTCGTCATAGTATTCGAGCTATTCAATCCCTGCTCTGAGCCACTGATTGGAATGAGTAGTGTGCATATTTAACGGAATAATGGCAGAGGAGTGTTCACAGCAGTCTGCGACCTGGTTATTCCAGCTCTGGAACTTTGGACTGTTAGACCGGCACCGTAGTACTGTTCGTTGAAAGTGAGAAAGTGTGCGGTTTTTCATTTGATCGAGTATTTTATATGATAACATTGCTTTCAATCGCTACATTCCTACTGACGTTTTTGTAATGACCTATGTTGAATTCAGTTAGGAAAACCACCAAGTCAGTCTTTCTGAGAATCCCGTAGCGAAGCACGGGTACATCAGCTAGTAAGATAATATGCTCACTGACAAAGTAGTTAAACACCCAGAAGGAATAGTCAAATTTGGACATAAATTTGGTATTCGAGCTTGCCACCAACGAATGTGTAAATGATTAGTTATAGGAGATGGAATGATCGGTAACATTCGACTACCGGGGGGCATTAGTGGTGCCACCACGATTATGCTGGGTAGAGTAATCATTATCAAGCACGTGCAATGAGTAAGGCAGTAGTCAATCAGCATAGTGAGGGAAATCACTGGACACGGATTATGCCTCGTAGAAGCATTAGAAAGCATTACCAGCACTTGACGGAGTTTTGATAGGGGTCGGGTGGTCATATTGTGCATGTTTCATGCATATGGGAGATTCAGATATCACTGTGGCCCAATGTGCACGTGAGGGTACCAACACACGTCGTATAGTTTCCAGGCGAATAATCAACCTCGTGATATCTGTGCCTGTGATAGAGAAAGTCGCTCAACTCCTTACAACAGCGGTTCCTAACCTCTTTAAGTGTCAAGGCCTCCTTCAAATACTTCCTTTATTTTGATGGGCCCCATAAAATGTTTCCATAATTTAGACTGTTAAGTTTTGTCTGACACAACACGATGCAATATTATGTTAGTATTTTAAAGTGTAATCCTGAAAATAATATATTTTTCATGACATAAAACCCCACCAATTATTATTATTATTATTATTATTATTATTATTATTATTATTATTATTATTATTATTATTATTATTATTATTATTATTATTATTATTATTATTATTATTATCATCATCATCTCTTTACCCTCCAGGTTCGGTTTTTTTTCCCTCGGACTTAGCGAGGGATCCCACCTCTACCGCCTCAAGGGCAGTGTCCTGGAGCTTCAGACTCTTGGTCGGGGGATACAACTGGGGAGTATGACCAGTACCTCGCCCAGGCGGCCTCACCTGCTATGCTGAACACGGGCCTTGTGGAGGGATGGGAAGATTGGAACGGATAGGCAAGGAAGAGGGAAGGAAGCGGCCGTGGCCTTAAGTTAGGTACCATCCCGGCATTCGCCTGGAGGAGAAGTGGGAAACCACGGAAAACCAATTCCAGGATGGCTGAGGTGGGAATCGAACCCACCTCTACTCAGTTGACCTCCCGAGGCTGAGTGGACCCCGTTCCAGCCCTCGTCCCACTTTTCAAATTTCGTGGCAGAGCCGGGAATTGAACCCGGGCCTCCGGGGGTGGCAGCTAATCACGCTAACCACTACATCACAGAGGCGGACTATTATTATTATTATTATTATTATTATTAGATATAATTCGCTGGGGCCATCAAGGACCACGTTAAGTCTTGTTGCATTTGACACCGAACTTGGCCTTCTTTAGAGCCCAAATTTCCCTCATTCTTTGCGAGTGGGCCTGCTTACGCTCCTCTGTTCGAGGGGCACCGTGTCTTCTCTTCGGTTGCTCGTCTCGGTTTAGCCCGTTCGTCAATATTTTCTTGCGGAAGAGATCTCTGTTAAGGGCGTCCTCGGCTGAGATATGTAGCATTTGCAGGTCTTCTTTGGTATTTCTAAACCAGGGAATTGTGGTTTTGGGGTTTGAGTCAAAAAAGTGAAAGATTTCTTTAGTTAACTTTCTTCCGTCCATTCTTTTGAGATGACCGTAAAATCGTGCCCGTCTTTTTCTAATCGTGTCGGTAATTTTCTCTATTTTGCTGTAGACTTCCTTGTTGGATCTCTATTGATGGATTCCATTTCTGTACTTTGATCCCAAGATTCCTCTCACAATTTTGCGTTCTCTTTTCTCCAGTTCTTCAAGGAGTCCTTTGTCGGCATTTAGAGACAGGGTTTCGGCTGCATATAGAACTACTGGCTTCAGAAATGTTTCATAGTGACGTATCTTGGTGTTTTGGGAAAGGCATTTTTTGTTGTAGATTGTGCGGGATGTTTGGTAGGCTATTTCCAGTTTGCGTACTCGCTCCTGAAGTGCTTCTTTGTCCAGTCCATTTTTCATGATGATCTCACCCAGGTATTTGAATTTGTCTACTCGGCTGATGTCCCCGTATTTTGTATGTAGTTTTGGTGGAGCCTCTTTGATGTTAGTCATTACTTCTGTTTTCTCAAACGATATCTGCAAACCAGTTTGTTCGGCAATTTCCTTTAAAATTTCAACTTGAGCTCTAGCGGTTTCTATGTCGTTTGAGAGAACAGCAATATCATCGGCAAATGCTAAGCAGTCTGTTGCGATCCCCTTGGATTTGGTTCCTATTCTCAATGGACTGTAGTTGGTTTCCTGTAATCTCACCCGCCAGTTTCTGATGATCTTTTCAAGAACACAGTTGAAGAGTATCGGGGATAGCCCATCACCTTGTCGGACTCCTGTTTTGATGTCAAAGGAATGCGAGAGACATCCGTGGAACTTCACCTTGGATTTTGTATCGGTCAGGGTGGCTCTAATTAATGCCAGCAGTTTCAAATCAACTCCAAATTCATTTAAGATGTTTAGCAGGACTTCCCGGTCAATGGAGTCGTACGCTTTCTTAAAGTCCACAAAGACAGACACATACTGCTTGGACCTTAGTGTACAATATCTGATGATCGTTTTGAGATTTTGGATCTGTTCAGCTGTTGAGCGACCCTTTCTGAACCCTCCTTGGTATTCACCTATTTGATGTTCGACTTGTGCTTCCAAACGCTCCAGGATGGCAAGTGATAGAATTTTGTAAGTCACGGGTAGCAAAGATGTTCCTCTGTAGTTGTTGATGTTCTTCATGCTGCCTTTTTTGTGTAATGGATGGTTCAAAGCTATTTTACAATCTTCGGGTAGGGTCTCCTTGTTCCAAATTTCTTCTATTTGCTTTTGCAAGATATCAAGTGATTCCTCTGGGGCATATTTCCATAGTTCTGCTACTACTGAGTCTTCCCCCGGCGCTTTGTTATTTTTGAGACGGGCAGTGTGGCGCTTGACTTCATCTCTGTCGGGTGGTCTGGAATCTGGGTACCTGAGTAAGGGTTCCTTGGTCTCAATGGCGCTTTGAGGTTTAGAGCAATGAAGTAAATTCTTGAAGTAATCTGCCAGAATGCTGCAATTTTCTTCATTTGATGTCGCCAGTGTGCCGTCCTTTCGCTCAAAGCATAGAGGTGGTGGTTTATAGCCAGTGAGTTTGCGTTTGAAGGCTCTGCAGTACTCTCTGCTTTCATTCTTCCTAAAGTTTTGTTCTATCTTTTCAATGAGAGATTTTTCATATTTACGTTTCTCAGTTCTGAACACCCTAGCTGCTTGGGCACGTTGGGTTTGTAGGCTTCCCAATCATTTTCTGATTTCGTAGAGTAGTACTGTTTCCACGCATTGAGTCTTTCTTGGAGGACTGATTCGCAGGTACCATTCCACCAGGCATGCTTTTTGCCTCTCTTGATTTCTGCAACGTCTTTGGCGGCCTCAACAAGGAGACTTTTGGCGTTGTTAAAGTCAGTGTCATTTGGTCTAGCCTTCTCCTGGAACTCCTCGACCCTTTGCCGAAGTTTATCATTGTCGAAGCGTGTGATCTGTTTGGTTGTCTTCCTTGTGTTTGCGGGAATTGGTTTGAATTTTATAAGAGACATATAATGATCTGAGGCCACATTGATGCCTTTCTTTACCTTGACATTCATAATCTCAGGGCTGTTTCTCCTGGAGATTGCAACATGATCAATTTGGAACTCTCCGAGAGCTTGGACGGGAGAACGCCAAGTCATTTGCTTTCTGGGTAGATGGCGAAAGTGGTTCGACATGACCTGCAGGTTGTGATTTTCGCAAATGGACACCAGTCTTTTGCCGTTGGGATTGGTTCTCTTGTGAGCAGGGTAATTTCCTATAACTCTCTTGTACTTATGTTCACGACCTAGTTGGGCATTGAAGTCACCCAAAAGAAGCTTGACATGGTGTTTGGGGATTTTGTTTAATTTTTCATCCAGTAGGTCCCAGAAATTATCAACTTCGTCTGGATCAGACTTGTTCTTATCGTTTGTAGGAGCATGTGCGTTAACTAGGGCGTAGGTTTTGTTCGCGCATTTAATTGTGAGTATAGACAATCTGTCATTCACAGGTTCGAAATTTGCAACCGATTTAAGGATCTTGGTTCTAACAGCAAACGCAGTTCTAAGCATCACAGCTCCATTGAGGATTCCTCTTTGCGCTTTGCTCTTGAAAAATCGGTAGCCTTCGGATTCAAAAATCTCTTCATCTGGGTACCTTGTTTCCTGTAGGGCCATTATCGATATCTGATTTTTGTGAAGAGCTTTGGTGAGGGTTTTCAGCTTGCCAGTTTGTGTAAGTGAATTTATGTTGAAAGTTGCTAGAAAGGTTTTAGATTTTGGCCTGAGTTTTTGACTCTTCGGGGTACACCGAGACGCTCCGACTCGTCTCTTGCATGATGTCGAGTCTCCCCCAGAATCCCAACGAGACTCGTGCGCCGTGGCGTTCACGACAAGGGATTTATCCGAAAATTTACCCCCTGGGGTATGTTTCTTGAAATGTTGTGCCATCATGCTTTTTGACTTGACTTTGCTTTGGACGGGTACCCATCCTTTTACAACTAGGGTTGTTAGCCCTAGAGGTTGTGCTCAAGATGTTTTCTGGCTTCTGGTCATTTACCAGTCTTCGCCGTAACCCTGGCAAGGGACCAGTTTTTTTTGACGGTGGTATTTTATTTCCCTACTACCCTCTGACTCTGCTGGCGGCAGAGCCAGCGAGCTTCCCCAATTCCAATGGGACGCGCCCGATGGAGGTAACCGGTAAATCCCCACACGGGTATTATTATTATTATTATTATTATTATTATTATTATTATTATTATTATTATTATTATTATTATTATTAACCCCACACTTCCAATTTCCATGGTGTAAAGGTTAGCGCTATCAATTGCTGTCCTCGGAGGCCTGGGTTTGACGTCTGGTACCGCCAGAAATGTAAGTATAGTAGGAAGGCTGGTACAGTCCATGGTAAAAAAAAAAGTGAAGCGGGAGCTGCACCATCTCAAGCAACATGAGGACACGAGTTTACTTAGTTCGGCTCAAAGGTTAAATGTCTAGCTTAATGGTCTTTGGTTCGAAGGGTCCTGGGTTCGATTCCCAGAAGGGTCGGGAATTTTAACCTTGATTGGTTATTTGCTCTGGCTCTTTGGCTGAGTGTTTGTGCCGTTCTCAACATTAGAATTCCGGTCGCCTATAGGGCGGCAACTCAAAAGACCTTCATCAAGCCTCCCTGGAGGCCATACACCATTATTATTAACCCACACATACGAGTAAAATAAATAAAAAATACGCTTAACTTATTTCATACAGTCAAGGTGATATGCTGGATCTGTCTTGAACATGTCAATTTCTCGCGATTTAACTCGATGGCAGACACTCTAAGTCATAAATATGACTCTGCTTCTGTGGTTGCTGCTTACAGTTTATCTCGGGCACGATGAATCCCAAATCTAAATAAACTTCCTGGTATTTTCGAACCCTTGTGGGTTTTTCTCCAATGTATTTTGAAGTCGTAAGCTGTTCACTGTTCCTTCTCTTCAGTGAACCCGATATTAACCATCGATTGATATCTGAACTAACTTGTAAAATAAAAAAAAAACGAAATAAATAAGAATCTAACCGAAGTGCACGACAGAACAACTTACCACGACTAAGGGAACACGTGATATCCCAAATTATTTTATTGTACTGCTAAGTTAGGAATTGAGGTTCTGAGCGGCACTACACTGTGCCTGGTGGCCAGCCAACAATACTTGTGCAAACCTGGTACAGTCTGAGATGAAATTTATGACATTGTGAAACATACAGTATGTTAAGTCAGCATTCTTAGCAGACTATTTTCGTCGTCCCATGGACTCCCACGGATCCGCGGACCACAGGACGGTAATCACTGCTCTATAACATCCCGTGTCATCCTACATTATGTCTCAAACGACTGACAATTAGTTCATCGTCCTATACGGAGGCTGCAGTTAACACCAGAGCAGAGACGACTGTGTCTGGAGTGGTGAGGTTACCAGGAGGCTCGAACTTAATGGCGAGTGACTCAGATAAAAGACCAGGAAACATGTGCAGTAAGAGATAAAGCGTCTGGAAGAGAAAACAGCCGTACTAGACTCAGCGTCTGGACGGAAAACTGAAGATTTGGGTACATTGGAACAAGTAATAATAATTTCGTGTGGCTATTTCTAGCCGGGTGCACCCTCCAATGCGGGTGGGCGGCATCTGCCATTTGTAGGCAACTGCGTGTTATTGTGGTGGAGGATAGTGTTATGTGTGGTGTGTGAGTTGCAGGGATGTTGGGGACAGCACGTACACCCAGCCCCCGAGCCACTGGAATTAACCAATGAAGGTTAAAAACCCGACCCGGTCGGGAATCGAACCCGGAGCCCTCTGAACCGAAGGCCAGTACGCTGACCATTCAGCCAAAGAGTCGGACATTGGAACAAGTAAGCTGATATCATGAGAAACATTTGCCATCGCAATATTCATAAGAATTTTGTAAATAATATGAACATTTCTTACAACATGCAGAAACACCCGTGTAATACATTCTCCAGTAACTTTCATTCCCATCACTTCGACAGAATGTGTTACTGACGAAGTGACAGAGTGACTTTTTTCCATCACTGAATTAAGAATGTAAGCAAAGGCTGGAAACTTGAGCTGTACAAGATGTATCTCCTTCGCCCAGAAAACATTCTTCCTACTGATTGGCTTTTTCATTTTCCCTTTCTTTTTAAATCGCTGAAATATAATTTCATTCTAAAAATCTAAGGTGGTTATCCGGTTGCCTCGGAATGATCAAAACCATAAATTCTAGGTGTCAAATCTTTGTCAGTATTCAAGTGAGTATAAAACAGAATTTGTAGCAAGTGGCTACCTTGACTAAATCAATAGAATAGAACAAATTAGAGCAATAAAGTCAGATAAGTAAAGAATTAAGAGGTACAGTAGTTGATAGAAGTCTAAATGCAGCGGTCAGCCAATCATTAGAAGAATGTGCCTTTCTTATGCCATTACTATGCTTTATTAAAATTATTATTTCCAATAGATTATCTATGTTGTCATATCTATTCATAACTAATTACGTCAGTCTTCAGTTTCATCAAACGACTGATGAAGTAACCTTATGGGAGAGAACTGGTTTGTAATTAGCACTAATTTCAGGACCAACTTTTATATTGCTTGCACTCTACATTCTTAATTCACAACGATGGAATAAAGATCACTGTATCACTTCGTCAAGCCAAATTCTGTCGAAGTGATGAGAAAGAAAGTTCCTAGAGAATCCAATACACGGATATTCATGCATGTTGTAAAAAACGTTAATATTATTTAGAAAATTCTTAATGCACATTGCAATGGCAAATGCTTTTCATATTATCAGCTACTTGTTTCAATGTATCTAAATCTATACAGAAATCTACATTGACTTCCATGAGTTACATTTCAATCGACCCTTGAATTTTGACGACGTCGATGATAAAGATTCTCTTTTAAGGACCGAACATCGAGGTAATCTGCACTAACTGTTGAATAGAACTATAATGAAAATAATTTGTTCCTTTTTTTAATTTCTTTTTCTAGTGGTTTACGTTGTACCACACCAGAAGAGTTTTATATGCCGCGAGGATGGGAGAGGTCTGGACTGGAAAAAAGTGGCTATGGTTTCAATACATGTATAGCACCCCACTTTGCCTGATGAGGAAGGGGTTAAAACTCAACATCTCGCAAATGCAACCTCACAGCTACACGATCCGCACCGCTCGGTTAGAAGAATGTTTCATTTCACAACCTAATTCTTCCCTGTATATTGAAGAAGTAACCCATAAAATCAAACTAGTCCCAGAGAGAGAGAGAGAGTACACAGCTCGGTTCTGGACTTACAACTGTGATCTTGTATTCGGGAGGTAATGGGTTCGAACGCCACCGTCGGAGCAGCACTGTGGATGGTTTTCCTAGTTTCCTATTGTCGCATCAGGCAAATACTTGAGCCGCTTCTTTCCTAATCTATCCCCTTCTCACCCTTACGACGCCGAAATTGTTCGATGTGTTATTGCGACCTTAAACCTCTAACAAACAAGCAAACAAACAAACAAACAAACGAACAAAACAAAACAAAACAAAACAAAACAAAACAAAACAAAAAAACAAAACAAAACAAAACAAAACAAAACAAAACAAAACAAAACAAAACAAAACAAAACAAAACAAAACAAAACAAAACAAAACAAAACAAAACAAAACAACAAAACAAAACAAAACAAAACAAAACAAAACAAAACAAAACAAAACAGCCATATTTGAGATAAAATTATTGCTCTAAAATTTGCGGATGAATTGTCATTTTACTGGAGTTAGTATGAGATTTAGAGGAGTTGTTGAAAGACATGTCCTTAGTCCTTAAACCTAGACTACAAGATGAACTTTGATGATAAGGGAACGTAATACACTATAGTCAGGCGAGACAGATAAAATCAGATTAGGAAGTGAGATTTAAAATAAAATGGATAACGTTTGCTACTACAGAAAAATACTGGAGATGAGATAGAGATCATAAATAAAGATGTAATAAATGTTGTTGACAAGAAGAAAGAAATCCGGTAAAATATTACCAGGGAAAGGAATAGCCTGATAGGTCACATCTTGATGTGTCTAGGAGTTATATTCGTTTAGTGATAAGTGTGTGGGGTAAGAATTGTAGAAAGAGATCAAGACATGAATAGAACAAATGTATAAGTGTAGATGTGGGCAGTAAACTCAGAGATGAAAAGATTGGTACGGTAGGGACTGGTGTGGGTAGCTAAATCGAAATAACCTATGAAGTGCTGACCCAAATAAGAATACAGACAACCTCAACATGTTGTCCAGCATGTATGAACATATATTGAACCCTTTGGTCCATATTGAGGGATACCTACCTTTCTTACCTATCAGCAAAGTTCATGAGATCTGTCTCTTGGGTCGTATCGGGTTCTTCGTCACTTGCTGAGGTAAAGGTAGGGTTCAGTAATTCTAATCTATCTACTGGAATGAAAGGTCTGTTTAAAAGATTCCTATTTATTCAGGAAAATTCTGAAGCAATTTGATATGTCAACGATATCATAGAAGTCAATTGTGTCCACTGGACACCACAATCATTTTTACATAAAGGTCAGAACACTGGTGTGAGACTTTAACGTAACTGCCTGATGGGCATTCTTACTAGAAACCATTGTCTCAATTATTAATCATTTAAGAAAGGAAAGTCTGGAAATCCTTAAATTCGGCTTCCATGTGAGACCACATGTACCATCATAGTGATTCGTTATGGTCCAGCCCTCGTAACACGAACTCTGGACTCTGGGTATAATTAAGGCCGTCCAATTGGTGTGTGCCACACAGTGGTTGTACGGCATGGACCCTTAATTGAATCGATGTGACCTGCGTCTATGTCATGGACCGACATCTAAACTTCTAAGTTACTTTAAAGTCATTGTGGATGATGACCGCAAGGAAAATGATGCTACAATGGCATATGGCCCTAATCTAAGTCACTGAGGTTGATGACCCCCTGACCATCCAAGTTTCTAGGCTGAAGGCTAAACACAATTAAGTTACATCGGTTTATGACCAAAGTTCCACTTTACTATCCCCAGCACATTCACTGCTCAATCAATCAAAGTTCAATAATTACAACAACAGCAATACTCACAAACTTTGTGGCAGTAAAATCCATTTCCTTCGGATATGTCCCCTTAATCGTTACTTTACATTTAAATATTCCCCAGAAAACAAACTAAAATTTCCAGAATGCATCTCCAAGTTATTCGCTTGATTAAAGTTATTTCAAAATGCGGTTTCACTGAATTTAATAATTAAATAAATTTAAATGATTTGACGAAATGTTAAAGAACAGTAAATTTTATCTCCGCGGACTCTGGTTTCTTCACAAATTTCTACGCTGCTGTGATGTGAATTCAATCTTGTGATATTTATCTGGTTGGAAAAGAATTGTTACATAATTCATGTCCAGTTTTATATCTTGTCTCATGCTCTCACACTTTAAAATCTAATCTAGTCCTAACCGTTATTAACCCTTGGATATCCGAATAATCTACGTACAAACCAAACAACTCGCCATACAATTACGATGTCATATCTCGTCATACCATTTATGAATTTTGCACACCCCTCACAGACAAACCAATCATCACAACCATCGCTCTATATTTTGGACAACCCTGAATTTGGTTACTCTGTTCCTTATACTCAAAGTTCGTGATTTCAAATGTTCATTACGTCCCCAATTAGACAAATTTTACAGTATTCCACAATGCTCAGATTATTACCGGCTATGAATTTCAACTAAATCCAGCATTTTAACGTTCTCCCTGGCCGAGAAATAAAATCTCAATTCCACGCGTGTCCCGTTATATCCCCGCTGTTTTCCCCCTATCAGCTGAGGCCTCTCACCCTCAAGTTCGCTTGGCAGTAACATGAAACACCTGGTTTGTTCCAGTTGACTGGCTTCTCAAAATGCTCACCTTTTAAACTCTGCCGACATAATTAAACAAATACGATATTCTAACCAACAAAATGCACAGATTATGCTTCAAGATGCCCACACTAATTATACGCGTCGCCAATTAATACCGCTATGGATTTCTATGAATTTTTTTCCATTCCCAACATTATAAAATATACCTCGGGCTATCGTGTCCCGGCTTCAATGACAGGACTCTAACCTGATTCGCACATCTCATCTCAACTCATATAAAACATTCCTCGGACTTCCATGTCCCGGCTTCAATGACAGGTCCAACCTGATTCACAAATCTCATATCAACAAACTAACCTCTGTTTCCCAGCTCCACAATTATCATCGACAAAGAACTGGAACAAAATCCTTACTAGAAATCTCGACGTCTAATATCGCACAATGCATTAATCATGAATAACTTCGCATAAAGGATACCGTATTTAATAACTTGATTTTTACGAAAAATGACTGAAACATTCTACTAGATCTTTTTATTGTCAGTCAGACACAGTTTAAAATGGGCCTAGAAAAGCGTTTCTCTCCGTGACCAAATTCATCACCCTAGATTCTCACCCGACAGCGCGCTTCCACTCGATTGAAAATGAGTAACCATGGATTCCTACATTATTAACGTCAAATTGCAGACAGGAAAAATTTACGTCGAATGAACATCTTAATTTGACATCACAAAATATAAGCAGTACACTCACACGGATGACGATCTACATTGGACGTGATATCACTTCGGAACCCTATTCAATAACTTTTTGCAACATTATACGGCACTCGCAAGACTTCAAAAACTTTATCCAAGTGGAAAATAAAACAAATGACTCTTTTAGTCGTATTCTCACATTTACAAAACTTAGTAGGGGTGACCACTGCGTCGTATATCCCCATTCAAATACACTTTTAGAGATCATGAGACAAGATATAAGAGGTAGTAAGATGGAAAGTCACCTACCTCATGTAGTCACACCATAGTTCGTCATAGGGCTCACCTGCGACCCTGGCATTTTATTTAGCCATTTTTACATTCATGGCTGTACAGATCATAATTATGTTTCTTCAGGTTTCCTGGAATAAAGCATTAAAAAAAAGAAAATACCCTTCAGTTGTTTGCTGAGCGCACACGATGGACTATAATTATTTCCGCACACGAATTACTTAATCACATTAGAATTTTTCAGTACCTTGACCGTCCTATCTGGTACAATTATTTCACTCAAGAAAACTATCTCCTCATGGTGGCAAGACCTAGCCACAATGGCTAAAATCTGCAGTTGAACTCAGTCTACTTTTGTTGTTTGATTTCGCAGAGCAGCTCAACAGTTTTTCGTCCGCTTTGTATCACAAATGCCGGAGAAGGAGACTTCGTCATGGCGTCCCTTCATATTTATAGCAGTTACCCCCTCTCTTCGGATATCTCCCTTTGCCGCCAAGAAAATTTCTATAAATTTTCTGACTTAACTAAACTGTAATTTCAAGAGTTTTGAAAGTGACTACATGCTTGCTACATTTCTGGCGGTAGTGTTCATGGACATTTAAAATTTATACGGGTTCGATTTGTGAGATGATTGACCCCCTTTTATAGGCACTATATTTTTTTGACTTGGCTTGGGTCACGCCATGTACACGCGCTTTGAAATAGTTCACAAAAATGACTTGAAATTCTTCCGCCGTCGACACGTGTGGCTGACGTCACGTACCCCAGAGCGTGGGACCGAAGGTAATCACCCCCTCGTCACGTGTCAAATCCATGCTATCAAGAATCCAACTTTTAATTTAATTGTTAATTTATGCATAATGTTCTTAGGGCACAAAGGTCATGGGTTCAATATGGATCACTTGTAAAAATACGAATAAGGGTGATTACGATTAATCGATAAGAAACTTCGGTTAAATCAAATTTTCTACCCATTAATCTCACGTTGTCTTCAATATTATTCACCTGCAATAAATGAAGCAGCTTGGCTAGCATCACTGACCATACGTTCTTCAGTTAATGATTCTAACAAATATAATCATTGCTGAATAGCGTAGTAGCAAAATAATGTTCAAGGACTAAGGCATAACTTAACAGGAATATGTTGAAAATTTTGAAATTTGAATAAACGAATAAATAGGAATGAAAATTAGCAACCGAGCTCGATAGCTGCAGTCGCTTAAGTGCGGCTAGTATCCAGTATTCGGGAGATAGTGAGTTCGAACCCCACTGTCGGCAGCACTGAAGATGGTTTTCCGTGGTTTCCCATTTTCTCACCAGGCAAATGCTGGGGCTGTACCTTAACTAAGGCCACGGACGCTTCCTTCCCATTCCAGTCCCATCGTCGCCATAAGACATATCTGTGTCGGTGCGACGTAAAACAAATAGCAAAAAAAAAATTAGGAACCTCCATAATTCTATTCAGCATGTAAGGTGCAGCCATATCTTAGCTCGGTGTGACTTGTAGTCCAAAGGCCGTTAGAAAGATATAACATTAATATGCTGGATTAAAATATATTCTGCACTCATGCGGCTTGCGAGCCTTGACCTGTATCGTTCTGAGGCCGTGGGACCAGGTAGCCGAGTGGCATTGTCACTAATCGCGGCTCGAGTCATAGCCAATGCATACGAATTTTTGAAACGAAAAGTAACGTCTCTTGTCTATGATCACGATTCAACATTAACATAAAATTATGAACTTTATTCTCTTCTTCCGTAACATTAATTCTATTATTTTTCTTTTCTTAATCTCTTTACCCTCCAGGGTTGGTTTTTCCCTCGGACTCAGCGAGGGATCCCACCTCTACCGCCTCAAGGGAAGTGTCCTGGAGCGTTAGGCATTGGGCGGGGATACAACTGGGGAGGATGACTAGTACCTCACCAAGGCGGCCTAACCTGCTATGCTAAACACGGGCCTTGATGGAGGATGGGAAGATTGGAAGCGATAGACAAGGAAGAGGGAAGGAATCAGCCGTGGCCTTAAGTTAGGTACCATCCCGGCATTTGCCTGGAGGAGAAGTGGGAAGTCCGCCTCTGTGGTGTAGTGGTTAGCGTGATTAGGTCCGGGTTCGATTCCCGGCTCTGCCACGAAATTTGAAAAGTGGTACGAGGGCTGGAACGGGGTCCACTCAGCCTCGGTAGGTCAACTGAGTAGAAGTGAGTTCGATTCCCACCTCAGCCATCCTGGAAGTGGTTTTCCGTGGTTTCCCACTAAAATCCCAGACCCAGTTTCGACTGCAGTTTATCTACGTGGCTTCATTTTAGGTTGCCTCTAAGGATATTACAATTTTCATTTCATTATATAAGAAACTCATACTAGACAAAAGGAATAACCGAAAGGGAGAAGAAAAGAGAGGAACTGAGTGCCAGGAAGAACATACAAGATTGGAACTGGTGGATCATTTCAAATTCACAAATTTAAGTGAAGAAAATGGGTTCCCAGACGAAACCATATCTAGAGTTCTTTTTTAAGACTGATTTTGCTGTACAGGAGTGAAAGTTGGGTGGGTCAGGATACTTTAATAATGAGCTGAAGGTAATAGTCAAGTATGTATTGCTGGTAAAAATAGGCTGTAGAAGAGGGTGGTAGAATACACCCATGGTATCCCCTCCTTGTCATAATAGGGGGTAACTCTGAAAGGCTCCCAACTTGGCAGCGTGGTTTGGGGTCCACGAGTCGCCTAGGCTTCCACTTACTTATGCCAAACTCTGTCTGACCTCCGTTGGTCAACTCTTGTTCTCCTTCGATCCTGACGGTTGACGAGGACTAGGAAGCCTTTCATTTTCATGTCGTTAACTTCATTCTTCAGAGCGTCAGACCTCTTTCAGTTTATTCTGATTAGACGGAAATATTGGAAGGAAGGCACTCGCAAATAACGGATAAATGAGAATTGAACTCAGTGGATGAATCTGTATGTGTGAACTAGCTTCGGTGGTAGGGCTATGTGAGGCGAAAGAAGCAGGATATATCACTTAGGAGAATAATATACGTCTGCCTCTGTGGTTTAGTGATTAGTGTGATTAGCTGCCAACCCCAGAGGCCCAAGTTCGATTCCCGGCACTACCACGAAATTTGAAAACTGGTACGAGGGCTGGAACGGGGTCCACTCTGCCTCGGGAGCTCAGCTGAATAGAGGGAGTTTCGATTCCCTCCTCAGCCATCCTCGAAGTGGTATTCCGTGGTTTCCCACTTCACCTCCAGGTAAATGCCGGGATGGTACCTAACTTAAAGCCACGGCTTCTCCCGTCCCTCTTCCTTGTCTATCCCTTCCAATCTTCCCATCCCCCGACAAGGCCCCTGTTCAGCATAGCAGGTGAGGCCGCCCTGGCTAGGTATTGGTCATTCTCCCTAGTTGTATCACCCGACCCAAAGTCTCACGCTCCAGGACACTGCCCTTGAGGCGGTAGAGGTGGGATCCCTCGATGAGTCCGAGGGAAAAACTAACCCTGGAGGGTAAACAAATTAGGAAGAAGAAGAAGAAGAAGACGAAGAAGAATATACTCGATCATAGAGGGTAGGAGAAGCATAAGTCTAACTGAGAGACGATGGTTGGACTCAGTTTCCACATTTTTCAAGCTATGATACGTAGAAGAGGCTAGAGTTCTGGTTGCAGATGGAGGGTTGTGGATGCGGTTGGCTCATTTACAGTCAGTATAACGAAGACGTAAGTTGGTTTGTAGGAATTTTTGCAGCTTTCGTCCGAATTACGTAACTATTTGAGTTACAAATATCTTACCTGCTTCTTCGAGTTAGCTTATCAACCGCCTGTAACTTACCAGAATATCTAGATACTGTATTTGGTAAGGACTTCGTTATTTTTACCAAAGAACTTAAGCTAGGATTAGTAGTTCAGATGATAGAGTGGTGGACCTCTGAGCTCAATAAGGTGGGTTCGATCCGGTTCAGTCTAATGTTATTTGAAGGCTCTGAGATACGTCAGCCTAGTGTCGGTAGATTTAACGACCCGTAAAGGAATTCATGTGGTATAAAATTCTGTCACCTCGACGTCACCAAAAACAGTAAAAGTGTACTTAGTGTGACGCAATGCAAATAACGTTATTATTTATTATTACCGCAGTACTTCGGGAGTGAGACAATTATTCCTGTCCTACAGAGTTGCTCACAATGTCTGTGACATCCAAGGTATATTATGCATTTATCACCTTTTAAGTTAAGTATGCAGATATGTTATTTTGTGGACAGTGAATGCATTTTATTAATATGCTGCTATCTCCTTCAACCCTTTTACGAACAATTGTTTTTGGTATTCATATTTGCTTGTATCTGTCGGCTATCGATGAGTGAGTTTCGTATAATTGGTTGTTATTAATAGTAATGAAGTAGCTCAGCGCTGTAGGTATATGACACATGCAGAACGCAGATGTCACATGCATAACCAGGTTTTATGTTTCCAATAACGTGCAATTAGAATTTGTCTGGCAGCTACAGTGTATCACGTGGCTGTACCAACGTGAGTGTGGGCTGATTGCTCTCCACACTTCCTGAACGACGTCACCTGTTCTGCGAACAATGACAGTAGCCATCGTGTGTGTACCAGATCACATATTCTCTCACCTCTCTGATGAGATATTGATTATAGAGCATGATATTGTGTGTGTCCATTAAGCAAAGCACAGGCCATGAAACCCCTTAAAGGAATGGGAGGTAAGGCTTCCACTATTCGTAACCTCAGCAAAAGAACCCGGATTTTTAAGCAGTAGTTACTAGAGTAGAACGCAGCCCGGAAGGCGGTTTGAAGAGGGTTGCGCAGTAACATTCGCGCGCTTTGTAGTATGACGTGTTTTCCGCTGAGCCAATAGAATCATTTCAGTAAGAGGTGCCTGTTTGTGCGGGTCACGAGTGAATGTTTCGAGTTTTATTTGTAAATATCATAATCAATTTAGGGAACTATTTGCGTGTGTACGATAGATCCAGGAAGAGTAAAAAGACAAGTATTTCGTCGACAGGCGAGGGAAATAGTATTTAAAGTGTATTTGTATTTGGTAAGCATGCAGCAGCAGGCGTTCATAGGCGGAGAAGGTGAGGAACGCCATGTTGCCACGCTTCAAAAGAAGACAGCACTCGCGTGTGGTATCGGCCTGCAAACAGTAGAGAGGATAACACAAGCTTCGGAAATAAAAATAATGCGGTGTTCAGGTCGCCAGAGAAGAACCCTTAGAGGAAGAAGCCAGTGACGGTCCTCGATTTCATTAAAAATGTTCTGCGTACAACAATATTTGATATGTATAAAAACGGCGAATATCCTACGGCATTGAAACTGGACCGTCCATTTACCTTCCTTAATATCTCGAAAATTTTCCTCAACACTTTCGCGGGGTTTGATGTTAAAAATTAATTTGTTCTTTTAGAAAACGTTTAAGCCCACAAAAATATAGGTCATCGCTTTGGAATTCAAGATATGACTGGAAGAAAAAATGTTTACACATTCATGCTGTTATGCTCTCTGCACTTCGCCTTCATTTCTCTCAACTTCCATTTAACTTCTTTAATATCTCAAAAATTTCACTCAACACTTTCTCGGGGTTTGATGTTAAAAATTAATTTGGACTTTCACGAAACTTTTAAGCCCACAAAAAATATAGGTCATCGCTTTGGAATTCAAGATATAACTGGATGAAAAAATGTTTACACATCCATGTTGTTATGCTCTCTGCCCTTCGCCTTTCATTTCTCTCACCTTACATTTACCTTCCTTAATATCTCGAAAATTTTCCTCAACACATTCACGGGGTTTGATGTTAAAAATTAATTTAGACTTTTAGGAAACGTTTAAGCCCACGAAAAATAGAGGTCATCGCTTTGGAATTCAAGATATAACTGGATGAAGAAATGTTTACACATAAATGCTGTTATGAATAGCCACATTGGCATCACCGCACCTCATACTTCTGTCTCTCTCTCTGCGCAACGAAACCGCCTTCCCGGCTGCGTTCTACTTTAGTAGGTTGAGTCCATGCTCGTTTGCGACCCGCTGGAGTGGGACTACCGACCACAAATAGGGTCCTATATCCTATGTCAATGGAGGGGAAGTTACTTGTGTCTACTGGTTAATCATTTCTCGATTTATGACGTGGTAATATCTTTACGGTGAAGTTTGTCCAAATCGTCCGGTGCGACTTGTAATGGAGTGGTTGAAATGTGGCTGTGGATGAGAATTCAGTTACCATGGGGTTAGTACGAGGTTTCTGAGAGGGTAGGGTTACTGGACGAATATAGGAAGGAACCTGCTGTCCCTTCTGGCACGCTTGTGAGGGCTACAAGGAGTGTGGTGCGATTTGTTGGGGCATGCGGTATTTAGGTGAGGGGGTTGTGGAAGGGACGGGAGTGGGTAGTTAGGGGTTAACAGGAGTTTGTCAGGAGGGTAAGTAGCACTTTTAGAAGTTCCATGATAGAGTTAGGCTGAGAGACAGTGTTCATTGCCTTTGGGGGTGGTGGGGGGTTATTTTGAGGCTCAGGAGTGAAGGGGGAGGTTGTGATTGTGATTGAGATTGAGATGCACACGTATTTAGAAAATAGCGTCTACCACACTCTATAGATATAAAACCGAACAAGTGGCCACGTGGTTCGGGTCATGCGTTCGGAAGATAGTGGGTTCGAACCACACTGTCGGCAGCCTTGAAGATGGTTTCCGTGGTTTCCCAGGTTCACACCAGGAAACTTCTGGATCTATACCTTAATTAAGGCCACGGTCGGTTCCTTCGCACTGCTAGCCCTTTCCTATCCTATCCTTTGGGCAGAATACACCCCTTATCCCATATATTTCATCTTTAGACTTATGTTTATATTTAATGTGCCAGGGGAAATCTGTTTTGAAGGGTTGTATAGAGTATTTGATTGCTTCTGGAGTCTGACGAGGAGGTGGGGAGGCGTAGTTAGCTCAGTGGCCTAGTGCTGGCTTCCTACCCGGAAGGCTGAGTTTCGAATACCGGTCGATCCTGAGTTGAGACTTTCATTTCAAAATTCACATGGCGTCAGGAATTGTACCCAGCGAAATCTATTTGTTTCGCTCTGTTCCTTTCATTTACGAACAAATCCCTGTCTGCCTCGGCCCTTGTTTGGAGCCATTTCTGATAGGCCTAAGCCTTCTTTTTACATTTACAAGCTGCTCTCACTTCATCATTCCACCAAGATGTTCGCCTTTTCCCATCTTTACACACAGTCGTTCCTAGGCATTCCCTTGCTGTTTCTAGTACAGCATCCCTGTATGCCACCCATTCACTTTCTATATCCTGAACCTGCTTACTGTCTACTGATTGAAACTTCTCACTAATGATATCCATGCTCCTGCGACCCTACAAGTAACTGTGATAAGCTGAACAGAGGTTTCCTTACCGAGCCATGAGGCAGTGCGTATTAAGGTGTTACGTCTATTGAGCCAAGCTCTGCATTCCAGAGGCGAGTGGGATTCGAATCCCACCATCGGCTGTCCTGAGAATGGTTTTCTGTGGTTCCTCATTTTCACTTCCAGGCAAATGCCGGAACAGTTCCCATTCATACGCCACAGCCATTTCCTTCCACCTTCCTACACAACTTCATTCACCATCATTCATTTCACCTTCATTAGCTCCTCAACTGAGGCTGGCGTCAGGAAGGACGTCCGGCCGTAAAAGGAACATAACATATCACATCCCATCCCCAACACCGTATCGGGAAACAGGACTGAGGGGTAGATATACATACTAGAGTCTAATGAAGCGGATCCCCATGGATTATATATATATTTTTATAATATTTTTAGCTAGTAGATCTGAAGATGGTTATCCGTGGTTTCCCATTTTCACACTAGGCAAATGCTGGGGCTATGCCTTAATTAAGGCCACGGCCGCTTCCTTCCAACTCCTTGGCCTTTCCTATCCCATCGTCCCCATAAGACCTATCTGTGTCGGTACTTCTGTCTAATTTCCTCGTCCTGGAGATTTTCTACCCTTATTCGTTTGCAGACAGATTTCACTTTCTCTACCCTAGACCCAGAGATACATACTTCACTACAGATCAGATAGTGGTCTGTATCATCGAAAAATCCCCGGGAAACTCGTACATTCCTAACAGATTTCCTGAATTCGAAGTCGGTTAAGATATAGTCTATTATGGATCTGGTACCCTACCCTCCCATATGTAGCGGTGAATAGCCTTATGCTTGAAGAATGTATTCGTAACAGCTAAACCCATACTAGCACAGAAGTCCAGCAAACGGTTCCCATTCCCATTAGCTTCCATATCTTCTCTACATTTACCAATCACCCTTTCGTATCCTTCAGTTCTATTCCCAACTCTCGCATTGAAATCGCCCATTAGCACTGTTCTATCCTTGCTGTTGACCCTTACCACGATGTCACACAATGCTTCATAAAACTTGTCAACTTCATCCTCATCTGCACCCTCACACGGTGAATACACGGACACAATTCTTGTCCTAATTCCTCCAACTGACAAATTTACCCACATCATTCGCTCATTTACGTGCCTAACAGAAACTATGTTGCGTGCAATGGTATTCCTGATAAAGAGCCCTACCCCAGACTCTGCCCTTCCCTTTCTAACACCCGTCAAGTACACTTTATAATCTCCTATCTCTTCCTCGTTATCTCCCCTTACCCGAATATCACTTACTCGTAGCACATCCAGATCCATCCTCTTTGCTGGACCGTTGGCAAGGCGGTCTCTTTTGATGACAGCGACGAAACGCTCTACTGCCCGCAGTACAGATGCCACGTCAGGAAATCGACCGCCTCAGAGGGGTTAATCACATGACTTTTAATTACGGACTGTATTCCGCAGTCTCATTCCGACCCGCACGAAATGCCTTGTCCCAACGTATCGTGCAACCGTCCTTTAGAGTAAGGCGTGGCTTCACGTAATCCTCGATAACATACTGATGCAATTTTGCCACGGTAAATCTCTATTTTAATCCACGAACGCTGATCACCTTTTGAAAACATTCTTTAGAGCGGTGAAATCGACACTCTTCACTTCAACGCCACACAGTAACAACACTCCCAAGTGGATGCCCGTGAAATGCACACATATATCGACAACAGTGCCACCTGACCGCTCCCATATCCTGTTTGCACATGCCCGATCTCCTGCGCGTGTCTGGACTACGTTGCCTCCAATTTAATCACATCTCTTGTATTTATCAGGTAACCAAACCAAATCCAAACCCCATGGCACTACAGCCCTTGGAGGGCCTTGGCCTACCAAGCGACCGCCGCTCAACCCGAAGGCCTGCGGATTACGACGTGTCGTGTGGTCAGCACGACGAATCCTCTCGGCCGTTATTCTTGGCTTTCTAGACCGGGGCCGCCATCTCACCGTCAGATAGCTCCTCAATTCTAATCACGTAGGCTGAGTAGACCTTGAACCAGCCCTCAGGCCCAGGTAAAAATCCCTGACCTGGCCAGGAATCGAACCGGGGCCTCCGGATAAGAGGCAGGCACCATACCCCTACACCACGGGGCCGGCGTCAGGTAACTGTAATTAAGCCTAATTACTTTTATTTTGTTCTTTTCAGAATACTGAATATAAACATCAAAGAGGAAGATTTGTGATTTGCAGCACGTTGATTGCTTTAACATGAGTATGCATGTACACTGACTGACAGAGCAAATGTAACACCAAGAAGGAGTGGTCAGAACTTTATGCCAATTGCAGGGTAGACTGACGTCACTGAGGTATGCTCATGATGTGAAATGCGCCGCTGTGCTGCGCACGTAGCGAACGATAAATGGGACAAGGCGTTGGCGAATGGCCCACTTCGTACCGTGATTTCTCAGCCGACAGTCATTGTAGAACGTGTTGTCGTGTGCCACAGGACACGTGTATAGCTAAGAATGCCAGGCCGCCGTCAACGGAGGCATTTCCAGCAGACAGACGACTTTACGAGGGGTATGGTGATCGGGCTGAGAAGGGCAGGTTGGTCGCTTCGTCAAATCGCAGCCGATACCCATAGGGATGTGTCCACGGTGCAGCGCCTGTGGCGAAGATGGTTGGCGCAGGGACATGTGGCATGTGCGAGGGGTCCAGGCGCAGCCCGAGTGACGTCAGCAAGCGAGGATCGGCGCATCCGCCGCCAAGCGGTGGCAGCCCCGCACGCCACGTCAACCGCCATTCTTCAGCATGTGCAAGACACCCTGGCTGTTCCAATATCGACCAGAACAATTTCCCGTCGATTGGTTGAAGGAGGCCTGCACTCCCGGCCGGCGTCCGCTCAGAAGACTACCATTGACTCCACAGCATAGACGTGCACGCCTGGCATGGTGCCGGGCTAGAGCGACTTGGATGAGGGAATGGCGGAACGTCGTGTTCTCCGATGAGTCACGCTTCTGTTCTGTCAGTGATAGTCACTGCAAACGAGAGTGGCGTCGGCGTGGAGAAAGGTCAAATCCGGCAGTAACTGTGGAGCGCCCTACCGCTGGACAACGCGGCATCATGGTTTGGGGCGCTATTGCGTATGATTCCACGTCACCTCTAGTGCGTATTCAAGGCACGTTAAATGCCCACCGCTACGTGCAGCATGTGCTGCGGCCGGTGGCACTCCCGTACCTTCAGGGGCTGCCCAATGCTCTGTTTCAGCAGGATAATGCCCGCCCACACACTGCTCGCATCTCCCAACAGGCTCTACGAGGTGTACAGATGCTTCCGTGGCCAGCGTACTCTCCGGATCTCTCACCAATCGAACACGTGTGGGATCTCATTGGACGTCGTTTGCAAACTCTGCCCCAGCCTCGTACGGACGACCAACTGTGGCAAATGGTTGACAGAGAATGGAGAACCATCCCTCAGGACACCATCCGCACTCTTATTGACTCTGTACCTCGACGTGTTTCTGCGTGCATCGCCGCTCGCGGTGGTCCTACGTCCTACTGAGTCGATGCCGTGCGCATTGTGTAACCTGCATATCGGTTTGAAATAAACATCAATTATTCGTCCGTGCCGTCTCTGTTTTTTCCCCAACTTCCATCCCTTTCGAACCACTCCTCCTTGGTGTTGCATTTGCTCTGTCAGTCAGTGTATATTATATATGATCCTCTTGCCGGGCTGAGTGGCTCTAATACGGTAGAGGCGCTGGCCTTCTGACCCCATCTTGGCAGGTTCGATCCTGGATCAGTCCGGTGGTATTTGAAGGTGCTCAAATACGTCAGCCTCGTGTCGGTAGATTTACTGGCACGTAAAAGAACTCCTGCGGGACGAAATTCCGGCACCTCAGTGTCTCCGAAAAACTTTGATGGTCCTTTTATTGTAGTAAGGGCGCGGTGTGGATGACATCTTTGTTGATTCTCAGTCTGTAGCAGAAGTCGACGAAGAAGGACGTTATCGAGCCCCTGGCTCCGACAATAAGTCCCGCAAATTCAAGGTTTTTGAAATGGCATCGTGTTGATGGCTACAGAGCTTCTATTTCATATTAAATGGATGTTCCTTTTCATATAAAAAATCTCACACACATTGATCGAGGTTTGCTGACTCAGCCAGTTCTACTTTCTTCCATAAGCCCCATTAATACCGATAGCTCCCCATCGAATTCCATTTCGTTCGCCAAGTTGTTTCCAAGGAGTCCCTCGCCTGTCAAATGGGAGTGGGACTCCGTTACTCCCATAAGTCCGAGGCTTGCTTAAAATGTTCTTAGGTCGGTAAATTAATGAAGCAGGATGCTGCCCTACTTGCACATAGTCCAAGTGAGGATCTCTCCTCTAACGGGTTATGGACCACCGGTGAATTGTATAGTCCTAGCCGCCTGAGCACAAGGAGGGCCACGACTCAGAATGTGTCCGAGATGCCCACTCCCATTCCATAGCAACTGGTATCCCGACTCTCAGGACCACTTACTAGGCCACTCAGCCGTTGCCCATGGTTCACGAACTAGGACGTGACTACAGTAACCCACAAACGCTTGAAAAAATAGGAAACTGAGTCCAACCATCGTCTCCCAGTTACACTTATGCTTCTCTTACCCTCCATGATAGAGTATATTCTTCTTCTTATTTTTCTTCCTAGTCTGTTTACCCTCCAGGGTTGGTTTATCCCTCGGACTCAGCGAGGGATCCCACCTCTACCGCCTCAAGGGCAGTGTCCTGGAGCGTGAGACTTTGGGTCGGGGGATTCAAGTAGGGAGAATGACCAGTACCTCGCCCGGGCGGCCTCACCTCCTTTGCTGAACAGGCGCCTTGTCGGGGGATGGGAAGATTGGAAGGGATAGACAAGGAAGAGGGACGGAATCAGCCGTGCCTTTAAGTTAGGTACCATCCCGGCATTTACCTGGAGGTGAAGTGGGAAACCACGGAAAACCACTTCCAGGATGGCTGAGGAGGGAATCGAAACCCCTCTATTCAACTGAGCTCCCGAGGCAGAGTGGACCCCGTTCCAGCCCTCGTACTATTCCTCAAATTTCGTGGCAGTGCCGGGAATCGAGCTTGGGCCTCTGGGGGTGGCAGCTAATCACACTAACCACTAAACCACAGAGGCAGACGTATATTATTCTCCTAAGTGATATATTCTGCTTAATTCGCCTCACATAGCCCTACCACCGAAGCTAGTTCATACATACAGATTCATCCACTGAGTTCAATTCTCATTTATCCGTTATTTGCGAGTGCCTTCCTTCCATTATTCCCGTCTAATCAGAATAAACTGAAAGAGGTCTGACGCTCTGAAGAATGAAGTTAACGACCCCGAGGTTTGAATCCCGGCTGCCTTGTAAAGAATAAACTTGATACTCATTCCATGGACGTTCAGTGACCCTCAGAGTCTTGTGCCTCATGAGAGGTGAACATTTCTATCCTGTACTTCTCGACTTCTCTGCGGGGAATAGAACACACGCCCTATCAAGTGAACCGTTCACGCATTAACCTCCTCGACTAGCCAGCTTCCTGAACATTAGCCTATAGTGAACTTCGCTCTTATAGGGAATTCTAATATCGGGCTGATGATCATGTTGCTTTTCCCCTGTAAAAGACAACAATCACCTCAAACTGTATAATCCAGGGAACAACGTCATTGTAAGAAGATGGGTACGTTATCTCTTAGCTACTTGGCTTCTTGGAGAAACGTGTTGTCTTCCTAGATCATGTCCACTCACAGTGGCTGAGAGTAGGGAACTAGAGGAGGATTGGCAAGAGAATGAAGAAAATATACAAAATTGAAAGAGGCGGACGTATTTTACTCAATTACAATAGCAAATTAGTTTTCCAACAAGGTAAGGAGTAAGGTACTCTAGGAAGGTACTGCCGACAGTGGGATTCGAACCCACTCCCGGATGCAAGGCGTTGAAGCTTGTCCGGGCCGTTCTAATATTTTAGCTCGTGTGGACAATATGAGGTAATGTGTAGGTGAAGCACAGACACTTAAAAAGGATCTAAAATACGTAATGAAGAAAACAGTAAAACTATGCAGTGACATATTACCGACTACTGCAGAGCTACTTGTAACGACTGACTGTTCGTTAAGCTGTATTTTTATTTTCTTTACGTAATAGGTACCAATAAAACTGGTTGTGGCTGAGATATTTTATTGTTTCTGCTCTAATTCCTGACGAACAGGGTTAAATGGAGGACATCTGTGTTTCAGTGAATTTCAATTATAAAAAATAACCCATATTGCAGCAGCCCATAACGGCATTAGCCTACCAAGACGTGTGTTACCCAACGAGGTGGCCTGCAGATAGTGAATGTCACGTTGTCAGCGTCGACATCCTCAACCACATTGCTTGGCTTCTTCGAGCGGGCCCACTGCCTCTCACATCAGACGGCACCTTACTTGGTCTCACGAGGCTAGAGTTAAAAATCCCTGGATTAGACAGGAATCGAGCCCGGCGCGTGCGGGTAAGTGACAGGCACGCTAGCCCTACACCATTTTGCTGCAGAATTTCGGATCTAGTGAAACAAATAGCAGGATTCGTAGGGGATCACTACAGCCGGAGTTTACTGTATCAGAAATAGGTGAAAGTGGAAGCATGAATGAACAACTGCTTGCAAACATGGCAGAACATTCAATTTTATGAGTGAATAAATGCTACTTAATGTTATAGCACAGTTACTATCTTTGATATAACTAACGATTTGTGTTACTGAGAGTCACAGGTGGTAGAAGATAGGCAATAACATATTTCAGTGCACATTTTGCATGAACTTGGATATGCCAAGCCAACAAAAAACCCATGGCACAACAGCCCCGAAGGGTCATGGCCTACCAAGAGACTGCTGCTCAGCTCGAAAGCCTACAGATTACGAGGTTCGAGTTGTCAGCAAGACGGATCCTCTCGGCCGTTATTCTTGGCTTTCTATATCAGAACTTGGATATGCACCAAATGTTATAAAGTATGAAATACATTTCGTACCATTATTTGGGCACTTAATGGGCTACATTTGCTAACTTTATACCTAGCCACCATTACTCCCCTCCCCCTACCTTGAAATTAACATGGTATCAAATTATATTGGAGGTTCAGTGGATCTCCAGGCCAAGTGTCTGCCCAGAAGGGGAAGTTTCATTTCCAAATATTCCATTCCATGACAGTGAATCGAGCCTCAGCATTTATTTTATCTGCTGACGATAGCTACCATCAGAGCTTTTCAGTTTTGTTAGGTCAACTGTTATACCATTATAATTATATGGTTGGGAATTGTTGGTTGCATGCTCCTTGGAACCCAAACCCAAATAAATTGAAGAAAAAGTAGCCACCATGACCAACTCCTTATGATCGAAGCTATCCCATACGTCAGATATACTCATTTCTTCCTAACGAGGTGATTTTCCGAAACAAACAAACAAACAAACAAACAAAACATCGAATCACGTTACCGAATACGACCGTAACATCTAATACAGGATCTAAACATACGCCAAGTGTAAAAATAAAGTTGCTGCTATTGAGGAACAGAAAGGAAATCATGAAGAATATTGTAACATAAATATCGCTTTCTTCGTCTCCAGTTATTTAGAACGTTTCAAACACATATGGAATACTAGCAAGATACCCGTGCTTCGCTACGGTATTATACTGAAATTTATAATTGAATGCTTATTGTTTTAGATATTTAAAATCTGCCGAAATTCGCGATCTGACTCGTTTTTTGCGAGAATCCACCAAAATTCCCGATCTGACTCGTTTTCTATTAGATTACGGCACGTTTCCTCCCATTTTTCAATCTTCCTTTCCAGCAATCGATTTCGTACTTCCCGGGCTAGGCTCAGGTATTCCTCCCGGTCATTTGGGTCCGTAAATCTTTGCCATCTCTTCCTATAATCATTTTTAATATGGATAAAATCCTTCAGAAGATACGGCGTGGTGTCATATTGGGTGCCTTGGCGGCACTGAACCCGCGGCCGGACTGCATTCTTAGTCATTAGCCATCCAGGAGCCGTTTCTAGCGCGGATCGCACATTTGACGACGGTCCGGAACATTATTATTATTATTATTATTATTATTATTATTATTATTATTATTATTATTATTATTATTATGTGTTGTTGGAATGAATGATGACAGGGAAAACCGGAGTATCCTGAGAAAAACCTGTCCCGCCTCCGTTTTGTCCAGCACGAATGTCACATGGAGTGACCGGGATTTGAACCACGGAACCCAGCTGTGAGAGGCCGGCGCGCTGCCGCCTGAGCAACGGAGGATCTTTATAAGTACATTAAGGACAGTAAAATCAATTGGTCTCACCTCCTTTTACAACCCACCGCCGTTAAATTTATTTACAGCCACCCCCCCCCCCAAAAAAAAATTAAAAGAAGGCGTGTTTCTTTAAGTTTAAAGGAGATTCCAAACACCAATGTTCACGTCTATTACCTCCAGTTTTGAGATATATGTATACCCATAAAAATAATTCACTTTCTCCACTACATTTCACACTGCTCCCCCCCCCCCCTAAATGAATTTTCCCGCAAAAAATACTTGTTTGTTTAATAGTAAAGGTCTTCTAAATACCAATTATCGCGACTCTAACTTCTTCAGTTTTTGATTTATGTGTCCACATGAAGGGAATTCAACTACTTTACACTCCCGCCCCCAAAAATGGTTTCCCCCCAAAACGCATTTTTCTTTCTTTTTAAAGGAGATCCAAATACCAATTTTCACGTCTGTAACAACTTTAGTTTTTATTAGATGTATGTATTCTCATACAATTAAGTCAATTAATTTTTCAATTCTTTCACCCCCCCCCCCACTTCATTGGATTTTCCGAGAATACGTCTTTCCTTACTTTTAAAGCAGATTGCAAATATCAAATTTCACGCCTATAACATCTTCATTTTTCAGATATCAGTAGCCTAATTAAAAGGATTCAACACCATTTTCAGTCACTTTTACCCCCTCCCTCTCCGCCCAAGTGGTATTTCCGAAAAGTAAAAATACACGTTTCTTTATGTTTAATAGAAATAAAAAAACATTTTTCACTTCTGTAACATGTTAAGTTTTTTTAGATTTACCGTAAAAGTTCTCATTTAAAAATTTCACCCCTTTTGAGTTCCCCTTAAGTGGAGTTTCCAAAAACAAATCACCTATGTTTCTTTACATTTACAGGAGATTCCAAACATCCACTTTTTACGTCTGTAACATTTTACGTTTCCAAGATATTCTGTAGATATAGTCTTTCAAAAAATTCACCCCAATTTGTCACTCCTATTTAACCGCCATTAATTGGATTTTCCAAAAACTAAAACAAAATACGTGTTTCTTTGTTATTAAAGGAGATCCCTTATACAAATTTTCAGTTCTGTAATATCTTCCGTTTCTGAGATATATGTATCCTCATTAAAGGCATTCAACCCATTTTTCACCCTTTTACACCCATCCTATTGGGATTTACAGGAAACCAAAAAATACGCGTTTCTTTATTTTTAGAGGAGATTCTAACTACCAATTGTTACATCTGTAAATTTTAAAGTTTTAAGATGTAGACACACTCATTTTAAAAATTCACCCCATTTTTCACCCCACAATATTTGGATTTTCCAAAAACGAAAAAATACGCGTTTCTTTACTTTTAAAGTAGATCCCAAATACCAATTTTCAGGTCTGTAATATCTTCAGGTTCTGAAATATAAGTAGCCTCATTAAAGTCATTCAACCCATTATTCACCCTTTTACAGCCTTCCTATTGGGATTTTCCGAAAACAAAAAATACGTGTTTCTTTATTTTTAAATTCTAAATTCTAAATACCAATTTTCACATCTGTAAACTTTTAAAATTTTCACATGTAGATACACTCATTTTAAAAATTCAAACCCCTTCTAACCCCCCCCCCAAAAAATAACTGTTTCTTTATTATTTTTAAGTAGATCCCAAATACCAATTTTCAGGTCTGTAATATCTTCAGGTTCTGAAATATAATTAGCCTCATTAAAGGCATTTAACATATTTTCACCCTTTTCCACCCTTCCTATTAGGATTTTCCGAAAACAAAAATACACGTGTTTCTTAATTTTTAAAGGAGATTCTAATTTTTACATCTATAAACTTTAAAAGTTTTGTGATATATATACATACACTCATTTTAGAAATTCACCCCCTTCTCACCCCCATTAATTGGATTTTCCAAAAACAAAAAATACGTGGTTCTTTATTTGTAAAGGAGATACAAAACACCAATTTTCAGGTCTGTAATATCTTCATTTTCTGAGATATAAGTATCCTCATTAAATGCATTCAACCCCTTTTTCGCCCCTTTCCCCCTTTCCTATTAGGATTTTCCAAAAACAAAAAAAATAGGTGTTTCTTTATTTTTAATGAAGACTCTAAATACCAATTTTTACATCTGTAAACTTTCAACGTTTTGAGATATAGATACACTCATTTTAAAATTTCACCTCCCTTTTCACCCCCTTAGCGAAGGAATATCCAAAAATCCTCTCTTAGCGAGCACCTACATCTTAATATGAATATATCCCCAAAATTTCATTTCTTTATGTCCAGTAGTTTTGGCTCGGCGATGATGAATCAGTCAGTCAGTCAGTCAGTCAGTCAGTCAGTCAGGACAAGTTATTTTATATATATACTAGCAAGGTACCCATGCTTCGCTACGGTATTATACTGAAATTTATAATTGAATGCTTATTGTTTTAGATATATAATCCGCCGAAATTCGCGATCTGACTCGTTTTCAGCGAGAATCCACCAAAATTCCCGATCTGACTCGTTTTCTATTAGATTACGGCATGTTTCCTCCCATTTTTCAATCTTCCTTTCCAGCAATCGATTTCGTACTTCCCAGGCTAGGCTCAGATATTCTTCCCGGTCAGTTGGGTCCGTAAATCTTTGCCATACCGTATTTTCCTATAATCATTTTTAATCTGGATAAAATCCTTCAGGAGATCCGGCGTGGTGTCATATTGGGTGCCTTGGCGGCACTGAACACGCGGCCGGACTACATTCTTAGTCATTACCCGTCCAGGAGCCGTTTCCAGCGCGGTCCGCACATTTGACGACGGTCCGGAACATTATTATTATTATTATTATTATTATTATTATTATTATTATTATTATTATTATTATGTGTTGCTGGGATGAATGATGACAGGGAAAACCGGAGTATCCGGAGAAAAACCTGTCCCGCCTCCGTTTTGTCCAGCACGAATGTCACATGGAGTGACCGGGATTTGAACCACGGAACCCAGCTGTGAGAGGCCGGCGCGCTGCCGCCTGAGCAACGGAGGATCCTTATAAGTACATTAAGAACACTAAAATCAATTGGTCTCACCTCCTTTTACACCCCACCGCCGTTAGTTTTTACTGCCAACCCCCCCCCCCCCCCAAATTAAAAGAAGGCGTGTTTCTTTATGTTTAAGGGAGATTCCAAACACCAATGTTCACGTCTATTACCTTCAGTTTTGAGATATAAGTATCCCCATAAACATAATTTACTTTTGTCACTTCATTTCAAACTACTTCCCCCCCCCCCCAGTGAAATTTCCCGCTAAAATACTTGTTTCTTTAATAGTAAAGAATCTTCTAAATACCAATTATCACGACTCTAACTTCTTCACTTTTTGATTTATGTGTCCTCATGAAAGGAATTCAACTCCTTTACACTCCCGCCCCCCCCCCCCCAAGATGGTTTCCCCCCCAAAACGCGTTTTTCTTTGTTTTTAAAGGAGATCCAAATACGAATTTTCACGTCTGTAACAACTTTAGTTTTTATTAGATGTATATATTCTCATACAATTAAAGTCAATTATTTTTTCAATACTTTCACCCCCTCCCTTCCCCCCTTCATTGGATTTTCCGAGAATACGTATTTCTTTACTTTTAAAGCAGATTGCAAATATCAAATTTCATGTCTGTAACATCTTCATTTTTAAGATATCAGTAGCCTAATTAAAAGAATTCAACATTTTCAGTAACTTTCACCCCCCCTCCACCCAAGCGGTATTTCCGAAAATTAAAAATACACGTTTCTTTATGTTTAATAGAGATAAAAATACCATTTTTCACTTCTGTAACGTGTAAAGTTTTTTTAGTTATACTGTAAAAATTCTCATTTTAAAATTTCAACCCTTTTGGGTTCCCCTTAAGTGGAGTTTCCAAAAACAAATCACCTATGTTTCTTTACATTTACAGGAGATTCAAAACACCCACTTTTTACGTCTGTAATATTTTACGTTTCCAAGATATTCTTTCAAAAATTTCACCCCAATTTGTCACTTCTGTTTTACCGCCATTAATAGGATTTTCCAAAACCTAAAAAATACGCGTTTCTTTATTTTTAAAGGAGATCCCATATACAAATTTTCAGTTCTGTAATATCTTCCGTTTCTGAGATATATGTATCCTCATTAAAGGCATTCAACCCATTTTTCACCCTTTTACACCCCTCCTATTGGGATTTACAGGAAACCAAAAAATACGCGTTTCTTTATTTTTAGAGGAGATTCTAACTACCAATTGTTACATCTGTAAATTTTAAAGTTTTAAGATGTAGACACACTCATTTTAAAAATTCACCCCATTTTTCACCCCACAATATTTGGATTTTCCAAAAACGAAAAAATACGCGTTTCTTTACTTTTAAAGTAGATCCCAAATACCAATTTTCAGGTCTGTAATATCTTCAGGTTCTGAAATATAAGTAGCCTCATTAAAGTCATTCAACCCATTATTCACCCTTTTACAGCCTTCCTATTGGGATTTTCCGAAAACAAAAAATACGTGTTTCTTTATTTTTAAATTCTAAATTCTAAATACCAATTTTCACATCTGTAAACTTTTAAAATTTTCACATGTAGATACACTCATTTTAAAAATTCAAACCCCTTCTAACCCCCCCCCCCCAAAAAAATAACTGTTTCTTTATTATTTTTAAGTAGATCCCAAATACCAATTTTCAGGTCTGTAATATCTTCAGGTTCTGAAATATAATTAGCCTCATTAAAGGCATTTAACATATTTTCACCCTTTTCCACCCTTCCTATTAGGATTTTCCGAAAACAAAAATACACGTGTTTCTTAATTTTTAAAGGAGATTCTAATTTTTACATCTATAAACTTTAAAAGTTTTGTGATATATATACATACACTCATTTTAGAAATTCACCCCCTTCTCACCCCCATTAATTGGATTTTCCAAAAACAAAAAATACGTGGTTCTTTATTTGTAAAGGAGATACAAAACACCAATTTTCAGGTCTGTAATATCTTCATTTTCTGAGATATAAGTATCCTCATTAAATGCATTCAACCCCTTTTTCGCCCCTTTCCCCCTTTCCTATTAGGATTTTCCAAAAACAAAAAAAATAGGTGTTTCTTTATTTTTAATGAAGACTCTAAATACCAATTTTTACATCTGTAAACTTTCAACGTTTTGAGATATAGATACACTCATTTTAAAATTTCACCTCCCTTTTCACCCCCTTAGCGAAGGAATATCCAAAAATCCTCTCTTAGCGAGCACCTACATCTTAATATGAATATATCCCCAAAATTTCATTTCTTTATGTCCAGTAGTTTTGGCTCGGCGATGATGAATCAGTCAGTCAGTCAGTCAGTCAGTCAGTCAGTCAGGACAAGTTATTTTATATATATACTAGCAAGGTACCCATGCTTCGCTACGGTATTATACTGAAATTTATAATTGAATGCTTATTGTTTTAGATATATAATCCGCCGAAATTCGCGATCTGACTCGTTTTCAGCGAGAATCCACCAAAATTCCCGATCTGACTCGTTTTCTATTAGATTACGGCATGTTTCCTCCCATTTTTCAATCTTCCTTTCCAGCAATCGATTTCGTACTTCCCAGGCTAGGCTCAGATATTCTTCCCGGTCAGTTGGGTCCGTAAATCTTTGCCATACCGTATTTTCCTATAATCATTTTTAATCTGGATAAAATCCTTCAGGAGATCCGGCGTGGTGTCATATTGGGTGCCTTGGCGGCACTGAACACGCGGCCGGACTACATTCTTAGTCATTACCCGTCCAGGAGCCGTTTCCAGCGCGGTCCGCACATTTGACGACGGTCCGGAACATTATTATTATTATTATTATTATTATTATTATTATTATTATTATTATTATTATTATGTGTTGCTGGGATGAATGATGACAGGGAAAACCGGAGTATCCGGAGAAAAACCTGTCCCGCCTCCGTTTTGTCCAGCACGAATGTCACATGGAGTGACCGGGATTTGAACCACGGAACCCAGCTGTGAGAGGCCGGCGCGCTGCCGCCTGAGCAACGGAGGATCCTTATAAGTACATTAAGAACACTAAAATCAATTGGTCTCACCTCCTTTTACACCCCACCGCCGTTAGTTTTTACTGCCAACCCCCCCCCCCCCCCAAATTAAAAGAAGGCGTGTTTCTTTATGTTTAAGGGAGATTCCAAACACCAATGTTCACGTCTATTACCTTCAGTTTTGAGATATAAGTATCCCCATAAACATAATTTACTTTTGTCACTTCATTTCAAACTACTTCCCCCCCCCCCCCCCCAGTGAAATTTCCCGCTAAAATACTTGTTTCTTTAATAGTAAAGAATCTTCTAAATACCAATTATCACGACTCTAACTTCTTCACTTTTTGATTTATGTGTCCTCATGAAAGGAATTCAACTCCTTTACACTCCCGCTCCCCCCCCCCCCAAGATGGTTTCCCCCCCAAAACGCGTTTTTCTTTGTTTTTAAAGGAGATCCAAATACGAATTTTCACGTCTGTAACAACTTTAGTTTTTATTAGATGTATATATTCTCATACAATTAAAGTCAATTATTTTTTCAATACTTTCACCCCCTCCCTTCCCCCCTTCATTGGATTTTCCGAGAATACGTATTTCTTTACTTTTAAAGCAGATTGCAAATATCAAATTTCATGTCTGTAACATCTTCATTTTTAAGATATCAGTAGCCTAATTAAAAGAATTCAACATTTTCAGTAACTTTCACCCCCCCTCCACCCAAGTGGTATTTCCGAAAATTAAAAATACACGTTTCTTTATGTTTAATAGAGATAAAAATACCATTTTTCACTTCTGTAACGTGTAAAGTTTTTTTAGTTATACTGTAAAAATTCTCATTTTAAAATTTCAACCCTTTTGGGTTCCCCTTAAGTGGAGTTTCCAAAAACAAATCACCTATGTTTCTTTACATTTACAGGAGATTCAAAACACCCACTTTTTACGTCTGTAATATTTTACGTTTCCAAGATATTCTTTCAAAAATTTCACCCCAATTTGTCACTTCTGTTTTACCGCCATTAATAGGATTTTCCAAAACCTAAAAAATACGCGTTTCTTTATTTTTAAAGGAGATCCCATATACAAATTTTCAGTTCTGTAATATCTTCCGTTTCTGAGATATATGTATCCTCATTAAAGGCATTCAACCCATTTTTCACCCTTTTACACCCCTCCTATTGGAATTTACAGGAAACAAAAAAAAAAATACGTGTTCCTTTATTTTTAGAGGAGATTCTAACTACCAATTGTTACATCTGTAAATTTTAAAGTTTTAAGATGTAGACACATTCTGTTACCGAGTTTTTGTGGTAGTTAAGCATGAAAGAAGGTGCTGGGTGGTGAATAGGTCTCAAGCTACTAAAGAGAAATTAAATTTTAAAATTTAACAAGGTTATATTTTCTTTTCAAAATTAGGTAACAACAAATAGAACAGGTACTTAGTAGCCGAAATACAACTTGAAATGTACAATTACAGGGATTAAAGAATTTGGGCTTCGAGCCCTGAAAACACAATTCTTGAGCAACTAGCTCAACTTTACGATATACCAATTTTAACAAAAGGGGCAGAAGACCCCACTCAAACCCTGGAGCCTTTGCTCCAAATTACACAGCAAAGCCTCCTCGAGGCATACAACTCTCAGTTTTAGAAAAGAGCCACTCGCTCTTAAAGTTAAGCCTCTCCCAGGCCACACCAAACTCAACTTTCAAGTTGTCCTCAAAGGACATATACACAGGGGTAAAATACCCAACCTACTGAGGTCTATTAGGTGAGAAAAGATTAATACATGACCTCTAAAATACAACTTGAGAGGAGGCGAACTTGCACTCCTAATACACTTTGCTTTTAAAACCTAATCTGGCTCTGGGCCACTAACGCAAGGGCTAATCCCATACTACAGAGGTGACTTAGAGAAGAACACTTTACATTACATAAACGAAGAAAAGTTTGAGAAAATAAGTTCACAAATGTGAGTGGGAGCTCGAGAGGGTTAGCACTCTCTATCCCAATATGTAACTTTACAAGAAAAAGAAGAAAAGAGTAGTTACATTTTAGGAAAAGGTTACATGATGGAAAACGCTTCGAACCCGCCGCGAGAGTTAAACTGCCGACCTAGCAAGAAAAGAAGATATAAATAGGCCATTACCTGGTAGTAGATCGCTGCCGAGGAAAGAGGCGCTTCCCGCCTCCTGCTATGTACTTAATACACTGAAAGATGGAACAGAAGTGGCCCGGAGACCCCAAAATCAGCAGTTTATATCCTCTCGCGGAAGATTCTAGGCGTTAGGGGAAATAAAACACCCTCCCACAAAATCTTTATTGGTTCGGGAAAAGAAACCCCTACATAGAGGAAAAAGAAACACATTATTGGTGGAAAATTAATTAAAGAAATTCGGGATTGGCTAGATCCAAACTAAGGGGAAAAAGAGGGGTATACAGCCAACTTAAACAATAACAGAAAGAAATTTAACAAGAAACAAACTTTTGAAATAAAAATTTCTCCAACAAAATAGTTCTTTGATTTCGCACTAGGTTGCACTATTGTAATTCTTCAGTAGTGTCCTCTAGAAGAGAAAGTTCCCACTTCTTACTTCAAGCGAAACAAAAACACATCAAAAGTGACACAGTTCAAAAACTCAAAATTTTCCACGTGGTGACATCTTCTGAGAAAGTAGAGAATTAATAGAATAGATAAAGTTCAACCTTCCTCCAGAAGAGGTGTTTCAACTGGCGCAACTTTTAAATAAACAGAGTAGAGGTGTACCGCCCGGTACAGACCTCCCCCCCCAAAAGTTCCTCCAAGGGGTAACACAGAAGAACATAAGCTTTGTTTCCAAAATAAGGTCCAAGTTTTGATGTTGATATTAAGATTAATTGCGGAAGCATTTATAAGATTTTAGTAATTTGGTTGGTTGCAATTTCAAAATTTTGTTGTTGCCGGTGCAGTAAAGTTTTTATGTTTGTAGAATTTGTATTTCTGAAGATAAACTTTTAATACTTAAAGGTGAAGAAAAATTTTGCAATGTCCACCAAATATTGTTGTTAAATTCCCAAATGTAATTATTGCTTATGGTGACTGTCCATGTAGTTGATGTAGATTGAGTCGGATGGCCGGACCGGCCGTTGCAGCTTGCGTCCAACGGAGGCCGCTCGGACCCCTCAAGTACCCTGAGATACCGCTCGCCCGCACTATGAGGGGAGCAGAGGTGTTGAAGTACGCCGCGCCCGCGGTGAACAGATACAGGCTGCGGGCATGTAGCAGGTCGTGCGCCGCACATCAGCCTTGGCCGGGAGGTGAGCTCCGGCTCGCCGTGCACATGTCGTCCTCGCTGGAGAGGAGGGGGCCCATCCCCCTCCCCAGTCGCTGCACGGCGCTGCGCGGCTGCGGGGGCGCTGAAACATTAAAGCTAGGCGGCAGAATTGTGTTGGACAATTATTTTCTTTGAGGGTACAGGCTTGTAGAGAGAGTGAGGGGCCAGCGGCGTGCAGATATTCATGGTATTCATTAAGCCACTGTGTAGAGTGGAGCAGGAGACGGGAGCGTGGTAATGGCCGTGGCAAGAACAGGATGGCAGTTTAACGGGTCGGGGCAGGTTTTACATAAGGCTTACATCTAAAACCAAAATATTACAGAAGGGGCAGAATGCCTTAAAAGTGAAACTCAAAAAAATATAACCTTCATATCCTTTCAAAATAATATGGAGCAAGTTAACACAGAAATTACACCGGTTTCACCTGGGACAGGTGAACTCTAAATATCCTCTCGGTGGCTGGATTACTTAGCAATAAGGTAACCGGCGTAAGAAAATCGAGAATGATACAAGGCCCATGAAATCTGGGGGCAAGCTTGCCCGCGGGAACAAAATTTTTGACCATAACCTGGTCACCTACCTTCAAAGTGGTGGGTCTCCGTCCACGATCATACCTTTCCCTAACCTTTTCATGAGACACTTTAAGATTAGCTTTAGCCTTCTTCCAAAGATCTTTAATGTTGTCCGGATCTATTGTCTCGGGCAGAATGTCATTCAGAGACCAGAGGTTAGAGAGCGGCGTGTTGGGAACGAACTTAAACATCAAAGAAGCTGGAGTAAATTTGTGAGATTCATGAACCGCCGAATTCAAAGCAAAAGCTAACCAATGCAGGGACGTGTCCCACCTAGAATGATCTTCATGATGATAGGCAATAAGTGCGGACCTGAGATTGCGGTTAACCCGTTCAGCCAGAGATGGTTGAGGGTAATAAGCAGATGTAGTTACATGAGAGATGGACAAGTCAAAACAGAATTTACGAAACAGATTTGATGTAAAAGCTTTAGCATTATCAGATACAATGTATTGGCACGGACCAAAAGAAGCAAAAATAGAATTTAGGCAAGTAATGGTGGACTGAGCGGTAGCCAGCTTAGTCGGAAATAACCAGGAAAATCTTGTAAAACCATCTACACACACAAAGATGAACTTGTTGGCATTACCCTTTGACTGGGGGAAGGGTCCCACATAATCGATATACAGTCGTTCCATGGGGCGCGACGCTTGATGAGAAGACAAAAGGCCTACTTTAGTGGACATGGTGGGTTTACTGATCAAACAAGATTTACAAGCTTTTACAAGTTCTCGAATTTCACCGTCCATACCTTTCCATATGAACATTTCACGAATCTTTTCACGAGTTTTAAAGATTCCAAGATGCCCCCCCAATGGGGTCTCATGATAGTATTTGAAGATCATAGGTACAAGAACCGCTGGAACAACAACTTTCATCAACTTATCATGCCTCGAAGGGCAACATAGAACACCATTCCTCAGAACATAAGGGACAACATGTTCCCCAGAAGAAAGGGTTTCCATTATAGGAGCCAGCGTCGGATCTTCACGTTGGTATTTCTCAATATCCCTAAAAAGCATGGGAGCACCTGTTAAGATGGCATTAACACCAGATAGTATGGACTCGGAAGGTGATGAACTATCGACCGGTTCGTGGGTCTCGACGTCGTTATGAAACATACGGCTGAGTCCATCAGCAACAACATTTTCGGTACCTCTGATATGTCGTACATCAAATTGGAAGGCAGAAATACGGATGGCCCAACGGGCTATACGACCAGTACGACGCGGCCTACCTAAGACCCAGCTTAAGGCTTGATTATCTGTCTCCAGGTCGAATTTGACATGTTCCAGATAGAGACGGAACTTTTCTAAGGCGAATAAGACTGCCAACCCTTCGAGCTCATAGATGGAATACTTGGCTTCTTGAACCGATAGAGTCCTAGATGCATAGGCGATGGGACGCCTCCCTAGTTCAGTCTCTTGAAGAAGGACTGCAGCTACAGCTGACGACGACGCGTCCGTTTGGACGATGAATTTCTTCGAGAAATCAGGCATAGCAAGTACAGGGGCATTACAGAGAGCTAATTTAAGATCTTCGAAAGCGGCTTGTTGAGAAGGTCCCCACTCGAATTTGATGCCTTTCCTACGAAGAAGGTTTAAGGGCGCCGCTCTATTAGCGAAGTTAGGAATAAACTTCCTGAAGAAATTCACCATACCAATGAATCTAGCGATACCTTTGATGTCCTTAGGAGGTTTAAAATCACGGATGGCCTGTGTTCTAGAATGATCGACTGCTACACCATCAGGTGACACAATATGCCCTAGGAATGACATAGAGGGCTTAGCAAAGGCAACCTTGGACAACTTAACAGTTAACCCAGCCTTACGAAGGCGATTGAGAACTTCTCGCAAATGATCTAGATGTTCTTCAAAGGTTTCGGAAAATACGACGACATCATCCAAGTAGTGATATAAGTACTCAAATTTGATGTCGGAAAAGACCCTATCTAGTAGCCTAGTGAGCACAGCTGCCCCCGTGGGGAGCCCGAAAGGCACGCGGTTGTATTCATATAAATTCCAGTCCGTGGCAAACGCTGTAAGATGTTTAGACTCTTCGGCAAGGGGAATTTGATTATAGGCCTGATTCAAGTCCAAGATGGTGAAGAACTTGGCCTTACGAAACCATGAAAAGCAAGAATGAAGGTCGGGAAGGGGCACAGATTGCAACACCACCTTCCGATTGAGAGCCCTGTAATCAATGACAGGCCTGAAGCCTCCTTGGGGTTTCGGGACTAGAAAAATAGGCGAAGAATACGCTGACTTAGAGGGCCTAATAATACCATCCTTCAACATCTGATCGATGATTTCTTTCAGAGCCTTCATTTTAGGTGGAGATAGCCTATACGGTGGAAAACGGACAGGAATTGAATCCGTGACCTCAATTTTGTATTCAATAAGGTCAGTAACACCAAGAGTATCAGAGAACACCTCGGGAAACGACTGACACAGTTTCCGAATACTATCAGCCTGCTCCTCAGGTAGATGTCTAAGGTCTAACAACATCTCATCCTGGGTAGGCGAAATAGATGAACATGATACAGAATTACACTTTAACAAGGGAATTCTACAATTGGACGCAAATTTGAATATGCACGACCTACTCTGGAGATCGAGCACAAGACCAGTGTGAGAAATGAAGTCCGCTCCCAATATGATGGGGCAAGACAAACGCTTGGCCACAAACAATTTGATCTTCCATGTAAACTTAAAAACCCGAATTTTGACATGTATGGAACCTAGAATTTCTAATGGAGATGAATTAGCCGAAACATATTGAACAGGAGAAGAGACATAGTCAGGGAGTTTACAAACAGATTTCAATTTAGAATACCAATCAGCCGAAATAATGGAACAAACACTGCCTGAATCTAAGAGAGCTGTTATAGGCTCGTTATTTAACTCAATCTTAAGAAAAGGAACAGGTGCGGGGGTATCCGCCGCAATCCTAAGACACTCTTTAGGGCATTCAAAAGATGAATTTGAAGGCTGGTCGTTCTCTGCATTTACAACCTGTTTACTAGGGGCTAAGTCTCGGGAAGATGGATTAGTCGGCTCAGCCGACGCCACTAGTCACTTTTTATTATTGGAATAGCTGGAATTTGCACCAGAAGTTGAGCAGGAGGGGGTGCTATTTGAGTTTGGGCAATTCTTGGCGATATGTGAGAAGGCCCCACACTTAAAACAGCCTTGTGATGACCCTACTCCATTCCTTGTCCCACTTGACTTGATCAGAGGACACTTATTCCGCAGATGGTCAGGCGACCCACAAGCATAACATTTACGGGGATTGACTGGTCGGCGAGGTGGAGGCCGAGTGTTACTAAAGGAAGGCGGGGGTTCTTTCGCCACACGCAAGGAATCGGCATACCTAACTCCTTCCGCAGAGACGGCTAATGCTTCCAGTTCAGAGAAGGTTTGCGGGCACGCCGCGAAACACAAATATGACCTGTAGGGTGGTGAAATCCCTTCAACAATAGCTTGCACGATCTGATCCTCAGGGAAGTGGAGAGCAAACACCCTAGTATAAAACTTAATATCTTGGATGAAGTCTGCCAGGTTTTCATTCAAGCGCTGTACCCGATAATAGTATTTCTGAATAAGGGAGGACCTGGCCCTAGCCGGGATGAAGTTAGCTAGCAAATGGGCGTGGAAATCCTCAATAGAAGATTGCTCGGCAATGGCTCTAACTATTTTGTCAGATAGAACACCAATAGCATAAGGATAGATAATTTGCAAAATTTGACATGGGGAAAGAGAAAACACAAGGGCATGATCCTGAAATTCCACTAGAAATCTTAAAAATGAAATTACGTCACTGGTGGTGTTGACGGAAAACTTAGAGATACCTCTAAGCAACATTGAAAATGGATGAGGCAAGCTGCTGAACCCCGGTGTCATAGTCGTTAAAGGTTTCAAGGGCAAGGAAGTTAATTCAGAGCGGATGTTACTCAATGACGCACGGCGTTCAGATTCGTTGTTCGATGGGGCAGAGATAGTTTGAGCAGCAACGGTTATCCTATTGACTTCTCCCTGAGGAGGCTCTTCCTCGTTACCTACATTCACCGTGGCGGGTTGATCAGTTTTGGGAGGAGCTTCGCCGGTTAGCAATTGAGTGACCTTATTAGACAATTCAGAAATAGTTTCAAGGAGCGTATTAGCTTGCTTCCTCTGAACGTCATTCACCTTTAGAGACAATAGATCATTAACTCTATTTGCAAAGTGATACAGCCTGCCTTGCACACGCTTAATTTGATTAGGAGATGGATCGTTTTCATCAAAAAAGCTGACTACCGATGCTAGCCCAGTAATATTCTCGACAATCGTGGAAAGAGAGTCGTCAATTTCTTTCTCTCCCAAATTGGGGATGGAAATGGGCAAATCAAGGGACTCTCTAAGCTTGTTAGTGTCTATTGCAACCGTGCCTCCAGATTGAACGTTTCTGATAGTTAACTCATATATCAACTCCTCTTTGCGCAAGTAGTTAAGGAGGAGAACATCGCGAGGGCCGGGCATGATGACAGAACAATTTTGAAAAACTCAAAAAATTCCAGCAACTGAGAAAATTGTTAGAGTTCGAATCAAAGCAATGTTTAGCCGTCAAAAGGGGCTAAATTGAGACCCATTCAACCACGCTCTGCTACCACTTGTTACCGAGTTTTTGTGGTAGTTAAGCATGAAAGAAGGTGCTGGGTGGTGAATAGGTCTCAAGCTACTAAAGAGAAATTAAATTTTAAAATTTAACAAGGTTATATTTTCTTTTCAAAATTAGGTAACAACAAATAGAACAGGTACTTAGTAGCCGAAATACAACTTGAAATGTACAATTACAGGGATTAAAGAATTTGGGCTTCGAGCCCTGAAAACACAATTCTTGAGCAACTAGCTCAACTTTACGATATACCAATTTTAACAAAAGGGGCAGAAGACCCCACTCAAACCCTGGAGCCTTTGCTCCAAATTACACAGCAAAGCCTCCTCGAGGCATACAACTCTCAGTTTTAGAAAAGAGCCACTCGCTCTTAAAGTTAAGCCTCTCCCAGGCCACACCAAACTCAACTTTCAAGTTGTCCTCAAAGGACATATACACAGGGGTAAAATACCCAACCTACTGAGGTCTATTAGGTGAGAAAAGATTAATACATGACCTCTAAAATACAACTTGAGAGGAGGCGAACTTGCACTCCTAATACACTTTGCTTTTAAAACCTAATCTGGCTCTGGGCCACTAACGCAAGGGCTAATCCCATACTACAGAGGTGACTTAGAGAAGAACACTTTACATTACATAAACGAAGAAAAGTTTGAGAAAATAAGTTCACAAATGTGAGTGGGAGCTCGAGAGGGTTAGCACTCTCTATCCCAATATGTAACTTTACAAGAAAAAGAAGAAAAGAGTAGTTACATTTTAGGAAAAGGTTACATGATGGAAAACGCTTCGAACCCGCCGCGAGAGTTAAACTGCCGACCTAGCAAGAAAAGAAGATATAAATAGGCCATTACCTGGTAGTAGATCGCTGCCGAGGAAAGAGGCGCTTCCCGCCTCCTGCTATGTACTTAATACACTGAAAGATGGAACAGAAGTGGCCCGGAGACCCCAAAATCAGCAGTTTATATCCTCTCGCGGAAGATTCTAGGCGTTAGGGGAAATAAAACACCCTCCCACAAAATCTTTATTGGTTCGGGAAAAGAAACCCCTACATAGAGGAAAAAGAAACACATTATTGGTGGAAAATTAATTAAAGAAATTCGGGATTGGCTAGATCCAAACTAAGGGGAAAAAGAGGGGTATACAGCCAACTTAAACAATAACAGAAAGAAATTTAACAAGAAACAAACTTTTGAAATAAAAATTTCTCCAACAAAATAGTTCTTTGATTTCGCACTAGGTTGCACTATTGTAATTCTTCAGTAGTGTCCTCTAGAAGAGAAAGTTCCCACTTCTTACTTCAAGCGAAACAAAAACACATCAAAAGTGACACAGTTCAAAAACTCAAAATTTTCCACGTGGTGACATCTTCTGAGAAAGTAGAGAATTAATAGAATAGATAAAGTTCAACCTTCCTCCAGAAGAGGTGTTTCAACTGGCGCAACTTTTAAATAAACAGAGTAGAGGTGTACCGCCCGGTACACATTCTTTTTAAAAATTTCACCCCCCTTTTTAACCCCCCAATATTTGGATTTTCCAAAAACGAAAAAATACGTGTTTCTTTACATTTAAAGTAGATCCCAAATATACATTTTCAGGTCTGTAATATCTTCAGGTTCTGAAATATAAGTAGCCTCATTAAAGGCATTCAACCCATTATTCACCCTTTTACACCCTTCCTATTGGGATTTTCCAAAAACAAAAGAATACGTGTTTCTTTACTTTTAAAGGAGATTCTAAATACCAATTTTTACATCTATAAACTTTAACAGTTTTGAGATATAGATACACTCATTTTAAAAAATCACCCACTCTTCACCCCCCCCCCATTAATTGGATTTTCCAAAAGCAAAAAATACGTGTTTCTTTATTTTTAAAGGAGATCCCAAACACCAATTTTCAGGTCTGTAATATCTTCAGGTTCTGAAACGTAAGTAGACTCATTAAAATCATTCGACACCTTTTTCAACCTTTTTCACCCTTCCTATTGGGATTTTCCGAAAACAAAAGAATACGTGTTTCTTTACTTTTAAAGGAGATTCTAAATACCAATTTTTACATCTATAAACTTTAACAGTTTTGAGATATAGATACACTCATTTTAAAAAATCACCCACTCTTCACCCCCCCCCCCATTAATTGGATTTTCCAAAAGCAAAAAATACGTGTTTCTTTATTTTTAAAGGAGATCCCAAACACCAATTTTCAGGTCTGTAATATCTTCAGGTTCTGAAACGTAAGTAGACTCATTAAAATCATTCGACACCTTTTTCAACCTTTTTCACCCTTCCTATTGGGATTTTCCGAAAACAAAAGAATACGTGTTTCTTTACTTTTAAAGGAGATTCTAAATACCAATTTTCACATCTATAAGCTTTAAAAGTTTTGAGATATAGATACACTCATTTTTAAATATTACCCCCTTTTCACCCCCCCCCCCCCTTAATTGGATTTTCCAGAAAAATATACGTGTTTCTTTATTTTTAAAGGAGATCCCAAACACCAATTTTCAGGTCTGTAATATCTTCAGTTTCTGAAATATAAGTAGCCTCATTAAAGGCATTCAACCCCGTTTTCACCCCTTCTCACCCCTCCTATTGCGATTTTCCTAAAACAAAAAAATACGTGTTTCTTTATGTTTAATGAAGATTCTAAATACCAATTTTTATATCTGCAAACTTTAAAAGTTTGGAGATATAGATTCACTCATTTTAAAAATTCACCCCGTTTTCACCCTCCCATTATGGATTTTCCAAAAACAAAAATACGTGTCTCTTTATTTTTAAAAGAGATCAAAAGTACCAATTTTCAGGTCTGTAATACCTTCAGTTTCTGAGATATAAGTACCTGTATCCTGATTAAAGGCATTCATTCCCTTTTTCACCCTTTTTCACCCGTCCTATTGGGATTTTCTGAATACAAAAAAATACGTGTTTCCTTATTTTTAAGGAAGATTCTAAATACCAATTTTTACATATGTAAACTTTTAAAGTTTTGAGATATAGATACACTCATTTTAAAATTTCATCCCCCTTTTCTCCCCCTTAGCAACGGAATATCCAAAAATCCTCTCTTAGCGAGCACCTACATCTTAATATGAATGTATCCCCAACATTTCATTTCATTATGTCCAGTAGTTTTGGCTCGGCGATGATGAATCAGTCAGTCAGTCAGTCAGTCAGTCAGTCAGGACAAGCTATTTTATATATATAGATAGATTTTTTCCCTTTCTAAACTCTCCGCAGATGGTCAGGAGGATCATACAGTAGTTCTATTTTCAAGGGTGGATTCTGTGAACAATATTTCTTGTTTGACAATCAACCTTCATCTTATACTGAACCTCGTAAATTGGCATGACATTTTGCTGTGTGTTGTCACTTTTTATTAAGTGTGCCCTACCGAGCTCGATAGCTGCAGTCGCTTAAGTGCGGCCAGTATCCAGTATTCGGGAGATAGTAGGTTCGAACCCCACTGTCGGCAGCCCTGAAAATGGTTTTCCGTGGTTTCCCATTTTCACACCAGGCAAATGCTGGGGCTGTACCTTAATTAAGACCACGGCTGCTTCCTTCCCACTCCCAGCCCTTCCCTGTCCCATCGTCGCCATAAGTCCTATCTGTGTCGGCGCGACGTAAAGCAACTAGCAAAAAAAAAAAAAAAAAAAAAAATTAAGTGTGCCCTAATGTATGTAGAATACAATGTTTTTTCCTCTAAATAATCATGCTCCTCAACTAAATCTGTACATCGGTCACGGTTCTTCCTTCTCATGGCTGTTGTTGCAATAGCAGCTCTTGATTCTTCAACTTGGACGGTTATCTTGTTAAAGAGGGCTATTCACACTTACCTCAACTACAGTGACAGATCCAGAACACACTTAAGAGTGCGTTAGGGTCAAAGATCATATTTCAGTTGTTTCACACCGAGCTCGATAGCTGCAGTCGCTTAAGTGCGGCCAGTATCCAGTATTCGGAAGATAGTGGGTTCGAACCCCACTGTCGGCAGCCCTGAAGATGGTTTTCCGTGGTTTCCCATTTTCACACCAGGCAAATGCTGGGGATGTACCTTAATTAAGGCCACGGCCTCTTCCTTCCCAGTCCTATCCCTTTCCTGCCCCATCGTCGCCATAAGACATATCTGTGTCGGTGCGACGTAAAGCCAATTGTAATCCCACATGTACTACTTGAGATTTAAACTACGATCAATTTGATCAGAAGGTAGTGAGTGATATTCTCACTCGGCTATTACTGACTACAATCCATCTCTCTACAGGTCATGAAGAATGCCCCTGGAGGAGTGGAAGGTAAAGATTTCCGCTCTTCGTTACCTCGAACCTAAATGAGACGGAATCCAGGCACCTTTCCTCTTGAATTAACGTAGTGGACTAAGTGAGCCCAAGGACAATGTGCCTTTCAAGAAGTAGGCCCTAGTCTGTCTTCTTATTTACCCAACTTCATGACGGAATATCCCTCCGTGTGAACCTAGTACGCCAGGCAGGCAGGCTCATATCCAGTGCTCTCGCCAAAACGTTTTTTTTTTTTTTTTTTTTTTTTTTTTTTTTTTTTTTTTTTTTTTTGCTAGGGGCTTTACGTCGCACCGACACAGATAATCGCCAAAATGTAAACCGTCTGAAAAGGTAGAGTCGGAAATAACTAATCTCTAAAACCCTAGAACGCGGTGGTGGCTGACAGGAAAGAAAGATCTACCATTGTAGACTCCAGTGACCCAGTGGTGGCTGGTGAGGTATGAACTGAGGGGTTCACACAGACAAGAGCAGAACTAAACTAAATTAATTAATTAATTAATTCGTACTTCGCGAGGCGCCACTGTACATGTACGGTTTTCGGAGATGCCAAAGTGACGGAATGTTGTTCTGCATAAGTTCTTTTACGCGCCAGTAAATTTACAGACCCGAGGCCTGCGTATCTGAGCACCATCAAATATTACCGGACTGCGCGGGGTTTGAGCCTACCAACTTGAGCTCAGAAGGCCAGCGCTCTACCCTTTGAAGTACTCAGCCTATTATTATTATTATTATTATTATTATTATTATTATTATTATTATTATTATTATTATTATTATTATTATTATTATTCTCTGGATCGTTTAACTTTACAAGAGTGTCATGAATACACAGAAAAGTGAATTACAATGCACAGAATGGAGTACGTTGCATAGTTAATATTCAACTGAATACACTAAGTATATTGATAAATAAATAATGAACACTGAACTAGAGGGAGTAGCATCATTCAGACTGTTTTCATCCTTTCGATGATACTTCTAAATATAACGAATAAATTGTTGGATTTATAAATACTGCACACCGCACTCGCACTTGCTTTCGCAATTACTACAACACTGACTACAACAGCAAGTTTGCAGCCTTCGAACAGCACTCCAGGGTGAAGAGATAGGACCGTTACCCGCAGTGCCAGCAGTGAGCTCCGGACACATCGAGCTTGTGACCGAGGCTCCTGTACTATTTGCAGTTTTCTCCCTCGTCTGTACGCCCAGCGGCAAAGTAGCTGAAAGGTTTCCTTATACATTGCTCCTTCAGTCACAGAGGGGTTACGTCCGGTTGCTGCATTTAGCACTGGGGCTAGCAGAATAGAAGCATATGATACATGCCATTGGCTGTATTTATGCCACGATGACGTAAATACCTTAATGTCGATTATTTTCTAATTTTAATTTCAACCTGAAAAGCAAGTTTGTGCAGAGAAGCCTTGGGAGAAAGGAGACGAACTGCTCGACTAAGTGGTATGATCTGAGCTGTCAGTGGAGAGATGGCGTGAATGACATTAGTAGACGAATAAGTTTGAGTGGTATTTTTAAAAGTAGGAGAGATCATAAAATGAAGATAAAGTTGGAATTGAAGAGACGAAATTGGGGCAAATATAGGAAAGGAATTAGGGATTAGAATAATTTACCAAGGGAGATGTTCAATGAAAATGAAAATTCACAGCCTGTTTCCAGTCATTCGACCGGGTCAGAAATGGAATGAATGAAGTCCCGATCTAGCGGCGAGGATAGGAATTGTGCCGGCTGCCGAAGACTGTCGCAGTCCTTTGGGACGGATGAAATGCTTTTTTTCTTCACAATTTGCTTTACGTCGCACCGACACATATAGGTCTTATGGCGAAAACCACGGAAAACCATATTCAGGGCTGCCGACAGTGGGGTTCGAACCCACTATCTCCCGGATGCGAGCTCACTGCTGCGCGCTCCTAACCGCACGGCCAACTCGCCCAGTAAGGATGAAATGACATGATATTGGAGAGTGTTGCTGGAATGAAAGGCGACATTGTAAACCGGAGTACCCGGAGAAAAAACGTGTCCCGCCTCCGCTTTGTCCAGCACAAATCTCTTATGGAGTGACCGGGATTTGAACCATGGAACCCAGCGGGGAGAGGCCGGCGTGTTGCCGTCTGAGCCACGGAGGCTGTGAGATGTTCAATAAATTACCAAATTCTTTGCAATCATTTAAGAAAAGGCTAGGAAAACAACAGATAGGAAATCTGCCACTTGGGCGACTGCCCTAAATGTAGATCAATGTTGATTGATTGCTTGATAGATTGAAGGAAGCTCATATCTTATAAGATGTTGGGGGTGGGATGGCACGTGACCTTGTGCCTTTGAAGAGCAGCCGCCACTGGTGACCCGTGTTAAGGATCAATGAAAGGTGCCGAAATTTGACCCCGTGTGTGGAAATCACTGCATGGCAAATAAAGGGACCACATAGCCCCTGAACATGACCGCAATAAGAGCAGTAATCCAGCAACCCGACTGATATAATTTATGCACTACTTAATTTGTTGGGAAAAGTATCGTTTAAAACTGTGTCTCTTTGGTAGCCAATCAGGTCTAGTCATGTCTGAATGACCCAAATTGAGCTCCGCGAGCAGGGCAATTGGCAGCCGGTCTGGTCGTTGCTCGGTGCCTACTTTGTACAGGGGTGTACAGAGTTTAATAGGCCGAGCCATATGCTCTCTCCTTTCTTAGCTGGTGCTCCTCCTAAGTTATTCGAATACATATTTAACGATTTCTCAAGCATATTCAGTGTTTATATTTAAGTTCTAATATGTTCATAGATTACGGACTAACGTCAGGGGACAAAGCTGAAAACAAGTAATAAAGAGTAGCCCTCGGATGGGACTAACACGTGACGCTTTAATACATGCCACACAGCACGTATCCCACGCTCAGTGATTATGTTGATGTTGATTAGTGTGATGAAAGCATACCTCAGGGAACGCCGCTAACTTACTAACATATTTATTTCAGATTTATCTTCCGACTGGTGCGTAAGAGGAAAAAGTCCAGGAAGCCTTCCCAATACAGCTCTGGTCAAAAGTTTAAGACTACATTTCAATACCATGAAATGTCACGTAGAACCTAAAGGTCTGCCGTAGTAACTCAGCTCCTGGTGCCTGATTCCGGATCCTTTGCCTTAGCTGGGAACAAGGTTCAGGTCACCAACGCCCAGGACTGGATACGCAACCAAAAATTTGTTAGGGGTGGTGATTTTCCGTAGTAGTGTTATTACGCGAAATGCTCATGAAGGCTTGTACTTTTGTATTTTCTCTTTTCAAGACCTGTAAACAACCTTTAACCCTTTCAGACCTGAAAGAAAACTGGAGGTGTGAATTTTTGCTTGTACGTCAAGAACTGACTAAAATGCTCCTCAATACACATATTAATAGTTTATTTTACAAAATAAAAACTAACATCCGAAAAACAGGACCCACACAATTGTGCGTATCAAAATTCAAAACCTCGTTGTATCACGTACGATGGTGTAGCTTCAAAATTTACGTTCACTAACCAATGTACACACTTCATTGAATATATTCCGGTATTCAGTAAAGCTTCTAGATTAATATAAACGCAGTAAATAAATACTTACTTTCGGCACTACTGCTTCTTGCCATCTCGCCGATCAACTGTGCTTTTTAAACTCTTCTTCCTTCGCCCTGGCGGTCAAGCGCATACTAAAATCAATTGAAATACACGCCACGTGTCCTGCACAATCACTGCAGTCCGGTGTAGCGCCGAAAAAACATCAAATACGGTCAGGGATAACTAAAATACGAACCCGCACAATTGTGCGCACTCGGTCTGAAAGGGTTAATGTGTTTCGCAATAAATTGAGAAATATACTCAAAATTTTCAATGGGGTGAGGCCTCCGAAGAGGCCTGGTGCAGATCTTTCGACATGACGCCCTAAAGGCGACCTGCGCGTCTATGAGGATAGTGCCCTACGTATGATGAATTCTAATGATAAGAACGGCGCACACACCCAGCCCCCGAGCAATCGGAATTACCCAATGAAAGTTAAAATCCCCAACCTGGGCGGGAATCGGACGCGGAACCCTCTGCACGCTAACCATACTAAAAATGCGAAATTTATAATAAAATGCGACATAAATACGAAATCGAATATTTAAAAAAACAATTATTTCTTCTTCTTCTTCTTCTTCTTCAAACTTAAACCACGGAGGTTTTACACCTTTGGACTTCCTGCCCAAGTAGCTCTGAAATGTATGAAAGATGGTAGGGAAAACCGAAGTACCCGGAGAAAAACCTGTCCCGCCTCCGCTTTGTCCAGCACGAATCTCACATGGAGTGACCGGGATTTGAACTACGGTATCCAGCGGTGACAGGCCGACGCGCTGCCGTCTAAGCCACGGAGGCTCTGTAATCATAGATATATCAACATAATATAAACGTACTATTTGAATATATGTATTTTTATTTTACTATCAGCTCCATGCAAATGTGATATTAATTTTTATATTAATATTATGAAAATACTGTACATTACCTATTTATCAGAATTAACACATTTTCTGCGCTTTTTTCTTCCATACGATAAGTAACAAACGTACAAAAGCTGTAAAGTGCTAAATGTACAAATCGAAATGTTATTTTTTTCAAAAAGCACTAAATATCCCTACCCCAAATTTAAATGTTGATATTATTATTATTATTATTATTATTATTATTATTATTATTATTATTATTATTATTATTATTAAAATGCATGGAATTTGGGATATATCCCTGTCATCTTCATAACTCAGAATAACATAGTAACACAATTAAATAATAATTATTATTATAATTTTTATTATTATAATAGTCCGCCTCTGTGGTGTAGTGGTTAGTGTGATTAGCTGCCACCCCCGGAGGTCCGGGTTCGATTCCCGGCTCTGCCACGAAATTTGAAAAGTGGTACGAGGGCTGGAACGGAGTCCACTCAGCCTCGGGAGGTCAACTGAGTAGAGGTGGGTTCGATTCCCACCTCAGCCATCCTCGAAGTGGTTTTCCGTGGTTTCCCACTTCTCCTCCAGGCGAATGCCGGGGTGGTACCTAACTTAAGGCCACGGCCGCTTCCTTCCCTCTTCCTTCCCTATCCCTTCCAATCTTCCCATCCCTCCACAAGGCCCCTGTTCAGCATAGCAGGTGAGGCCGCCTGGGCGAGGTACTGGTCATTCTCCCCAGCTGTATCCCCGACCTAGAGTCTGAAGCTCTAGGACACTGCCCTTGAGGCGGTAGAGGTGGGATCCCTCGCTGAGTCCGAGGGAAAAGCCGAACCTAGAGGGTAAACAGATGATGATGATGATTATAATAATAATCTTCTTAATCTGTTTACCCTCCAGGGTTGGCTTTTCCCTCGGACTCAGCGAGGGATCCCACCTCTACCGCCTCAAGGGCAGTGTCCTGGAGCTTCAGACTTTGGGTCGGGGATACAACTGGGGAGAATTACCAGTACCTCGCCCAGGCGGCCTCACCTCCTTTACTGAACAGGGGCCTTGTCGGGGGATGGTAAGATTGGAAGGGATAGACAAGGAAGAGGGAAGGAAGCGCCCGTGGCCTTAAGTTGGGTACCATTCCGGTATTTGCCTGGAGGAGAAGTGGGAAACCACGGAAAACCACTTCGAGGATGGCTGGGGAGGGAATCGAACCCCCCTCTACTCAGTTGCCCTCCCGAGACTGAGTGGACGCCGTTCCAGCCCTCGTACCACTTTTCAAATTTCGTGGCTGAGCTGGGAATCGAACCCGGGCCTCCGGGGGTAACAGCTAATCACACTAACCACCGCACCACTGAGACGGACAATAATAATAACGAATTAAATTAAAGATAAATATTACTGGAAATGATAATCAATACAAGGATCTTCATGATGATCAAATGAAAGGAATAAAATATGCATGAAAACACGACTGAAAGAAAACAAAAGATCAAGAAAATTAAATGTTATTGATGAGTGGTGGCATAATAATTACAGTCAATCGCAGAGGAATTCAGACGAAACTTATTAAACTAAACTTAAAATATTCCATCTGAAGTAGTGTAACATAATAATAGCAACTTGTTTACTCAGGAATTCTTTGTAGTACGGGCTCGAATCTTTCATGGCGTTCTGAACAAACTCTCATCTTATTCCTTCCATAACTAGGAGCTTTGGAGGCGTGAAATGATATAGAGCAAAGGGTACATGTGACATGTTATTTATGCATGGTTCATCCAACATGCTAATAGTTTCAAGGACGTCCAAAGGGTGGCTTAAGATGCGATGGAAGGAATGGCCTCAGTCAGGTGCCTGACTTCGTCGAAAACTGCGCTGAAAATAGGCACGGAATATACCGTAATGTCTATTTATTTATAACCTAGTCCTCGATTGCGTTAAAGGTTATTATTAATTATCATAAAGCTCAAAAATGATTAAGCTAATTACTACCTACTATAGTTTGGGTCAACGACATAGCTGCATTGTTTATTATCAGTTCAGTGATATGTCCGAAGTTATTCGATATTGAGTAAGTCAAGTACTTGGGAATGTCCCCATGAGCTGTTGTCTGTTGGATGGGTGGAAAGGTACTGATCACTTTGCCTCCGGTAAACTCTGGATTAGTTTACCGTGGCTGGTTGGGGTCACTGACCAGGTTAGCAACATACAGGAGTGGGTAAGGAATTATGTTTTAATCTAGCTCTTGTATAGGCTGTTTTGGAGTACAGAGAAGTCCTTCAGCTCCTTTTTTCTCTCCTACTCGGTCCAACAATAGCGTGTAGCGAACGTTACTTTATTCACCTACACTTATGTTGTCACATACTAGACTTATTTGGGTGGGCTGCACAGATCAGAGTGGTTGTAGGATGCAATATTTCCGTAGAGCTGAGGATGGTGACATGAACAGCTGCAGCAACCTGCATCAGTCTGCATCAATCCAGTCCAGAGACTGTTGAAGAAACCAATAACAGCAACAAATAATAATAATAATAATAATAATAATAATAATAATAATAATAATACCGGGCGAGTTGGCCGTGCGCGTAGAGGCGCGCGGCTGTGAGCTTGCATCCGGGAGATAGTAGGTTCGAATCCCACTATCGGCAGCCCTGAAAATGGTTTTTCGTGGTTTCCCATTTTCACACCAGGCAAATGCTGGGGCTGTACCTTAATTAAGGCCACGGCCGCTTCCTTCCAATTCCTAGGCCTTTCCTATCCCATCGTCGCCATAAGACCTATCTGTGTCGGCGCGACGTAAAGCCCCTAGCAAAATAATAATAATAATAATAATAATAATAATAATAATAATAATAATAATAATAATAATAGGCTAATCATCATCATCATCATCATCATCCTGGTACTTTTCCGGATATTTGTGGACGACAATACGTATGTACTAGGCCCAGATTCGTGGTTTTCCTGAGACCAACCCTATGTGGAGGAATGTATTCACTATTGCATGTATCTCTGGTAATTGATACTGTGCTGCTCTGAATTTAAACGAAATGATGTGTATTAAAACTAACTCAAACACTCAGTAACTGAGGCAGTAGAACTACCCGGACGCGGTTAAACAACAGCCCAGCCGAAGAAATGAACCTGGAGGCCTCCGAAACATGGGCCGCTACCCTGGCGGTTCAGTCAAGGAGCTGAATAATAATAATAATAATAATAATAATAATAATAATAATAATAATAATAATAATAATAATAATAATAATAATAATAATAATAATAAAAATCAAAATCCACAGCCTATTTCCAGTCATTCAACCGGGTCAGGAATGGAATGAATGAAGCCCCCATCTAGCGGCGAGGACAGGAATTAGGCCGACTGCCGAAGCCTGTCGCACTCCTCTGGGGCAATGATTAATGAATACCAGATGAAATGATATTGGAGAGTGTTGCTGGAATGAAAGACGACAGGGAAAACCGGAGTACCAGGAGAAAAACCTGTCCCGCCTTCGCTTTGTCCAGCACAAATCTCACATGGTGTGACCGGAATTTGAACCCAACAACCCAGCAACAAATAATAATAATAATAATAATAATAATAATAATAATAATAATAATAATAATAATAATAATAATATTATTATTATTATTATTATTATTATTATTATTATTATTATTGTACCGGGCGGTACACCTCCGCGCCGCTAATTTAAAATTTGCGCCAGTTGAGACTCTCCTACTGGAGGAAGCCTGAACTTTAACTACAGTGCTAATTCTCAAGTTTTTCAGAAGATGTCACTACTTGTAAATTTTGAAGTGTTCTGAACAGTGTCATTTTCGATGTATTTTTGCTTTGCCTGTAGTAAGAAGTGTGAACATTCTCTTCTAGAGGACACTACTGAAGAACTACAATGGTGCACCCTAGTGCGAAGTGAAATAACTGTGTTTTTGGAGAAATTTTGGGTTCAAAAGTTTGTTCTTTGTTAAATTTCTTTCAGTCCTTATTTAAGTTGGCAATATTAACCCTTTCTTTCCCCTTGTTTTGAATTTGTCCAATCAGGAATTTCTGTAATTAATTTTCCACCAATAATGTGTTTCTTCTTCATCTAGTGTAGGGGTTTTCGTTATTAACCAATAAATGATTGTGGGCGGGTGTTCTCATTCCTGAAACGCCTCGAACTTTCCGCGAGGGTATATAAACTTCTGATTTTCGGGTCTCCGTGCCACTTCAGTAACAGCTATCAGTGTGTAAATTATGTAGCAGGGGGCGGGTAGCGCCTCTTTCTTCGGGCAGCAGTTCAACCACCAGGTAATGGCCGTTTAATAACTTCTTCTCTTGCTAGCTCAGCAGTTTAACTCTCGGGGCAGGTCCGAAGCGTTTTACCATGTAACTTTCCCCTAAAATGTAAAAACACTTGGTATCTATTCTATCTGTTTAAACTACAAATTGGGATAGAGAGTGCTTAACCTCTCGAGCTCCCACTCATATTGCTTTGAGGTGAACTTACTTTCACAACCGTTTCTTCCCTTCTAATGTAATGTAAATCATTTTCTTATATAAGTCACCTCTTTAGTATGGGATTAGCCCTTGCATAAGCGGCCTAGTGCCAAGTAGGTTTTAGTAAAATATATTAGGAGTGCAGTTGTGCCTCCTCTCAAGTTGGTGTTATCGAGGCCATGTAATATTTCTGTTTCTTCACTTAATAGGCCTCAGTAAGTTGGGTATTTGTACCCCTGTGTCTATGTCCTTGGAGGACAGCTTGAAGGTGGAATTTGGTGTGGCCTTTGATAGGCTAGAACTTTGAGAGCGGGTTGCTCTTTCCAAAATAAAAATTTGTTTTTGCGTGCCTCGAGGAGGCTTTACTGTGTAAAGGGGAGCAAGTGCTCCTAGGCATGATTGGGAATTTCTGCCCCTTGTTGAACCTTGTATAGAAGGAAAGTTGGGCTCATTGCTCAAGAATTGTGTATCTGGCTCTCGGAGCCCAAATCCTGTAACTCTGTAATTGTACATTCTCGAATAGTTGCTTTGCTACTCTGTACCTGCCATTCTTGTTATTTCTTGATTTTGCAAAGAAAATATAACCTTGTTAAATTTTAAATTAACTTTAATTTCGTAGCTTGAGACCTGTTCATCCCAGCACCTTCTTTCACCTCTACCTACCACGGACAAGTCCGTAACAAGTGGTAGCAAAGCGTGGTTGAATGGGTCTCAATTTAGCCCCTTTTGACGGTTAAACATTGCCTTGTTTTCGAACTCTAACAATTTTCTCAGTTGCTGGAATTTTTGATTTTTCCTTTTTCAAAATTGTTCTGTCATCATGTCCGGCCCTTCCGAGGTTCTTCATCCTTTCTATTTGCGTAAAGAGGAATTAATTTATGAACTATCTCTTAGAAACGTTCAATCTGGAGGCACGGTTGCAGTCGACTCCAATAAACTAAAAGATTCCCTTGATTTGCCTATTACCATCCCGACTTTGGGAGAGAAAGAAATTGACGACGCTCTCTCCACGATCAATGATAATACTACTGAGCTAGCATCTGTAGTTAGTTTTTTTGAAGAAAATGACCCTTCTCCTAATCAAATTAAACGTGTGCAAGCAAGGTTATTTCATTTTTCTAATAGAGTTTACGATCTATTGTCTCTGAAGTTGAATGACATTCAAAGGTAGGAAGCTAGTGTTATTCTTGAAAATCTTTCCGAATTGTCTAGTAAGGTGACCAATTGTTAACTGGGGAAGTTCCTCCCAAAACCGATGAACCCTCTACGGCGAATGTAGGTAGCGAGGAAGAGTCTCCTAAGGGAGAAGTCCATAAGAAAACTGTTGGAGCTCAACAAATCTCTGCCCCATTAGACAACGAATCTGAGCGTCGTACCTCGTTGAACCATGCACGTTCTGAACTAGCTTCTTCACCCCTTAAACCTCTACCTACTATGTCACCAGGGTTCAGTAGTTTGCCTCATCCATTAGCCATGCTGCTTAGAGGTATTTCGAAGTTTTCTGTTAACACTACCAGTGACGTAATTTCATACTTAAGGTTTTTAGTTGAGTTTCAGGACCATGCTCTTGTTTTTTCTCTTTCTCCATGTCAAATTTTGCAGATAATTTATCCCTATGCCATTGGTGTTCTCTCGGACAAAATTGTTAGGGCAATAGCGGAACAATCATCTATTGAAGATTTGCATGCACACCTTCTTGCAATTTTCATTCCTGCTCGTGCGAGGTCATCTCTGATTCAGAAGTACTATTATCGTGTACAGCGGTTGGATGAAAACTTGGCAGATTTCATCCAAGATATTAAGTTCTATACCAGGGTGTTTGCTCTTCATTTTCCTGAAGATCAGATTGTACAAGCTATTGTAGAAGGTATTTCACCTCCTTACCGATCATACTTGTGTTTTGCGTCGCGTCCGCAAACTTTCGCTGAGCTAGAAGCTATGGCTGTATCGGCCGAAGGAGTTAGATACGCCGATACCTTGCGTGTTGCGAAAGAACCCCCTCCATCCTCTAGTAGTTTTCGGCCTCCACCTCGCCGACCCGTCACACCCCGTAAATGTTATGTGCGGGTCGCCTGAGCATCTTCGCAATAAATGTCCATTGGTCAAATCTAGTAGGACAAATAATGGAGCAAGTTCATCCCAAGGCTGTTTTAAATGTGGGGCTTTCTCACATATCGCCAAGAATTGCCCAAATTTGAATAGCACCCCCTCCTGCTCAACGTCTGGTGCAACTTCCACCAATGCCAATAATAATAAGTGACTAGTGGCATCGGCTGAGTCGACTAATCCATCTTCTCGAGGCTCAGCCCTAAGCAAACATGTCGACAGATCGGGGAAATGTCAGTCTTCTAATCTATCATTTGAAGGCCCTAGAGAATGTCTTAGGATTGCGGCGGATACCCCCGCACCTGTTCCTTTTCTTAAGATTGAATTAAATAATGAACCTGTAACAGCTCTTTTAGATTCAGGCAGTGTTTGTTCAATTATTTCGGCTCAATGGTATTCAAAATTGAAATCTATTTGTAAACTTCCTGACTATTGCTCATCTCCTGTTCAATATGTTTCGGCTAATTCTTCTCCATTACAAATTTTAGGCTCTTTAAATGTCAAAATTCGTATTTTTAAATTTACATGGAAAGTTAAATTGTTTTTGGCCAAGCACTTGTCTTGCCCCATTATATTGGGAGCTGACTTCATTTCTCACTCTGGTCTTGTGCTCGATCTTCAGAGTAGGTCGTGCACATTCAAATTTGCTTCCAATTGTAAAATCCCCTTGTTGAAATGTAATTCTGTATCATGTTCCTCTATTTCGCCTACCCAGGATGAGATGTTGTTAGACCTTAGATATCTACCTGAGGAGCAGGCTGATAGTATTCGTAAGTTGTGTCAGTCGTTTCCAGAGGTGTTCTCTGATACTCTTGGTGTTACTGACCTTATTGAATACAAAATTGAGGTCACGGATTCGATTCCTGTCCGTTTTCCACCTTATAGGCTATCTCCACCTAAAATGAAGGCATTGAAAGAAATCATCGATCAGATGTTAAAGGATGGTATTATTACGCCCTCTAAGTCGGCGTATTCTTCGCCTATTTTTCTAGTCCCGAAACCCCAAGGTGGCTTCAGACCTCTCATTGATTATAGGGCTCTCAATCGGAAGATGGTGTTACAATCTGTGCCCCTTCCTGACCTTCATTCTTGCTTTTCGTGGTTTCGTAAAGCTAAATTCTTCACCATCTTGGACCTGAATCAGGCCTATAATCAAATTCCCCTAGCGGAAGAGTCTAAACATCTTACAGCGTTTGCCACAGTTTGGAATTTGTATGAATACAACCGCGTGCCTTTCGGGCTCCCCACGGGAGCAGCTGTACTCACTAGACTGCTAGATAGGGTCTTCTCCGACATCAAATTCGAGTACTTGTACCACTATCTTGATGATGTCGTCGTATTTTCGGAGACTTTTGAAGAACATCTAGATCACCTAAAGGAAGTTCTCAATTGCCTTCGTAAGGCTGGGTTAACTGTGAAATTGTCCAAGGTCGCCTTTAATTTAAAAACAATTTAAATATAGACTAACTTTACAGTCATCACATACATCATCCAAGACAAGACTATATTTTATGCCACATGTATCGTGCCCTTTTCAAGGTATGCGATGAGGTATCTTCTTGCTTGATTGATGCGCCGGCTGCTCCTGTAAAGAAATGACATCACATAACACCTACCGCTCATGTAGTCTCTTATCTTCTCAGGGATGGTCACGTCCTTCGGCTTTCCTCGGGGTTGACAGGCCACACACGATCGGGGGTGAGGAAATGAAAGACGAGGGGTCAACTAACTACTAAAATGACGGTACCCAGAGACTGAATTAAACTTGAATAATTAAAATGGTTCATTAACAAAATCGGAAAAATACGTAAAATAAATGAAATTTAAAATGAAAATGAAGTTAAATTAAAATGCTATATGGTTACATGAAAAATACCACAATTCAACTCCTCAACAAAAATAAAACATCTGCCTTAATGAACTTGACTGAAAGTCGATAAAATTGAATAATACACATCACCATCGAACTGGTGCCTATTATGTTCCAGACATAACCACAACAGACCACTGGTCCACTAATATACAGCATTTGAATAAGACACCAATGAAATACATTTAATTCATATCTCAAATACCTGGACTTGCGTAACATTAAATAATTGATTTAATTAATTACACTAATTTCAAAATGTGGATGTCCTAAGCTTGTTGACTCCAAGTTAAGCTTAAGTTGGTAACTACCCAACTGTAAAACATTATTTTGTACAACAACCATGGTTTATAAAAAAAAATCCATGAACACGGTATCTCATTACCATTCTATTTCTTAGCCACAAATTTAATAAACAGTGGCTGAACCAAGAAGAGTTATCAAATCAAACGTTGAGAATGAACAGTCACTTATTTAGTTAATTTACACATTACTATACTGAGAGTCAACTCAAGACCTTAGCGGTCCCTTTGATGTTAGTCAGACTTCTGGTCGGTGAAAAGGCTTCCGCGGCGCCAAATAGTTCCCTAGGTTTGTTACTTGTTCCTGAAGTCAGGAGCTTTCTTCAGTTTGGTTAGATATTCTGGTGAACTGACTTGATGAATTAAAATTTTTGCCCTGTATAAATATGGAAAATATATCACAGGTTGTATGTTATTCGGGTTCGTTACCAACTCTTGTATTTCATACGTAGATGGCTATGAATAGTTATTGTTCTCAGTGGTGTGTGTAGCAAAATAATAATTATTTCATAATGATATTGATATCTTATTGCACTGTGTACTTAGTAAGTTTGTTCGAGTTCATTCCACTTCTGATAAGTTCGCATAATATGTGCGACGTTGAAGATGGATCCAAGAAAACTGTTGGCAATACTGGCTGCAACAGCATGTTGAGTATTCATAATGGCTGCCAGCTGTGAGCAAGACGTGTGTGATGCTGTGACGCTTGAGTCCCCTGTGAAATACTTTAAAGCTAACAAAAGTGGAGAAAAATAAAGTAGAAAATCTAAACCAAATTGTTTAAACGTTTGCAGTAGCCTACGAGATTAGAATCCGCTGTGGACTGTGGAAGACGTGAAAAAGACCGCGCAGCTGATCGGCGTTTCTGTGTACAGTGTTTACACCGCTCGCTTGGAATTTAAACTCCACGGAAAATCCAAGTCTCCAGCGAAAGGTCGATGTGTCAGCTCAGCACTCGCTGTAGATAAAAGAGGAAGGGCCTTAACACGGTATGGGAATAGGATCCTTGGCGTATTCGATGATGATGATGATGATGATGATGATGATGATGATGATGATGATGATGATAATACTAATAACAATAATGTGTACTTTACTTTATAATCGTAACCGCCCTCTACCTGCAGAAATGTTGTCATGAGAGGATCATGAGTTCCTTCTTACCTTCCGAATGACGAAACTACAATATTTACAACCGAGCTCGATAGCTGCAGTCGCTTAAGTGCGGCCAGTATCCAGTATTCGGGAGATAGTAGGTTCGAACCCCACTGTCGGCAGCCCTGAAAATGGTTTTCCTTGGTTTCCCATTTTCACACCAGGCAAATGCTGGGGCTGTACCTTAATTAAGGCCACGGCCGCTTCCTTCCCATTCCTAGCCCTTTCCCGTCCCATCGTCGCCGTAAGACCTATCTGTGTCGGTGCGAAGTAAAACAACTAGCAAAAATATATATATATATTTACAACATTCCTCGAGGCATTGTATTTTGCAATTCCACTCACGGGTAGATTTTTCACTTTTTTAACTGTGAGAAACTGCCACTGACAGTCGTTGCACGAGAGCGGAATCATATGCTTATGTTGTAAGTCTCCATGTGCTTCACACAAATTGCATTATGAAATAAAAATAAACCTTGCTTCTCATGCCTCGGTATTCGTCAGTAATCTGTAGGTTTTACATGGTCAATAAAGGAATAAATAGGTATAGAAAGTAATCAAAATACAGCTATGTGAAAGGACGTGATTTCGTTTGATGCTTCACTCTTTCAGAATGAAGTGCTGTACTAGTCAGATGGACGCACGGCGTTAATGATAAGCTGGTTGTGGCGGAGATGGAGAACGTAGACGAGACGGGAAGGGGGGACAGGGGACGTGCTCAAATGCGGAAGGATACTTTTCCTAAGCTCTTGACTTGAATTTCAGTATAGCTGTCATAGCCTGGACACTTTACAAATGAAATAGAACAAGTTAGGCCAAGTGCCTTAGTTTTACCTTATTAAATGAATTTCGACCCTTTTACAATATTAATTTTATCTAACTTGCCGCTGTCTGTATTTGTACAGAGAATGATTAAAATTGTATGACATCATCGTCGATGGAGGCAGATTACATCTTCTATACTTAATTCGCGGCACTTATGACATAACTTTTTATCAAAGGTCGAATCATTTACCTAATTAAACTTTTGTAGTGGGGTTCAAAGGTTTTGTGATTTACGATGTCCTAGAGCATACATGTTTACTTTGATTCTGGCTATGAACGATCTGTGGTCTTGCTAACCTAACACATGAAATTTATTATTTACAAAATTCACATGACAAATGGAGTAACCACAATGCTCCAAAAGAAAACAAATAAATTCAAAATGACCTAACTACTCCTATCTTATTTACATCATTTAATCATGAACAAACTTTCACGTGCCTTCTGTCACTATAGAAATGATTAAAACACGGTGACAAAAATATCCGCGCAGAAAAAAAGAAAAAGAAAACGTTAAAGAAAAATTCCAAACATGGACGATGATCACTGCCTATCAACAATTTAAATAAAAAATACGCACAATCAAGATGCAGAAAAAACCGTTATCAAACTGATTTTAAAGTAACAACTGGGTGAATTTGACGGCAATCTCGTGACATCAGACGTAACTGTCTGGGCATGACATTTCACAATTTTCAAGAATACTAACTAAGTATATTACACGTCATCATGTTTACAATTGACTTTCAAAATTTTACACATCGCTCGGTCAGTCTGTTCCATGTCTCAACTCGGCCTTTGATTTGCATATTTCCGAGTGATATATTTGTCCCTGGAAAAATTATGAATATGTAAGCCTTCTACCTACAATTACCGCATATATCGTCGAAGATTTAACTATACTAGTTAAATTGTTTATCTCTCAATTCACATTCATCTCATTATTCTCAAAGTAGCATATGCTTGTCAATGTAGCCTCGCTCATTTGAATACGGGCCACTCTTTAATAATACACTGTGTCGTTCGCATTCATTATTACGACACCATAATACAACATGGTCCTCAAGCTTCATATTTTCCATTTTTCAATTGCTGTCATCAGGGGCATTGCTATCTCTTTGTTCATTTATTTGATCTCATTTCACATTCTCATGCCATGAATTATCAGCGTTGACCTGCAATGGTTTCCCTCTCCTTATTTATTGATTGTAACAACAAGATTTGCCTGTCAAATACACAGCTATCGAAGATATGAATCCACGTACTCAGAAAGAAAATAAAAAATTACGTCTTAAACGCTATACCGCAAAACATAAGGTATGATATCCAACGAAAACGATCATCTAAATGTGATCACGTAAATGAATAATAAAATTGGACGCGCCATAATTACAGCTAGTTAAAATCCAAAAACAACTCGGCAGCGTCCACAAAATCAAAGTTCACCAAAACACATATTATTTTTATATATTCTTTATTAGGTTAAAAATCTGAAATCGCACTGGACACATAAAATATCTACAGAAATTTTAGATTTACATATTTTAAAATAGTAACTCACATCAAAAATTTATCCAGAAATATGTGAGAGAATCACCTGAGAAAAATACGACTATTTTCTGATTATTATATTTATTATTATTATTATTATTATTATTATTATTATTATTATTATTATTATTATTATTATTATTATGACACGATGGCATTCACATCCCGAATCGTCAGATATGATTGTCCTGGTCTCACTTCTAAACTCTAACTGCAAATGACCTTTAAAATATAATTACACCATCCGGTACGTGAAATTTTATTATTTATAAGCCTACATAAATCACTACCCTAGATTCGACCATTGATTGTTCATAGCCCTCAAGTATATTGTTACATGATTATAAAATGCTCATTTTACCTTTGTGCTAGAAGGCAGGTTGGATCCTCCACAGTCCCCGTTATATAATTTTACTCCATCTTCTTCATCTTGCCGAGGATATGTAACACTTTATACACACTAATTGGATCCATTCTCATACTTGCGTCGCACACGTAAGATTTATTCCCACACACGCCTTTTAACAATCATATGAAGAAAAACATAAATTACACAGCAATAGCTCTCGATGAGTTGACGTGCACTGTCAGTAAAAACAGCTACCTGGCGCGGTCTCCTCCTGGTCGTCTCCGTCCAGCTCCCTCCTTTACCGCTTGTTTGAGGGATTTAGCAGCCATCGACCACACTCTGACAAATGAAAGTGGATACCAGTCGTTGTACTGTTAAGCTCCACTAGTACACAAAGTCTCTCCCTGTAATTTAGCTCACCTAATGTTTGCTCCCAAATGTCTCAGATGAAATAACCATTTTATAGACTGCGGACGTTTAATTGTAACGTTTCGTTGTAAGACATGGAGAAATTTTTATGAAAATACAGCCCTCCAAAACAATACTTCTTCACTAGAATACTAGCGTGCAAGTTACGTGTGAGCTAAGGAATGTTGTATAATTACATGTTATGAAACTCCTATAGTCCATCTCCGTTGTCCGCCTGTCTCACTACGTTAAATGTTCATTTATGAAAAGTTTGTAAAATAACTACCATTGTCATTTTTTCTATGATAATTGACTGATTGTTTCCTATGATCTGATATTATTTTAGAGTTCTCCCTAAATGTTCGTTGCTTGACCAAAACTCTACTCACACAAAAGTTGAATCGTTTCTTAGCGCTGCACTTCCTGAAGAATCGCCTGTCTGCACTGAAATTTCGCGTAGGACTGAGATATCACCACACTGCGGCTACCGCTTTTGTAAATTCTCACACCCCCACTGCAAAAATAGTTCGATTGGAGGGGATGCGGCGTAGTAATACGTCACCTTGGATCGTTTTTCCACTTGTCCGTAGGTGAAATGTTCTGAAAATGCACTCTAAATATTCCAAAATTTGGTTTGATTTGTGTGTTGCACTGCGTTATCAGAAATGATCGTAGCTTAATTTATAAATTGAAATGCGTCATAGGGCCTATTTACACTCGGAGCACGACGCTTAGCCGCCATGACGCTTTGCTCCTTGGGCGCAACCACTCTTCCACACAATGTTAAAAACTTATATTTTGAGAAATAATTAACCACGTATTTGCGTGAAATATTGGTTAAATATTATTTGCAGGTCAGGACACAGTATTTCACTACTACTTTCGACACCCAGTCACGAATACACTGGATACAGATTCCCGCTAGGACAAGACAATTAAATTTTGTAAATTGTGTTTGGTTAAAATCTTGCCACGCATCGTGGCTTGGGTGCAACCATTCTCTGCCAAGGGGTGACAGGTATTTTCTCTTTCCTTGTCACACACTAGGGATGGGCACATTCCGTATTGCCGGTTTCCCGTGAGAAACTAAGTAGAAAGTCTGCACTTTTGCGGTGCCATAAACTTGATTTGAGGGAGGCTTTTAGTTAGCTATTTCCTGCTCGTGACTTTAAGCATATTTGACGGATGTACTTCCAGCGAACGCGGCTCCTGGGTGGCGTTTTGTGAGACTGCTAGCTTTTCCCTGACTCTGCAGTATCCACATATACGAATTTCAATAATTTAATTATCATTTCCATTAGGCTCATTCGATTATGGGTGCAGTATTATAATATAAATTTTATTTTAGGCCTAGCTACCTACACAGAATTTCTAACCTCTTCAATAATTGTGACTTGTAGGCCTATACCACGTATAAAGCTAAATTTTGACGTCTTGAGTCAGGTAGTCAGACTCTGAATTTAACAATTAATACTGATAGGTCTATATACATAGATCATGAGCAAAATAAGTAACATCTTAAAACACTGAACTAGTCTATTCTTTATTGTAACAATAATATCACTGTCCTTCATCTATCAGCTGATTGAATTGGCTAAAACATGGCGGCTGGAGTGGACTTGGCCACACTATACTTACTGTATCAACGATCTTAAAAACATAGACTGCTAATCTGATGGCCATCTTTGAATCTACTTGAACCACTGGCAGCCATGACACTTGCAGGCAAAACATATGCTTATTTCATCTGAATCTGCCATAGAAAGGATCTGGAGAAGTTGTTGCATGATGGAGTACGGTCTTTGCGAAGATGTGCAAGGTTAAAATAATTAATTAATTAATTAATTAATGTAGGCTATGAATTCAGTAGAATGAAGTCAGGCGAGGTTTGACCAAGAGAGGTCCGGCAGAAATATTAAAATGGTAAAGCTAGTAGGATACCGTATGTGGAAGGAATGCTGCACTCAACCAGGGGTCCGGTGGTCTCAACTTTAGAATCTGGGGTTACCCCATTTAGTGGGCACTTACGACAGGCAGAGGATACCGTACAGATATTCTACACCACAACCAACGGACGTATGTGCTGCATGTTGCACAGCAGTTCTTAGAAAGTAGCCATAAGTAGCAAAAAGCATAAAACATAACAAACCAGACCAAGAAGCAAAATTCAAAAATTATAACAGAATGACACTGAAGATATGTAATGACAAGGCAGTGGTATCTTTCTCTACGCGTGTGAATTCCTCAGTGAACTGCTGTACGTATAACACGTCTTTCTGTAGTGAATGACTTTATTGTTGGTGCATGACGCCGAATTATCCATCCTTCTACATACATAATTCTTGTTTTAACCAAGCAAATGCTCACCATATTCACTGCGCTTATTTCACTATAACAACAATGCAACATTAAGCATGTTTGAGAATGTCGAGTTTATTTTTAAATAAATCTTTAATTTGCAATAACATACACTATAATCTCATCAACTCAATGAAGTGATAAGGGCTAACTCAAGGATCATGTAAGGCTAACTGTCAAGACCAAGAATTGGCAGCCGCCATGACAGTTACAGGCAAAATTTAGTTCGCTGTGCTTCAACCAGGGGCGCTGTAACGAGTTTGTTTAGCAGTCTATATCTTTCATGTCGTTGTACTGTATAGAGTCACTGTAGTTACCAGGTTTAGGCCGCTGAAGTCGTCTTCTCGGTATCGCTTGACATCTCCCGCTGGGAGGCCTCCAAGCAGTTCACTGTAAGCCAGCCTCAATGGCCCATATAGGTTCGTCGCAACCCAGGGTCTGTAACTTGGTCAGGAACTTCAAAGTTAGTTAACGCAGCTTCTTGCACATAGACCTGCTTCTACGGTGATACGTGATCAGGGTCGGCAAAAAAAGTGCTGGAAGAACTAAGAATATTTTGCTCTGAATGAGGTGTAACTATTTCCTTCCCAGACTGTATCGCTTCTTTGAAGAGTATCGAGCTCTCAACAGCCTTTTATAATTGAAGGGGCGGTCGTAGTGACATATAGGTTTTAGTTTACGTTTACAGAGGGAAGTCCAGATACTTTTTGATCAGAGACTGTATATAGAAAACGGAGTGCACAATAGCAATTTGATAAAAAGAAGTACCTCATAAGTTTGATTTGAGAAAGCTGAATTTGTATTGCATGCAATAATGTAGAAAGAAAAAGAAGCAGAAACAATTCGCCGCTTTATCTTATCTTCGTCCACCGCATGAGTATGCTCGGCCATTGATCTATCAACATCACTTTTGTCCGACGTAGTATTCACTTTCCAAATACATTTCTTCCATTAAATGAAGTGGTTCTGCGCCCAAACAAGGTTAGAGTCAGTGAGAGGGCACTTAAAAGAAATCACACCAATGACACGTCACACGAATGCGCCACGTGTTTCAAAATGTCAACTAAATTTTCAAATTAAATTATCAAATTATAAATGCGCTACGTATTGCAATGGCTGGAAGGAAATTCTTAATGTGCAATTCCCGGATAATCCTAAAGCAGACAAGACATTCCAGTGTGCAGATTACGTGTGCTTTTTTTCTTTTTTTTACAATTTGTTTTACGTCAAACCGACACAGATAGGTCTTATGGTGACGATGGGATGGGAAAGATCTAGGAGTGGGAAGGAAGCGGCCATGGCCTTAATTAAGGTACAACCCCAACATTTGCCTGGTTTGAAAATCGGAAACAACGGAAAACCATCTTCAGGGCTGCTCACAGTGGGGTTCGAACCCACTATCTCCCGTATGCAAGCTGACAGCTGCACGCCCCTAACCGCACGGCCAACTCGCCTGGTGTATGTGATTCAATAGAAGGTAGAAATTTTGTGTGTGCAATCACCGATGCCCATATCGGACTCCTTGTGTGCACGACGTCAGAAGACGTTTATGCATCAGAGGTCCAAAAGATTCATCGAGTACTGTCTTCTTGTTAGGCGTTTCACTGCCTGATGGAGATATCAGCTATGAACTCCGACCCGCCGTTCATCTCTACTATTGAGGAGACCACTGGCTACTGGCTAGTAGTAGTTTCGTATACAATTACCTATTAATGACTTCCAGCTGACTTTGTATCACACCGAGCTCGATAGCTGCAGTCGCTTAAGTGCGGCCAGTATCCAGTATTCGGGAGATAGTAGGTTCGAACTCCACTGCCGGCAGCCCTGAAGATGTTTTTCCGTGGTTTCCCATTTTCACTCCAGGCAAATGCTGGGGCTGTACCTTAATTAAGGCCACGGCCGCTTCCTTTCCACTCCTAGCCCTTCCCTCTCCCATCGTCGCCGTAAGACCTATCTGTGTCGGTGCGACGTAAAGCAACTAGCAAAAAAAAAAAACTTTGTATCACAGTCATGAGAGAGGAGAGTATAATTGTCGATTTTACGTACAGAGTGAATGAGTGTGTCTCTGTTAGTCGAGATAGCGTAACAGGGGATAAGGCATGCATGTTCCAACGTTATGAGCCCAGACAGTGATAACCTTATAAAGGTGGACAGGATCAATTACTCATATACTTAATAATAATATTTCCACATCTGCGATGCTCGCCGTTCAGGGACTTATCAATGAAAGTCTAAATTCATGAATATCTGCTTTATTAGGGCCCATACAGTACACATATATATATTGTTGTTCGAGTCGTCAGTCTAAGAGACTGGTTTGATGAGGCTTTTCATGCCACCGAATTCCGTGCTACCCTTTTCATTCCTACGTAACGACTACATCCTACATCTGCTCTAATCTGCTTGTTAGTTTCACACCTTGGTCTACCCCATCCGTTCTTACCGCCTGCACCTCCCTCTAAAACCTACTAAACAAGTCATGGGTGTCGTAAGATGTGTCCTATCATTTTATCACTTTTTCTGGTCAAATTTAGCCAAATCGATTTCCTCTCGACAGTTCGATTTTTTTGCTAGTTGCTTTACGTCGCACCGACACGGATAGGTCTTATGGCGATGACGACAATTCGATTTAATACCTCTTCAGTCGTCATTCGATCTACCCATTTCACACATTCTTCTGTAACACCACATTTCAAAAGCTTATATTCTCTTTCTTTCTGAGCTAGTTATCGTCCATGTTTCACTTCCATACAATACATCTTTCAAATTCCTATATCATTGTTCGAAGTGAGCAAATTTCGTTACTTAAGAAAGACCCTCCTTGCTTGTGCTAGTCTGAATTGTATGTCCACCTTACTTCTTCCATCGTTACTTATTTTACTACCCAAGAAACAATATTCATCTACTTCCTTTAAGACTTCATTTCCTAATAAAATATTTCCTGTATCATCTGACTTCGTCCGACTGCACTCCATTACTTTTGTTTTGAACTTATTTATTTTCGTCTTGTACTCCTTCCCGAAGGCTCTGTCCATACGATTCAGCAATTTCTCCTGATCTTCTGCAGACTCAGATAAAATAACAATATCATCGGAAAATCTCAAGGTTCTGATTTCCTCTCCTTAGATTATGATTCCCTTTCCAAATTCCTTTTGATTTCCTTTACCGCCTGTTCTGTATAAACATTCAAGCCTTGCCTGACTTCCTTCTGGATTGCTCCTTCTTTTTCAAAGCCCTCGATTTTTATCCCTGCAGACTGAATTTTGTCCAGCTTGTATATAATTCTCCTTTCTCGGCATATAATACCGATCACCTTCAGAATCTCAAATAGCTTGGTCCAATCAACATTATCGAATGCATTTTTTAGATCTACGAACGCCATGTATGTGGGCTTGTTCTTCAAAATGCGGTCCTCTAACATCAGATGTTAAGTCAAGATTGCTTCACGTGTCCCTACATTTCTTCCGAAGCCAAATTGATGCTCTCCCAAGTCAGTTTCAACTATCTTTCCATTGTTATGTAAATAATACGTGTTAAAATTTTGCAAGCGTGAGATTCTAAACTAATGGTGCGGTAAATTTAACGCGTGTCAGCACCTGCTTTCTTGGGAATAGGTATAACAACATTCATCCATCTTACACATCAAATGAAATAACCTCGCCATGATGGTTTCTCATAAGGCAGTCAGTAATTCTGAGGGTATTTAATCAATTCGAGGTGCTTTGTTCCTATTTAGGTCTCTCAAAACTCTCTCGAATTTTGACTTCAAAATTGGGTCTCCTATTTCATAGCATTCGGAGCCGATGACCTGGACATTAGTCCCTTTTAAACAACAAACATCATCAGCAGCAGTAGCAGCAGCATCAACAGACCCTTCTTGTTCCAGAATCACATCATCTAATTCCTTACATTGATACAACTGTTGGATATGTTCCTGCCATCTTTCTGCCTTGCCTTCTTCCAGTAGAAGTGGTTTTCCATCTGAGATCTTAATATTCGTACACCGAGTTTTCCTTTCTCCAAAGGTTTCCTTGATTTTCCTCTGTACTGCATCTAACTTTCCTACGAGCATACAACCTTCAACAACATCCTTGCCCTTTTCCTTCAAACATTCTTCCTTAGCTGTCCTGCACTTTCTATCTACTGCATTCGTTAATCGCCTGTATTCTGCCCTGTCCTCCTCATTTTTGGCATTCTTGTAATTTCTTCCTTCGTCAATCAGGTTTAGTATCTCCTGAGTTATCCATTGAATCTTAGTTGATCTTTGCATTCTTCCTAACCTTTCTCCAACAGCCCTACTGACCTCATTTGTCACGGCCAGTTTTCCTCTGTTGTGTTTCCTTCAGCCTTTTCATTTAGTTCTTGTGCAGCATGTTCCTTGAAATATCGGGCGAGTTAGCCGTGCTCTTAGGGGCGCGCAGCTGTGAGTTTGCATCCGGGCGATCGTAGGTTCGAACCCCGTTGTCGGCAGCCCTGAAGATGGCATTCCGTGGTTTCCCATTTTCATACCAAGCAAATGCAGGGGCTGTACCTTACTTAAGGCCACGGCCGCTTCCTTCCCACTCCTAGCCCTCTCATATCCCATCGTCGCCATAAGACCTAGGCTATCTGTGTCGATGTGACTTAAAGCAGCTTGTTCCTTGAAACAATCCCTCACACTCTGCTCTTTCAACTTCTCTGGATCCCATATACTTCCATTCCTTCCTTTCTTCAATTTCTTCAACTTCAGATGTCGTTTCATGACCAACAAGTTATGGACAGAGTCCACGTCTGCTGCTGGGGAAGTCTTACAATCCAACATCTGGTTTCTAAATCTCTACCTAATCATAATGAAGTCTATTTGATATTCTCAGTGTCTCCAGGTCTCGTCCACGTATACAGCCGTCGTCTGTTAATTCTTGAGCCAAGTATTAGCGAGGACTAATTTATGATTGGTGCAGAATTCATCTAGTCGACCTCCACTTCTCTTTTTCATTCCTCTGTCCCAATCCGCCGTCCCCCTGGTGTAGGGGTAGCTTGCCTGCCCCTTACCCGGAGGCTTCGGGTTCGATTTCCGACGAGGTCAGGGATTTTTACCTAGATCTGACGGCTGGTTCTAGGTCCACTCAGCCTACGAGATTAGATTTGAGGAGCTATCTGACGGTGAGATAGCGACCCCGGTCTAGAAAGCCAAGAAAAACGACCGAGAGGATTCGTCGAGCTGATCACACGGTACCTCGTAATTTGCAGGCCTTCGGGCTGAGCAGCGGTCGCTTGGTAGGCCAAGACCCTTCAGGGCTGTAGTGCCATGGGATTAGTTTTTTATGTCCCAATCTGAAATCTCCTACTGCATTACCATTTCTTCCTTGGCCTATCACTGCATTCCAGTCTCCCAACACAATTGTATTACCGGGCGAGTTGGCCGTGCGCGTAGAGGCGCGCGGCTCTGAGCTTGCATCCGGGAGATAGTAGGTTCGAATCCCACTATCGGCAGCCCTGAAGATGCTTTTCCGTGGTTTCCCATTTTCACACCAGGCAAATGGGGCTGTACCTTAATTAAGGCCACGGCCGCTTCCTTCCAACTCCTAGGCCTTTCCTATCCCATCGTCGCCATAAGACCTATCTGTGTCGGTGCGACGTAAAGCCCCTAGCAAAAAAAAAACAATTATATTCTCGTCACCGTTTACATGTTGTATTATAATTTCTATCTATTATATTCTTTCGATTTCATCATCGTCCGCTGAACTAGTAGGCATATGGAGCTCCACTATTTTGGTGGGCATTGGCTTGGTGTCTATCTTGACAACAATCATCCTTTCACTATGCTGATCGTAGTAGCTTACCCGCTGCCCTATTTTCGTTTTCATAATTAAACCAACTCGTGCATTTCCTCTATTTGATTTTGTGTTGATAATTCCGTAGTCACCAGACCAAAAATCCTGCCCTTCCTGCCAACGTACTTCTCTTATACCAACTAAATCTATCTTCAGTCTGTCCATTTCCTTTTTTCGATTCTCTGACCTTCCACAACGATTCTGACACTCCACGCTCCGACTCGCAAAATGTCAGTATCCATCTTCCTGATGATTGCCCCCTCTAGTGCAGTCCCCACCCGGAGATCCGAATGGGGGGTTAATTTACCTACGGAATATTTTACCGGGAGGAAGCCATCATCAGTACATCATTCATACAGAGAGAGCTGCATGTCCTCGGGAGTTAGTCACGGCTGTAGTTTCGCGTTGCATTCAGCCGTGTAGGAGTAACGACATAAATAAGCGATGCTAAGTATTATTACAAGGTCATATCATTCAATCCTCTAGACTGCTATCTTTGCAGTTTCCGAAAGGCTGCTACCCGCCTTTCGATTAACCATTCGTTAGTCTGGTCTCTCGACAGATACCCATCCGATATGGTTGCACCTGCGGCTCGACTTTCTGCTTCACAGGGACGCAAAAGCAAGGTCACGTGTTCCGCAGAGAAGGGGTAAACACGTATAAGACACACAACACTGGAAATTGGATTTTCTACCATTTTATCACAAATTTAAGAAAGAATTAATATTTCCGGAGGTCTTGAAATTTGTGAAATGTGTAATTGTCGTGAATATCCGATATTAGCCTTCGTATTGTGAAAAGGCACGGAACATGAGGGATTGTAAATAATTGTGTGCACAACTTGTTCCATGCACGTTTTTCAATGCGGCTAATATTAACTGAATAATTTGACATTTCCAGTTTGAGGCCCCTCTTTATTACTACGTTCCCTATGCTAATCAAATTATACAGTATATAGCCTAGTGCGTATCCCTGCTCACCTCGAAGTTAAATACCGAGCTTGGATAAATTATGTTAAACCATTTTCCCGTAATGTCAACACAAACAGACAAAAATTGAACTGAACCTACTTTCGAATTTTTAAAACCAAATCCGACATGAAAATAAAGTAGGCATGTGAGGAAAACAATTGAAGTTTTCAGACAAAATTATAATTTCACTTATATAAATTAGAGTAAGAATAAGGAAAGAAAATCGAACCCGTGGCATACACAAACCATTAATATCTTGGCCTGCCAAGACAACTGCTACCCAATTAAATGGCCATCAGGTGGTCATTCAGTTTTACATTCCAAATTTTACTTTCTCCAGGACGCAGTTGAAGAGGAGTGGAGGTAAACCATCAACGTGCCTTAAAACTCTATTTATTATGAATTGTTCAGATATTTCAACTATAAATTTTACTTTTGATATGGTGTCTGTGAGGGCTTCCTGAATTTGGCTTTAACTCCGAATTCTCGGATTTTTTTTTTCTGGAGCTTCCCTGTCAACAGAGTCAAAAGCCTTTTCAGCTCTATAAAGGTTACTATTATGTCTTTGGTGTTCATTAATCTGTCACGGATTATGGACTTCAGGTTAAATATCTGTCCTGAGTAAGATCTCCCCTTTCTAAATCCACTCCGATATTCACCCAAATAACTGTCAAGAATTGCTTTTACCCTGTTCAGTGATATTGTTGACCGGGCGAGTTGGCCATGCGATTAGGGGCGCGCAGCTGTGAGCTTGCATCCGGGAAATAGTGGGTTCGAACCCCACTGCCGGCAGCCCTGAAGATGGTTTTCCATGGTTTCCCATTTTCACACCGGGAAAATGCTGGGGCTGTAACCTTAATTAAGGCCACGGCCGCATCCTTCCAACTCCTAGGCCTTTCCTCTCCCATCGTCGCCATAAGACCTATCTGTGTCGGTGCGACGTAAAGCCAATTGTAAAAAAAAAAGATACTGTTGAAAATCTCTTATAAGCTACTGGCAAAAGGGATATGGTTGTTGACATCTTAGACTCTTAATGTTTGCAGATGATTTTGCCATACTTTCAGAAAACCTGACAAATGCAGCACTACAATGCAATATCACAGAAGTGATAGTGAACAGAACAGGTTTAAGAATTTCTGTAGAAAAAAAATGTATGACAATTATAAAACATTCTCCAGATTTTTTATAACAGAAATGTTTCGAATAAAAGGTAAAGACATTCAAGCATTTGGGAGAAGCAATTCAAGAAACGCTTTTAAAAATTCGTGGTTGTAGAAACGATATACAAGATGGAACGAGCATACGATATAACGAAGAATATCTACAACAAAAAGTGTTTATCTAAAAATATCAAGATACAACACCACAAAAAAGACCCCCCCACGATGGCACTACCGCACTTGAAGGGCTTTGGCCTACCAAGTGACCGCTGCTCAGCCCGAAGCCCTGCAGATTTCGAGGTGTTGTGTGGTCAGCACGACGAATCCTCTCGGCCGTTATTCTTGGCTTTCTAGACCGGGGCTACAACAAGGACGTCAAACAGAAATGCCTAAACAAGAGTGAATGTCTAGTACCGAATTACAAGCTGAATAAATTAGAAGTTTAGGAAAGAAATACAGAAAATACTCGGTCTGCTAAGAACTACAGAACTCTTGAAATCAAGAAATAATGATGATAATAATGATAATATCGTAACATAGAACAAAAAAAACCACAGAAATAATACGGAAGAGGCAATTGATCTTTTTGAGCATTTATACAGAATGGATGATAACAGGTTAAGCAAACAGATATTCAAATAGCTTTGGAAAAAGAAGTGAACAACAAACTGGATTCATGAAGTCAAGAAATATTTTGAAAAAATAATATACGAGAAGAAGCAGCAACGGGAAGAGAGAGTTTTAGAAATAAAGTGTTAAAAACAAGACGGATTCAAAGATCGGGAGAGAAAGAAAAGAGGCTCAAAATGGACAGAGAAGTTGAAAAGGAGACATAGTGAGCAGATGGAGTATTGGAGGAAGATGAAAGAACAATAAAGGATGAAGGATTGCAATTTTCACGTGGTCCTTAAAAGACCGTAACGGATGAAGGGATAAATAAATAAATTAAATAAATAAAATAAATAAATAAATAAATAAATAATAAAAATCGTCTTTGTCATCATCATCATCATGATGAACGCTGGAAAAATTAATAACTTATATATGAATTAAAAAAAACACTCGAACATCACTCACCCGAATTATGAAAGTTATATAGAGACTCTGAAGTAACGTTTACGCTTGTTTCTATGACGACAGCGGTAATATCAAGGAATAAGATAAAACAGAGGAGATCAACTGCTTGCTTATTGCTCCAACATAATTTTGGAGTTAGTCGCTGTTGACTGAAGTGAAAGCCACTTTTACGATGAATGTTTATCGCATCCACAGACATATAGATTTAGACTGGCAATGATCAGCAGGAATCCCAAGCCGCAAGCGTGCGGCCGCCGCCATCTTACGTCACTACACTAATCCCGATGCATTAATGTAAAATAGTAGCCAAAACGGGAATATTGGACAGGAGATAATTAAAATAATAAAAGGTACATCGAAATAATAACAATAATACTGATTAATTAGACTTATTAGCTCCTTTATTTTACTGTTAAAAAAAGAAACACTGGTATATCAATTTACAAATGCTTAAAAATAGCCATCCTCTTAAGACCGATCCATCGTCAGATCTGTTTCCATTCAACTCTCATACAGCATGATTCACATGTATTTTCAAGAACAATGATGAAATTATGCTAATGAGGCGATAAATATGCGTGTCCGTTGGGTTTAGATCCAATGCATGTGAGCCTAACCTTGAAAACAAATTTCTTTCATACAAATGAGCTGAGGCTTCATTAGGTATGTTCCCTTTCATGACTGAGATTAAGCCATTACATGTATTCTTTCTAAAATACATCTCGTAAGTTTTCACACATGAACAACTTCTTTCTTAGGAACATGTGAGCCACTTACCGATGTACTGAAACTCCAGTTCCATCCTTATTCTTTCTTCGTAAATAGGAAAAACCACACCCAAACACTACGCATGTACTCACCATTCTACCACACAGTAGTTTGCTGAAAATAAAAGTGAAATGTGCATAAAAACGACATAAACCAAAACTGCGCATAACACAGTAACATGGTATATGTTTACAGTGAATGTGTAGTGACGTAAGATGGCGACGGCCGCAAGATTCCCGCTTCACTAACACCAATGCTACTAGATACAGCGCTGCCTGTCTATTTACTATATGTCTGTGATCCCATCCAACGGGGCGCAACAACGTTCAAAAAACATCTTATAAATACAGTTGTAGAGGGTCCGCTGTCTGTAATGTCATTTATTTCCATTTATTTTGATATATTTATCCGTTCTGGGTCAGATCATGATCGTATCAATAGTTCTTAGCTTAGTATGTTTGTCTGTTTGTTTGTTCCACCAGCACGGGTAAACGTCTGAACAGATCTCGACCAAACTTCATATTTAGAGTATACTCATCAAGGAGCAGGTTTTGATATGCATCTCATTTAAAAACCACTCAATAGACTGGGGGTTTAGGCCTACAGGAAGACTAGAAGAGGTTTTTGCAATTTTCTCTTACACTATTAACTATATCTCGATCAAACTTCTTATTTAGAGCCTACTCATCAAGGAGTAGGTTTCAATATGCATATAATTGAGAAATCACTCAATAGACCAGATGTTTATAGGAAGACCAAAGATATTTTTTTTCAAATTTTCTCTCACACTGTTGATTGTATCTCGACCAAACTGTATATGTAGAGACTACTTACCCAGGAACAATTTTCGATATGCATATCGTTTAAAAATCACTCAATAGAATGGGAGCTTTATGGGGCGACTAGAAGAGGTTTTTTTCTCTTACACTATTGATTATATGTAAAATCTGTAGACTATATGTGAAACACCCCTTCGTTTTAAATATTTTTTGTTCAGTTCACAATTTCGCCTACTCTTCAAACGACGGAGAAAATTACTATTTTCTGCGGGCTTCATGCTCTGCAGCCAGTGACGGACACCCTCGCAGACCTACAATTATCTGAATGATTCATAGCAACAGAAAATCAGACGATGCATCATATTTCGCTCGGCTTGAAAATTAATCCCACCTAATGCAACTCAACACCGAGGAAACATGAGGTAATAGTTTTCCCTTTGGCATCAGTCTGTCTTTCTGTCTGTGTGGTTATCTATCTGTTTGTAAATTCCTAAAAGTGGGAAACTGCTGGACTTATTTCAACCAAACTACAGTCATGGGAAAAAATATTCGTACACCTCAAACGTTAAGCAATGTTGTCGTTTGTAGTTGACGCATTGCTCATAGGCTGCTAGAAATTTCACTACTTTTCTATACTTCGGTATTTCGCGAAACATGAATATAACTACGTACCGGAAATAACAATATTACTTCAGAAATATTTATTTTAACAAACGTGTCATTCAATAAGTTCGAAATACAGATGCATAAAAAGTATTCGTACAAATGGTTTATCTCACATCAAAGTCCTTGATAACATCCCTTGATAACGCAGGTAAGCAGTAAAGGTCACGTATTGTACCAAGTCAGTTGTGCTTCAGTCGTTCTAAACAACAAGTGATACAGTCAATCAGTAAGATGGGCCGCAAAATGAAAGAAACAACAGAAGAAGAGAGAAGAATTGTAATCCGGGCTCATAATTCCTGTGAATCGCTCTCGGAAATATCGAAACTTGTGAAGAGACCAAGATTTACAATTGAGGGAATTATTGACAGGTATGGTGAGAGAAAAACTATCAAAAATTCACGTAGACGTGGACGTCCATGCAATCTAGACGATCGAATTAAAAGACTAATCCTCAGGAAAGTTAAGAAAAATCCTAGAATCAGTGCTGCAAAACTGAAGTCTGAACCAGGAAATGATTTAAAACTTAATATCTGTGCTTCCACAATTCAAATGTCTTTATATACGAATGGGTATCATTGTAGAAATGCCAGGCGAAAACCTTGAATTACCCCAGCAAATAGGAAGAAAAGACTACAATATGCTACAGGCTATAAACATGCCTCTCTAGAATTTTGGGATCGAGTTATATTTACAGATGAAAGTAAACTGACCGTTTTTGAAGAATATGGCAAAAAGGTGTGGAGGAAAACGAACACAGAACTCGAAGAAAAAAGTCTGTTTTCTTCAGTGAAGTATGGTGGAGGTTGTTTAGTGGTTTGGGGGTGCATGAGCTCAGCTGAAGTAGGTTCTTTAGAATTCATAGATGGAAAGATGGACCGTAAATACTATATTGAAGTTCTGAGGAAATATCTAGCATCTAGTGCCGAAACGATGGGACTTTTGGGTAGTTATGTATTCATGCAAGATAATCATTCAAAGCATATGGCCCTTGACACACGATTGTGGATTTTATACAACACACCCAAATACATGGTGACACCCCCTAATCCCCGCATCTGAATCCGATTGAACATGTGTGGGCTTATCTTAAAAAGAGACTGAGCAAAATAAATATTTCATCAAAGCCAGTTTTGAAAATGGCTCTTTTGGAAGAATGGGGTAAGATTGAGCCCACCTTCACCTCCAAACTATTTCATTCAGTGCCTAGGCGGCTTGAGGCCATTATAAAATCAAAAGGATTGCCAAAAAATACTAAATGTGCACAAAAGTCAGTGGAGAATGAAAGTAAAACCGGACTGTACGAATACTTTTTATGAGTATGAAATCGTGGTATTTTCATTTATTTATGTATTAATGACAGAGACGTCTATCAATTGTATGTTTTATAATGGACATGTATTTAGATAGTGTACAGAAAGGTAACCTATTTATGTTATACAACGTACATAACAATAAGTATCCTAAGTAAAGTATTTTTGTTTCAGTATTAAGTGTACGAATACTTTTTACTATGACTGTATGTATTTGGAATGTACTCACTCAGGTTGTATTATCAGACGCATACGATGTCATGGTTATCACATGGAATTGGTATTTATTGGAAGATTATTCTCAAATATTTTCGTTAATATTAGATCCATCAAAATACTGCATATAACGTTTAAGTACATGTTACTTCCGTTCCTTTATGCCATGTACGTGTTTATTGTACGACGGATAATAACGCACATTGTTACGAAACATTGGATTTTTAGTCCAAGTCCCGTAGGAGATATTGTGCATGACACTTCAAGGTGCGTGACAGGAAAAACTAAAGAGCCATTTTACTCTTTTCAATAGGGCAGATATTAAGGGAGGTATCATCAAGATCATAGCGCGACGCCAGTGGTTAGAGATACAATATGCAACCTGAGAACCACGGAGATTTTCGTACGACTTCGGATCAGGAACTGTACCGTACAATAAATTCGGAAATTGTCATCATTATCTCTCTCGGCTTTGTTCAGCTACATCATATTTCACGTTACTGCTACGCACGTTAGTAGGAAAATATCGTTTTCACATGTCGCATTAAACTTGTGAATAGAGCCATTTTATTCGCACAAATTCCTGAAGGAAACATGTAATCCACTGCAAATTTCTGTGCGAGGAACGGGTACAAAAGGTAGTCTGGAATAAAATGAAAATAGCCCCCCAGATGGCTAGAATTGCACGGAGAGAATGAATTTGTTCCTAAAATGGATTTGATTGTGTTCAGATCATGTGTAGCTTGATCCAGACATGGTATGTTTATTCAGGATCTCAAAAGAACTGACTATACCAGGTGAATAATCTTTCCCTTTTTTCTCGTCTTTATGCAACTCGCAGTTTACAATTTAACACGAAAATTTCCCCCCCCCCCCCCTGTCGTCCGATAATAAGTCCTTTTTTTTTTTGCTAGTGGCTCTACGTCGCACCGGCACAGAGAGGTTTTATGGCGACGATGGGATAGTAAAGGACTAGGAGTGGGAAGGAAGCGGCCGTGGCCTTAATTAAGGTACAGCCCCAGCATTTGCCTGGTGTGAAAATGGGAAACCACGGCAAACCAACTTCAGGGCTGGCGACAGTGGAATTTGGGCCCACTATCTCCCCGATGCAAGCTCACAGCTGCGCGCTGCTAACCGCACGGCCAACTCGCCCGGTATAATAAGTTCTTGTGCAGGTACAAGGCTTCACAGTTATGTATTCGTTGCTCATAAACCTATACTAAGATGAATGAAATTAAATGGCGTATGGCTTTCAGTGCCGGGAGTGTCCGAGGACAAGTTTGGCTCGCCAGATGTAGGTCTATCTTGATTTGACACCGTAGGCGACCTGCGTGTCGTGATGAGAATGAAATGATGATGAAGACGACACATACACCCAGCCTCCGCGCCAGCGAAATTAACCAATTATGATTAATATTCCCGACCCTGCAGGGAATCGCACCCGGGGACCCCTGTGACCAAAGGCCAGCATGCTAATCATTTAGCCATGGAGCTGGTAGCAATGAATGGACGCTCCGCCCGGCTCCTCGGCTGAATGGTCAGCGTACTGGCCTTCGGTTCAGGCGCCCCGGATTCGATTCCCGGTCGGGTCGAGCATTTTAATTGCGTATATTTAATTCCTCTGGCAAAAAGACTGGTTGTTTGTGTTCATTTTATTACCCAGCCTTTCATCTACTTGCGACTTCGCGTTATGCGATTGTCAGCCCTCCTGAAGCCCCTCGGCATTTCCTGGAAGAGATGAGTGAGTCAGACTGAGGAGCTACCGACTGGCCTGCGGGTATGTGACGACCTTTGCTTCTATTGTCCGTTTCGTGCGGTGCCACCATGGATTTTCTCGAAGACGAAACTAGAACACTCGTATTTTGGCCGCACTCCGAAAATAATATAATTTCATCACAAGGTATATAAAAGCAGGCTCGACTCTAACACGAGTAGTAGGTGAATGTGTAGGTTGTTGTTTAGGGTTGTCTTGTCAGTGGATATGTGTTGAGTAGTTCACTGTGTGGAGTGGTCACGTGAATTTATTGTGCGAATTATTGGTCATCTCTGGAGTCGAGCCAATTGTACAGTCCCACCTGACTACAGTGAATTGCTGTGTGTGCGAAACGACGTGAAAGTTCAGAAGTGGCAGTCAAGATTTCAGCCGAAGACCAGCTGTTAGGACAAGAGACTGTTGAAAATAGCCAGTATCTAATGAAATTCTTCATTCATTGTCGAGCATAAGTGAGTAACATATAACGGTGTGTTAATAACTGGATCATCCTCTATTAAATTATTTCTATAGAACAGTCAGTTTTTCATTCGTAATAGTTCAAATCAGTCCACCTCTGTGGTGTAGTGGTTAATGTGATTAGCTGCCACCCTCGGAGGCCCGGGTTCGATTCCCGGCTCTGCCACGAAAATTTGAAAAGTGATACAAGGGCTGGAACGGGGTCCACTCAGCCTCGCGAGGTCAACTGAGTAGAGGTGGGTTCGATTCCCACCTCAGCCATCCTGGAAGTGGTTTTCCGTGGTTTCTCAATTCTCCTCCCGGCAAATGCCGGGATGGTACCTAACTTAAGGCCACGGCCGTTTCCTTCCCTCTTCCTTGTGTTTCCGTTCCAATCTTCCCATCCCCCCGCAAGGCCCCTGTTCAGCATAGCAGGTGATGCCGCCTGGTCGAGGTACTGGTCATTCTCCCCAGTTTTATCCCTGACCCAGAGTCTGATGATCCAGGACACTGCCCTTGAGGCGGTAGAGGTGGGATCTCTCGCAGAGTCCGAGGGAAAAACCGACCCTGGAGGGTAAACAGATTAAGAAGAAGAAGAAGAAAGGTACAAATCACTACACTACCGAAGACCAGAGAAGTACGCAATAGAGAATATTCCCTTCACATGGGGTTAAAGGCTGGAAGGGTATCCTGTCGAAAAACTGGCCTATATCTGCACCAATGTCGACCTCAACACATTGAGAAAAGGCCAGGAAGAGAATGATAGCTCTGAAACGTTATACTCGTATTAAAGGAACTCCCCACTGCAAAAAAGTTTACAGTGTTTTAAGATGGCCTCACTCACTGCCTCTTGTACGGTTTTTGCATTGTACGGGGAGGATTGTTCTTTTCTAGTGGTTTAACGTCGCAAGGTCATAAAAGTTATAGGATTGGTGAGGTAGTGGCCGTGGCGTTAATTAAGGTACAGTCTCAGTACTTACCTGGTGTGAAAATGAGAAACCACGGGAAACCATCTTCCACACTGCCGGCGGTGAGATTCGAACCCATCATGTACTGGGAATCCTATCTCATTTATACGTACCGGGTTGTGTAACTAAGGCGGTAGAGCGCTGTCCTTCTGAGCCCAACTTGGCTGGTTCGAACCTAGCACAGTCCGGTGGTATTTGAAGGTTCTCAAATACGTCAATCTCGTGTCGGTAGATCTATTGGCACGTTAAAGAACTCCTGCGGGGTAATTTTCCGGCACCCCGGGGTCTCCGAAACCCGTTTAAGTAGTTAGTGGGATGTGAAATGAATAACATTATTATTATTATTATTATTATTATTATTATTATTATTATTATTATTATTATTATTATTATTATTATTATTATTATTATTATTATTATTATTATTATTATACAAAATTTTCCAGATTGTCGCGTGATAGATGACTAAGTAAAACTTAATTCCTAGCAGGCTACATGTTCAGGAAAAAAAGTTGGCCTAAGTGGTTCATCCGGTGTTTTAGAATTGTACGCACCTGCTGCCATATCTTCACATCATAACACCGCTTGGATTCCTCTGATATAATGAATGAGTCTACAGCTAATGGACCGGTCTCACTGGCTCAATCGATAAAACACTATGCATCTGAGCACAAGACGGTGGGTTCGATACCGGGTCAGTCCGGTGGTATTTGAAGATAGGCCTATCATGAGATATTCATTTAAATTTCCTTCTACCGGGGGAGTTGGCCGTGCGGTTAGGGGCGCGCGGCTGTGAGCTTGAACCCGGGAGATAGTGGGTTCGAACCTCACTGTCGGCAGCCCTGAAGATGGTTTTCCGTGGTTTCCCATTTTCACACCAGGGATGTAAAGGTATTATTATTATTATTATTATTATTATTATTATTATTATTATTATTATTATTATTATTATTATTATTATTATTATTATTATTATTATTATTCAGGTACCTTAATTAAGGCCACGGCGCTTCCTTCCAACTCCTAGATCTTTCCTATCCCATCATCGCCATAAGACCTATCTGTGTCGGTGCGACGTATACCCACTAGCAAAAAAAATGTCCCTGTATTAATTTCTGAAGAACTTTCTACTCTGAGGATGTGTCACATGTTTTTCAACTGAAAAAGGGAAGCATCTTTTACGGTCGGACACCGATGAAATTCTCTAGAAGATAGTCTATCATTCGATGCTGACGGAGGCTTTTAAGCACTCACACAAACACAAATAATATTCCATTGTGTTTTATTGTGTACTATTTGCGTGCTCACTTAATTTAAACCATGAACTCAGTGTTATAAAATAACTTCGATTCCTTACTACCCTTGGAGCTTTTGTCTGATAGTTTATCGCATCATGTGGGTTACTAACACCAGTTTGTAAGTACCTACTTGGTATTTGATGTCTTCCTCATTTCCCAATGAGCGCTCATGGAAGTACACCATCATCTTCCATATATAGTTTTCCCTTATAATCCGTATCTTTAACAACCACACCCTAACGGGTTCTGGACGTCCCGACAAATTATATCTTGACAACCACGTGGCCTTGCATCAAAAGTCCCTACTTCACAGAAATCCTGGGTAATGCATACGGGCTTTTTTTACAGGAAAATTCACACCAATGTGATTCAGATTCCCAGTAAAACGTAATGTCCCAAGAATATGATCATCATATCAAAAATAGCTTAAAACTGCAAGCTTGTTTCCTTGCTTCACAGAATCATGATGAGTATTTCAGTATTTGCAGTATATGCGAAAGAACAATGGCAATCTCCACACCTTCAAGCACTTCATTATTCTTTTGTGTTTATTTTTGCCCTCTTTTTCTATTGTTCCCTCTTCCCACTACGACTTTTGTTTATCCTGTTATGTGTTCCTCTTCATGTTCTTAACTTCTTGCACATGACTTGAGTGACCACATATACGCTCCTTTCCGTTAGCTACAACGACACCTTCGAATATTTTCTCCTCTTGTGCTTGTCCTGTGTTTCTAGTCTTTTAACATCTGTATTAATCTTTATATTTGTATGTTTTCTTTCCCTGTTCTTATCTGATTTTTTCTTATCCAACACATCCCACGTCAAGAATGAATATCTCTGAAAATGACTCGTCAATGAGTGTTGATGTCCTCCCTCCTAATGAAGCTAGGAACCAGGAATGAGCTCGTCGATGACTGAGAAAAACTGGAAAAAAAGAGCCTATCTGTCCGGAGATGGCAGCGTATGAATCTTTTTCCTTGTCTCCTCTTTCTAGAACTCATTCTTCCCACACTGACTTGCCATTGTGTTTATCCTACTACACATATGTTCTTTTTTATGGTCCTATGTTTTAATGTATGCTGGGAAATCACCCCAAGGCTGGTTTGATCCTCAAAAGCTCCAGCATCAGCTGTCACAGCTGGTCTGTCCGTCACTGAAGAGGCAAACAGGTGATCAGAAGTTGCTAATATATATCAGTCTGCCAAGTCCACTGAAATGCACACACCAGCCGACCCTTTGAGTGACATTTCCACACCATTCATAACAGGAACTGGCTGCGTAAGGAACAACATTACTAGCTTCACTCCTACCTCAGTCATTTTCATACCGTCAAAGCCAAGGATGAGACTGAGACAGGTCAATGAAAATAAATTTGATCTAGCCCATACCACAAGACATAGTGCACTGTAAACGCTAGGACTCGCCAGTAAAGGCATATCTTTCTCTATATGAATTAATAATTGTATAGTTGTCCAGCTGTCACATCTGATGTCGAAACGAAGTATAAAATTCAAAGTTTACAGACAAAAGAAGAAATAGTGAACTTTATGTCCGTTCTGATCTTAGTGGCTAGTATGTTTAGCTGTTGTTTGGACGATGTGGTCCAGTTCGGATTTCTCCTTGGCGGGATGCTGACGCATAGTTCAGTGAACCTCATGAGGAAAATCGGCGAGCTATCTGAACTGACAGACAGTGAACCCGGTCTCCACGTCCAACATAAACGTCAGTGAACTTTGTCGTGCTGTAAGGCCACGAGAATCGAATGTTATAAGAGGGACACTGTTTATCTACGAACAAGGTGCTGTAGTAAAATTCTAGAGTAGCCCTTTGCTTCCCGGTGCAGTACCCTTCTGTAGCCTACCTTTATAAGTTGTACGAATAAGTACTTGGGTCGTACTTTAACATATAAAGGGTATGCTTTCCGAAAGGAGGATAGTATATTTATTTGATGCACGCTGTTTCATCATCATCATCATCATCATCATCATCTGTTTACCCTCCAGGGTCGGCTTTTCCCTCGGACACAGCGAGGGATCCCACCTCTACCGCCTCACGGGCATTGTTCTGGAGCTTCAGACTCTTGGTCGGGGATACAACTGGGGAGAATGACCAGTACCTCGCCCAGGCGGCCTCACCTGCTATGCTGAACAGGGGCCTTGTGGAGGGATGGGAAGATTGGAAGGGATAGGCAAGGAAGAGGGAAGGAAGCGGCCGTGGCCTTATGTTAGGTACCATCCCGGCATTCGCCTGGAGGAGAAGTGGGAAACCACGGAAAACCACTTCCAGGATGGCTGAGGTGGGAATCGAACCCACCTCTACTCAGTTGACCTCCCGAGGCTGAGTGGACCCCGTTCCAGCCCTCATACCACTTTTCAAATTTCGTGGCAGAGCCGGGAATCGAACCCGGGCCTCCGGGGGTGGCAGCTAATCACGCTAACCACTACACCACAGAGGCGGACTGCACGCTGTTTAATATTGCAAAATGATCATAGATTGTGATCTTGATTGAATGTTGACTTCTGGATTCAAGTGTTAATGTATTCAAGATTTCCAATTTGTTGCTACTGTTGTTGTTTTGTTGTTTGGGCCATTAGTCTATTAACTTAATTGATATACTGTAGTTCTCCACGCCGTCCTACCTTGCACTAAACTTTTCATTTGATTTTGGAGTATTTTGATTGTTTTACATGCCTTTTAGTATTGGGATTATAAACCACAGCAGCGAAAAATGTGCATGGAATTCAAACCACTCCGACGATACTTTAGTTTCAAAAACCTTATGCATTGACCGGAATTCGACCCACGATCTCCATGGTCAGAAGCAAGCTAGGATGTCACTGAACAATCACACCCACGACGAAACTTCCAAGACATCTACCGTGTGTAAGTATTGGTGGGGGTGGATGTGGATGTTAAATGATGATGATTAAGAATTAAGATTTCAAGAAGGACAAACTCACTTTCAAGGGATAAATAATGAATTATTGACACAACACACGTGAAGTTCTTACACAACACCACTGAATACTTCAGAACAAGCAATACAGAAGTTAAAATTAACTTTCTGGAGGTACCGTGGCTACTGCTTCGAGTAACAATGTTAAATATCACCAGATAATGAGAGTTTACCGGTCTGTGAAGGGCATATGAAAGCGAGAGAACTCAAAGGGAGGAAGTGTGGTTCCGCTTCACACTGTCAAGCAAAGGACCCCTTTCTGTTCACAGGAAAACATTGTCCTATAGTAATGTTCAGATTTCGGTAACACACAGTAGGTTTGTTAACGGTGGGAGAGAGTCATGGGCTTTCTGAGCAAAGTCATCGCTCGCACATATTTTGGTATACAGATTATATTATTATTATTATTATTATTATTATTATTATTATTATTATTATTATTATTATTATTATTATTATTATTATGGGACCTACCATTGGTTTTACGTCATATCGAGCAGATAGGCCGCGCATGTTAACGCCCTACGGCTACGAAGCCAAGTTCTGCATTCGGAAGGTGCGTGTGTTCGAGCCCACAGTCGGCTGTCCTGAAAATGTTTTTTTTTTGTTTCCCATTTTCACATCCAGGCAAATGTCGGGGCACTCCTATTAACAGAACACAGCCGATTCCTTCCACTTCCTTACCCAAATTCATTCCCTATCATTCTTTTCATCTTCATTAGCTCCCAACTGAGTTTGGCGTCAGGAAGGGCATCCGGCCATAAAAAATGTATACAAATTCATCTCCGCTTTCCCGATCCCGTATCAATGAACAGGACCAAGGGGTAGACATACGAAATCTTTTTATATTTTCCAGAGAAGCCGAGGTACCGGAACTTTGTCCTGCAGGAGTTCCTTTGCGTGTTGGTAAATCTGCCACTCAGTCCGACTTTATTATTATTATTATTATCGAGCTCGATAGCTGCAGTCGCTTAAGTGCGACTAGTATCCAGTATTCGGGAGATAGTGGGTTCGAACCCCACTGCCGGCAGCCCTGAAGATGGGTTTCCGTGGTTTCCAATTTTCACACCAGGCAAATGGCGTGGCTGTACCTTAATTAAGGCTACGGCCGCTTCCTTCTCACTCCTAGCCCATTCCTATCCCATCGTCGCCATAAGACCTATCTGTGTTTGTGCGACGTAAAGCAAATAGCATATTATTATGATTATTATTATTATTATTATTATTATTATTATTATTATTATTATTATTATTATTATTATGACTGGCTCCATGGCAAAATGCTTAGCGTGCTGGCCTTTGATCAAGGGTTTCCGGGTACGATTCCCGGCCGGGTCAGGGCTTTTAACCTTAATCAATTCCGAAGCTCGGGTTCTCTCTCTGTGTATGTGTGCGTGTGTGTGTGTGTGTGTGTGTGTGTGTGTGTGAGTGTGTGTCGTTTTCAACAATAGTATCAATCACAGCTAGGGCCTCATCCTCACAGACATGCAGGTCGCCTACAGCCGTCAACTCGAAGGACCTACACACACCCTCAACACATTCGGGAGTCAGATTCGGGGCTCCTTTAAATCAAAAGCCAATACGCTGACCATAATCACAATAATAATAAGCAGGACAAGATGATGTTTTTCTTTACGGGTATGTTATGTGCTAGTGGCTTTACGTCGCACCGACAGAGACAGGTCTTATGGCGACGATGAGATAGGAAAGGCCAATGAGTTGGAAGGAAGCGGCCGTGGCCTTAATTAAGGTACAGCGCCAGCATTTGCCTTGCGTGAAAATGGGAAACTGCGGAAACCATCTACAGGGCTGCCGACAGTGGCATTCGAACCCACTACCTCCCGGATGGAAATTCAGAGCCGCGCGCCCCTAACCGCACGCCCAACTTGCCCGGTACAGGTGTGTTATAGTGTTATATGTGATATAATTTGTCTTTGCGACAGACTGAAAAGCTTTACAGTTACA